>NC_134092.1:118785777-119092563 GCF_000715075.1 Nicotiana tabacum | reverse complement strand
ACTCTTGTAGGTTCTCATTCTTTATGTCAGCAATTTTTTGATATGATTTCACCAAGATTGTCCAAGTCTCCTTTGATGACTTTGCGTGTAGATATTTTTTAGATACATACAATTCGACCTTGATGGCGAAATAGTAGCGTGCCTTATAATCTAAATGTCTCTTCTTCAATTTCGTAACTGCATCACCCGTCAACGTTGTGGCTTCTAGGGGTTTCTCAAATCCTTCATCAATGATGGACCATAATTCAATATCCTTAAAAAAATTCTTCATATGTTGATACTAGGTTTCGAAATTACTTTTGCCATCAAACACAAAAACGGGACAATTAGGTAATAGAGTATCCATATTTTTTTTGTTGGATCTCACACAGGCTCTGACAGAATCTCACACAAGTTCTGATACCAATTTGAAGGATTGAAATACCCCAAGAATAATTTAGGCACAAGCAAAAAATTCAACAAAGACTATAGAAGAAATTTATTAAACTAAGGAGAGAACGTGGTAGGAGGCTTTTTCACAACTCATAAACTCTTGAATCTCTCTACATCGTAGTTACCTACCTACAATAGAAAATATGTAGTAGTACCCCTATTTATAATACTACAAACCAAATTTGACTAGAATCTAGCAAAACCTATTCCAATATGAATTTGGTATATAAAACCTAACTAGACAGAATTAAGTAAACTAGTAAATACCAAATATAAGTAGGGATTTTCAAGGTTCTGGAAGGTCTACTTTGATCTGCCACTAAAATGTTTTGATCTTGAGTTGAGACAGTTAAACTATCAGCAGTAGGGAAGACTCCTGATGTCTGACTGCTCAAAGGTTACTGACAAAATATTGAATCATTATCAAAAGAAAGGGGCTGAGGTGATATTGGATCTGATTCAGACAATTGTTCATTCCTAGACAAAGTCCTTGGTGACACTTCATGGTGATTTTCAGTCACTAAATGTGGAGTGCTCTTTATGTCATTGGCATGAAAGAATTCATCTGATAAGTGTGATTTCATTTGAGGGAATGAAGGGAATACCTTAGTAGGACTAGATGACAAGGCAAATGGGAATACATTTTCATAGAATACTACATCTCTTGAAACAATTATTTTCTTTGTGGCCAGATTTAGTACCTTGTAACCTTTTGTCCCAAAGGGGCATCCCACAAAAATATGGGGAGTGGATCTTGGTTCAAATTTGTCTTTATGGGTTTTGAGAGTAGTAGAAAAGCATAAGCACCCAAAGCTTCTAAGGTGGGAATAATTTGGTTTCTTCAGGTACAGTAGTTCAAATGGACATTTAGCTTTGAGTGATGATAAAGGTAACCTATTTATCAAATAGGTAGATGTCAAGATACACTCTCCCTGCATGGGAAATAAAGACGGATACAAGAGTGCCCTGGCTGTTTCTAGTAGGTATTTGTATTTTCTTTCCACCACACCATTTTGTGCTGTGGTGTATATAGGCATGTTTTCTGATGTATGATGCCTTTTGATTGGAAAAATGAGGTTGTTTCAAGACTGGTGAACTCAAGGCCATTGTCAGTCTTTATAGTTTTTATACTGGTGTTGAATTGGTTCTCTACCATGGTAGAGAAAGCCTTGATAGTATTAAGGGCATTACTTTTACAGCTTAACAAATGAGTTCATGTGGACCTGTTGTAATCATCCACAAGTGATATGAAGTACTTATATTTGTTGTGTGTCGTAACATGATAGGGACCCCATAGATCAATGTGTAACAACTCAAAGATCTTAGTGGTTAATGTTGTTCTTTCTTGGAAAGGCAATCTGGTTTGTCTTGCCATTGGACAAATAGGGCAAAGGAAAGGTTGTTTAGGTGCAAAGGTAACAGGTATAGAAGAAATTCCCTTCATTTTGACAAAAGGTACATGTCCCAATCTTTTATGCCACAAGGGATAAAGCAAATTCTTAGTATTTGAGGAGACATCAGTCAAACAAGAATCACTTTTATTGTTGGAATTATTTACAGAATGATGTAAATGTGGAAAAGAACTACTCTTATTACTGCTGTGAAATGGAACAACAAGAGTAGATGCAATAGGGATAGTAGAGTGTGGCTTAAGAGAAAATGAACTAGATGTGTTAGTTGCAGAATATACCTCATCTTTATTAATAGAATGACATAGATAAGATGCATTAGAAAAATCAGGGGAAACAGAAACAGTGTTATTGTTGTTGTTGTCTTAACAATGGAAGTACAGACCAGTCTTGGCTTTACCAATCTCCAGTGGCCTCTTCAGTGAAGAGTCTTGTAGAAGGATGCACACAAACTTGGTAAATATTATAATACAATCAAGTTGGATTGTCAAGGAATGGACTGATATCAAATTGAACTTGAAACTAGGCAAAAAAAGGACCTTTCTGAGAACTTAGGACTAAGGATTACATCACCAATCAGTGTCAACTTTACTTTGTAACCATTAGGGTAACTAGGTAGGGATAAGCTAAAGTTCTAATATTGGTTAGCAACGATTTATTAAATGTCATACGGTTTGTGGCTCCAAAGTCAAGTATCCAATAGTCAGCACTTGAATTAGAATTATCACACAATTGATCACTAGAATCGAAATGAGTAGAGCATACTGAGATACCTGCAAAGTTCACAGCTCCTCTATTTATGGTAGTGTTTTCGTATTTGTCTCCTCCTCCTTGAAAGCTTTCCAAGATGCAAAGTAGCTGTCCATATTGCTCCTTATTTAAGTTGTGCATGGTTCGACCTTGCTCCCGACTCTGAGAGTTATTTCGATCATCATTTTCTGCAGCACGTTCACGTGATGACCCAAGCACATTTCCTGTAATCCTTCTTCCCTTATTGAACTTGGAGTTCTTTGGGAATCCGTGGAGCTTATAATATTTTTCCTTAGTGTGTCCTGGCCTTTTGCAGTAGTCACAGAACAACCGAGTTCTATTAGTGAACTGATTTCCCTTATATCCACTATTTGTGTTGTTATTCCCTTGTTGAGTATAGTTTGTTCTGAAAGTATTATTTCCTGGTCCATTCGCATTCAAGGCAGCAGAATCCATCTAGAAATGAGAACTTGGCTTGACCTCCCTTTGCTTTTCCTCCTGAATAAGAATAGAGAATGCCTGGGATATTGTTGGGAGTGGATTCATCATCAAAATGCTTCCTCTCACCACAGTGTACACTTCATTTAGGCCCATGAGAAATTGAATTAGTCTTCTGTCTTGCTCAGCTTTGTGCATGTTTTCCTTAGCTCCACATGTGCATTTACAAGCACATTTAGCATGTATGTTTAGTGTGTTGAGTTCCTCCCAAAGTTTCTTCATTTTTGTATAATATCCAGTAATGTCCAAATTTCCTTGACTCAAATCATTTATCTCCTTCTGGAGCTGATGCAACTTAGCACTATTGGTCTGATCATAACTGTCTTCCAATTCCTGCCAAAGTTTCCCGGCATCATTAATATAGGTCCTTAGACAGTGAGTTTAAGATCCACGAGGTTACCATGTCATCTCATCATTCCCATTGGTCCAGGGTAGCAGAATTGGGATCTGGTTTCTTACACTTTCCGGTGATAAAACCTAGTTTGTTCTTCATAGAGAGTGCTTTGAGGATTCCTCTTCTCCATGATCTATAGCTAGTTCCGTCAAAAGCCACCGGCACTAACATAGATCCAGCGCTTTCCGACGGATGCATGTACAACAGACTGGTGGAGTCTAGGGTTTTCTTATTTGTCGCCAAAATTTCGTCATCTCCAGCCATGATTTGGTTTAGCAAAGTTGAAATCGTTATTAGCGAAAGCGAATTACTGAGATTAATCGACTAATTCATCGATTCTTACAAAGGAACCATAATTCCCAAAACAAACGACGAACAATTCGTATCTGTATGAACAAAAAAAAATTGAAATATGAAGCAACGAGGCTCTAGGAGTAATTCAAGACGTGTCCCTTATTTTTTTTATTTGAATCCTAAAATAAATATATTATCTCATTTGACGCCTCATTTTATTCAAGATCATTATTATGCTTTATTGTGTTTAATTATATTTCTCGATCATCTTAATTGATACTGATACGAATGCGATGTACATGGTGGCACAAGTACTTTGTCGTGCGAGGGGGATTGTTATTGTGCGCATGAGGTGTTATACGTGCAAGATTTGGAAATTGTGGATCATAATTTATGATTTCGAGGAGTGGTACCTCGGGGTAAATCTTATTGCAAGTCCATGCGTTGAGAACGATTGACTGATTGCGATGTTTTCTGCTTTCCTTATTGAGTTCGTTCATATCTCGTCGGTGTTCTGATTATGCTGATGTTCTATTACTCGTCTACTTCTTGATTGCATTTGAGTTTTCATTATTTTCGTCGTTGGCTGTAAATTATAATCCTTCGATTGTTAATCCTACATTGATAATCTTTCCATTGTTAGTTTCATGTTATATCTTGTACAAGTTTGTATGTCTAGTAGGTGTCTTGACCTGGCCTCGTCTCTACTCCACCGAGGTTAGGCTTGATACTTATTGGGTACCGTTGTGGTGTACTTATGCTACCCTTGTGCACATTTTTGTGTAGATCCATCTACTTTTGATCATGTTGTTGAGAGTTGTGTGCGTGGCTGTGCACTGCTGGAGGCTTCAAGGTATACCTTGTTGGCGTTCGCATGCCTCAGAGTCACCTTTAGTTATCTTCCCTTTACTGTTTATCCTTTTACCATATAGTGTTGTATTATAGGTTTTAGTATGTTTCTGTGGAGCTTATGACTCAGTTTCACTGGATTTTGGGAATGTTATATTGTGATTTTGCATTGGAGTTAATATAAGACTTTTTAGTTTTATTTCATGTTTTAGTCGTTATTTCTGTAATATTTTCTTGTTGATTAGGCTTACCTAGTCTTAGAGACTAAGTACCATCACGATATCCTAAGGTGAAAAATGGGGTCGTGACAAGACCAAGACACAAATTATGTGAGCTAGTGCCATTCTTTCCTACTTATCTGTTTCCGTACAGTATTAATACATATATTTAGTAAAATTATCCGACGAAGCGGTGTCGCATGACACCGCTTGAGGAAGCGTGCATAGTATTATAACCTCGTTCCCCCATTTATTGCTCAATTTATATTTTACAATTATTTTATGACTTACCGAGTTAGTTAGTTCAGGTCCGGAAGGAATTCAGAGTGAAATGAGACACTTAGTCTCATAATTGAAAATTTTAAGTTAGAAAAGTTGATTGGATGTCGAATTATATGTAAACGACCTAGGATTTAAATTTTGATGAATGCAATAGCTCCGTATGATGATTTTGGACTTTGGAGTGTGTTCGAAAAATTATTTGGAGGTCCGTAGTGGAAATAGGCTTGAAATGGCAAAAGTTGAATTTTGGGAAGTTTGACCGGGGGGTTGACTTTTTTATATCGGGATCAAAATCCAGTTCTGAAACTTTTCATAGCTCCGTTATGTCATTTATGACTTGTGTGCAAAATTTGAGGTCAATCGGACGTGATTTGATAGGTTCCGACGTCGTTTGTAGAAATTGGAAGTTTCAAAGTTCATTTGGCTTGAATCTATGTGTGATTTGTGGTTTTAGCGTCGTTTGATGTGATTTGAGGTTTCAAATAAGTTCGTATGATGTTTTAGGACTTTTTGGTGTATTTGGTTGAGCTCCCGAGGGCCTCGGGTGATGTTTTATGGAAAATTAGCATTTTCTTATGGAATTAATTAAAATAAATTTTATTGACTGGATCGAATTATTTGTGGCTAGATTTGAGGCATTTGGAGGCCAATTCACGAGGCAAAGCCTTAGCGGAATAAGAATTTCACGGTTTGAGGTTAGTAACAGTTTTAAATCTGGTACTAAGGGTATGAAACCCCGAATTTTGTGCCATGTGATTATTTTGGAGGTGACGCACATGCTAGGTAACAGCCGTGCGGGCGTGCACCGATGGGATTGTGACTTGGTCCGTCCCATGAAACTGTAAAGTTGAATAACTTGTTAGCTATATGCTATTTATGTGTTTAAAAAATTTGACTGTAAATCACGGTTAGGCTATGTGATAGTACTGTTGAGACCCGTAGAGGTAGCATAGTTGTTGAATTATTTGCTAATTGTTGTTTTGTACTCAGTCATGATTTTACTTGCGTATCATATCTCAGTCTTTCTTGATTTTGTTGATATACTATGTTATCTTTGTTTGGGATGATCTTTATGATTTTCGAGTGCTCGAGAGACTAGAGAGGTTGATGACTGAGTAAGGCTGAGGGCCTGTCAGTGAGGTATGGATATCATCGCACGTGAGTTGTCCATGCAACACGTGAGTTGTCCGTGCGGATTATAGCACTTGGGTTGTAGGAGCCCCTCCGGAATCTGTACACCTCCAGTAAGCGTGGGTAGCCATTGAGTGTGAGTGTTGAGGGCTGAAAGCCGAGTGGTTGAGCCGTTATGACGAGTTGAGTGATTGGTTCCCTGAGAGGTTGTACTTGCTTTTCATTTGTTGTTGTACTTAGTTGTTATCTGTCATTGTTGTGAAATCTCTGAAAGATTTTATATCCGGATTACATGAACTTGATTTGTATAAAATTGATTTGACTTAAACTGTCGGATTTCAAAGCATGTCTATTCTTTGCTAGAATTTTTAGAAATGAACTATAACTGTGTAGATCGTCACTATCTTCAGTCCCTTATTTATTATTGCTAATTGTTGTGTTGGTTGTACTCATACTACACCCTGTACTTCGTGTGCAAATCGAAGTATTCCCGGACATAGCGGGTGTTGTTTCTTTCCCACGGTTGACTTTTCAGAGATTCATAGGTAGCTCCCGTGTTTCGCACACCTTGCCTCTCCTTCCCTATCTCCTTGTTTTACTGTATTTGGTCTCAGACTATTATAGACCGTATTTTCCATACTTGTATTCATATTAGATGCTCATGTACTCAGTGACACCGGGTTTTGGGAGTGTTTATATATGTATTTGTGAATTTTCTTCTGCTGAATTTAATCATTATGTTTTTAAACCTAAAAGATATGGGAGTTTATTGAGATTGTCGGCTTGCCTAGTATTGAGACATGCGCCATCACGACGGGTGAGATTTTGGGTCATGACAAGTTGGTATCAGAGCCCTAGGTAACATAGGTCTCACGAGTCATGGGCAGGTTTAGTAGAGTCTTGCAGATCGGTAGGGAGGCGTTTGTACTTATCTGCGAGAGGCTGTAGGACCCTTAGGAAAAATTTCACTTTCTTGTATTCTATCGTGCGAATTTACTGATTCCGAAAACTAAATTTTTGTTATTCTATTCTCTCACAGATGGTGAGGACGCGTACTACCGGATCGGACAGCCAGCCACCAGTTAGGGCCACGAGAGGCCAGGGCTGTGGTAGAGGCCGGGGCTGAGGTCGAGGTATAGCTCGTGCAGCAGTTGGAGCAGCACCTGTAGTACCACCAATTATTCCAGCTCGGGAGCAGATTCTGGATATAGTTAAGCCGGCGGGACCTGCTCAGGCACCAACTACACCAATTGTGATTCCAGGCCTTCAGGAGGCTCTAGCCCATATATTGACAGTTTGTATTAGTCTTGCTTAGGTGGTTTCGACTAAGGCTGCACCTGCCACTTCTCAGGCCAGGGAAGGTACTCATACCCCTGTCGCCCGTACTCCAGACCAGGTAGTATTGGACTTCAGATACCGGGGTCACTACCAGCCCAGCCGACCGCAGCTGCTCAGGCCCCTGTAGTTCCTGTTATGGAAGGTGATGAGCAGAGGAGACTTGAGAGATTTGAGAGGCTTCGACCTCCACCATTCAGCGGTATTGAGTCAGAGGATGCTTGGGGTTTTCTAGATAAGTGTCAATGGATGCTTCAGACATTGGGTATATTGGAGAACAGTGGGGTCTCGTTCGCTACTTTTCAGTTTTCTAGGGCTGCCTTCAGATGGTGAGAGGCTTACGAGAGGCGTAGGTCGGTCAGTGCAGCACCCCTTACCTAGTAAGAATTCTTCGGTCTATTCCTTGAGAAGTTCATGCCTCAGTCCCGCGGAGAGGAGATGCGCAGGCAGTTCGAGCAGCTTCGTCAGGGTGATATGTCCGTGACGCAGTATGAGATGAGATTTTTAGAGTTTGCCCGTCATGCTATCTAGTTGATTCCCACAGACAGATAAAGGATCAGGAGGTTCATAGATGGCCTCACTTTTTATCTACGATTACTCATGACTATAGAGAGAGTGTCTGGTGCTACTTTCGACGAGGTGGTCGACATTGCTCGTCAGATGAGATGGTTCGCAGTCAGAAACGGGTTGAGAGGGAGGCTAAGAGGCCTCGTGGTTCAGGTGATTTCAGTGGTGTTCCTTCATGGGGTCAAGTTTACCGCGGAAGGGGTCGTTCTTTCAGACACGCTCAGGCGACTCGTCCAGCTCATCGTGGTGCATCAGCTAGCCACGGTTCTTACAGTTCTCACTCATGCTAGACTTCATTCAGTGCACTACCATTGTAGAGTTCTCATCATACCTCGTCCGCTCAGGCTTCTACAGGTAATTCTTTGGGTTATCAGGAGTAGTAGTTTTGTTAGAGGAGGGGTTGTTTCGAGTGTAGAGAATTGGGTCATTTCAAGAGAGATTGTCCTAGGTTGTTGAGTGGGGATCTACAATAGAGTTCTCGACCAACAATACCAGCACCACCAATTACACCACCCTCCCAACCAGCTCGGGGTGGGGGTCAGACAGCTAGGGGTCGCTCAAGAAGGGGAGGCGGTCAGGTTACAATCAAGAATAAATATCCCTTGCCGCGTATTGATGACTTATTTGGCCAACTTTAGGGAGCGGGAGTGTTCTCCAAAATTGATTTGAGTTCTTGATATCACCAGTTGAAAATTCGGGATTCGGATATTCTAAAGACGGTATTCAGAACTCGTTATGGCCACTATGAATTTCTTGTGATGTCTTTTGGGCTAACCAATTCCCCAGTAGCATTTATGCACTTTATGAATAGTGTATTCCATCTATATCGTGATTCATTTGTCGTAGTATTCATTGATAATATCCTATATCTTGATTCATTTATCATAGTATTCATTGATGATATCCTGGTGTACTCACGTAGCCAGGAAGAGCATGCACAACACTTGGGTATTGTATTACAAAGATTGAGAGAGGAGAAACTTTATGCCAAATTCTCTAAGTGTGAGTTCTGGATTAGTTCGGTGGCATTCTTGGGACACATAGTGTCCGGTGAAGGGATTAAGGTGGATCCGATAAAAATATAGGCAGTTCAGAGTTGGCCCAAGCCGTCTTCAGTTACTGAGATTCAGAGTTTTCTCGGCTTGGCCGGTTAATATCGTCGCTTCGTGGAGGGTTTCTCGTTTATTGCATCGCCTATGACTAAATTGACCCAGAAATGTGCTCCGTTCAGGTGGTCGGATGAATGTGATGAGAGCTTTCAGAAGCTCAAAACAGCTTTGACTACAACTCCAGAATTGGATTTGCCTACATGTTCAGAGTCTTATACTGTGTATTGTGACGCGTCGCGTATTGGTCTCAGCACAGTACTGATGCAGGACGGTAGGGTGATTGCCTATGCGTCCAGATAGTTAAAGGTACATGAGAAGAATTATCAAGTCTACGACCTTGAGTTAGCAGTTATTGTTCGTGCCTTGAAGATTTGGCGGCACTATTTGTAAGATGTCCATTGTGAGGTTTATACCGATCACCGAAGTCTACAACATCTGTTCAAACAGAAAGATCTTAACTTGCGGCAGCGAATGTGGTTAGAGTTGATTAAGGACTATGATATCCCCATTCTCTATCATCTCGGAAAGGCCAATATAGTGGCTGATGTCTTGAGTCGTAAGGCGAAGAATTTGGGTAGCTTAACATACTTACCGGTAACAGAGAGACATTTAGCCTTGGATGTTCAGGCCTTGGCCAACTAGTTTGTTAGATTGGATGTTTTCGAGCCTAATCGAGTTTTGGCTTGTGTGGTTTCTCGGTCATCTTTATATGATCGCATCAGAGAGCACCAGTATAATGATCCACATCTGCTTGTCCTTAAGGACACAGTTCAACACGGTGATGCCAAGGAAGTCATTATTGGAGATGATGGTGTATTATGGATGCAGGGCAGGCTATGTGTGCCTAATGTAGATGGTTTGCCTGAGTTGATTATCCAGGAAGCTCACAGTTCGCGGTATTCCATTCATCCAGGAGCCGCAAAAATGTATCAGGATTTGAGGCAACACTATTGGTGGAGGCGAATGAAGAAATATATAGTTGGATTTGTAGCTCAGTGTTTAAATTGTCAACAGGTAAAGTACGAGCATCAGAGACCAAGAGGATTACTTTAGAGGCTTGAAATTTCGGAGTGGAAATGGGAGCGTATTACCATGGACTTCGTAGTTGGGCTTCCACAGATTTTGAGGAAGTTTGAAGCGGTTTGGGTGATTATAGATCGGTTGACTAAGTCCGCGCATTTTATTCCAATTGGTGCCAATTATTCTTCGGAGCGATTGGCTGAGATTTATATCCGTGAGATTTTTTGCCTACACGGTGTGCCAGTGTCCATCATTGCAGATCGGGGCACGCGGTTTACATCACAATTTTGGAGAGTAGTGCAAAGAGAATTGGGCACACAGGTTCAGTTGAGTACAACATTTCATCCTTAGATGGACGGGCAGTCCGTGCACACTATTCAGATATTAAAGGATATGCTACGCGCTTGTGTCATTGATTTTGGGGGTTCTTGGGATCAATTTCTGCCACTCGCGAAGTTTGCTTATAATAATAGCTACCAGTCAAGCATTCAGATATGAGGCTTTGTATGGGAGATAGTGTCGGTCCCCGGTGGGCTGGTTTGAGTCGGGTGAGGCTAGGCTATTGGGTAGTGACTTGGTTCAGGATGCTTTAGAGAAGGTCAAAGTGATTCAGGAACGGCTTCGCACGGCACAGTCTAGACAGAAGAGTTATGCCTACAGGAAGGTTCGTGGTGTTGTTTAAATTATTGGGGAGAAGGTTCTGCTTAAGATTTCACCCATTAAGGGTGTGTTGAGGTTCGGGAAGAAGGGAAAGTTGAGCCCTCAGTATATTGGGCCTTTTGAGATACTTAAGAAAATTGGGGAGGTGGCTTATGAACCTGCTTTGACACCTAGTCTATCAGGTGTTCATCCAGTATTCCATGTATCCATGCTCCGAAAGTATGTCGGGGATCCGTCTCATATTTTGGATGTCAGTACAGTACAACTGGACGGTAATTTGACTTATGAAGTGGAGCCGGTGGCTATTTTAGACCTGCAGGTTCGAAAACTGAGATCAAAGAACATAGCATAAGTGAAGGTACAATGGTGAGGCCAGCCAGTCTGAGAAGCTACTTGGGAGATTGAGCGAGAGATTCGTAGCAGATATCCACACCTATTTGAGACTCCGGATATGATTCTAAACCCGTTCGAGGACGAACGTTTGTTTAAGAGGGAGAGAATGTAACGACCCGGCATGTTGTTTTGAGTATTATACCCCCCTAATTTACTACTCAATTTATGCTTTATAATTGTTTTATGACTTACCGGGTTAGTTGGTTCGGGTCCGGAAGGAATTCGGAGTGAAATGAGATACTTAGTCTCATAATTGAAAATTTTAAGTTAGAAAAGTTGACCGGATGTGGACTTATGTGTAAACAACCTCGAATTTAAATTTTGATGATTCCAATAGCTCCGTATGGTGATTTTGGACTTAGTAGCATGTGCAGAAAATTAATTGGAGGCCCGTA
Source organism: Nicotiana tabacum (assembly GCF_000715075.1). Classification (NCBI taxonomy): domain Eukaryota; kingdom Viridiplantae; phylum Streptophyta; class Magnoliopsida; order Solanales; family Solanaceae; genus Nicotiana; species Nicotiana tabacum. Next base: position 119,080,827 of record NC_134092.1, on the reverse strand, counting down.
GTGGAATTAGGCTTGAAATGGCGAAAGTTGAATTTTTGGGAAGTTTGATTGGGAGGTTGACTTTTTGGTATCGGGGTCGGAATCCAGTTCTAAAAGTTTTCATAGCTCTGTTATGTAATTTATGACTTGTGTGCAAAATTTGAGGTCAATCGGACTTGATTTGATAGGTTCCGATGTTGTTTGTAGAAATTGGAAGTTTCAAAGTTCATTAGGCTTGAATCTATGTATGATTTATGGTTTTAGCGTCGTTTTATGTGATTTTAGGTTTCAAATAAGTTCGTATGATGTTTTAGGACTTTTTTGTGTATTTGGTTGAGGTCCCGAGGGCCTCGGGTGAGTTTCGGATGGTTAACATATCAAAAGTTGGACTAAAATAGCTGGTACAATTTCCGATATTAAGAAATCGATGGCTGGTATGTGTGTCACAAACATAGTAATAATGGGGAATTAATATTTTCTATGAAGAGTGTATATTAGCTATGATGATTAACAAGTTGGGGATTGAAGAAATTCTGGCTGTGATTGTCGTAAGGGCAAGGAAATAAACTATACGTTATTGGCAAACAAGGTAAGACAATGTCGTGCTTGATTTTTGAAGGGATAAAGTAATGTTCTAAATGGATGCAGATGAACTTAAGTCTCAAGAGTTTCGAATGGATGAATGACATCATGAATAATATCTTAATAAAGGAGTTACATGATTTTGAAATCTTTTCTGCAAGAAAGTTGATAAATGGGATCCTAACCCATAAAGAAAAACTCCTAAGTGTGAATTTAGTCAAAAAGTTTGAAAATGGAGGACGAATTATGTAAGGTTAATTTAAGCCTTATGATGAAACTTTGGTTCTAAGAGAACTATAAAATATGTAGGGATGGAAATAAATACATGGCGTCTCAAGTGTAAAGCTATTATTCGGACGGACTTCATCAAGAACCTGGTTTAAGAAATATGATGTAATATTCATAAAATGGAATTGTTAATGAAAAGTGTTGCAAGCCCCAGATGGAAGCGCCTGCTTTTTCGAGGTTGCGTATGGTTTCTAAAAAGAGAGAAGGTGTTCATGTGAATTTACTTTGCTACCAGAACTACCTTTAGTGGATTTGATATTATAATTGCCTAACTATGAGAGTATATGTACGATGAGTCACGCGTGATTCATATGGTGAATGAGATAACCTTAAAGGTAATGTTATTCTCTATTCTTGGTAGCATGCTTGGATATTAATAGTTATGGTTCGATTTACGAGGAAGGATCAATTTAGATTCTTGTTATGTGAGTCCGTGGTTGGGAATTAAAATTATTGCTTCAGCTAAAGTATATTAGTCGAGGGCTGCCTGGACAGAATTATAAAGCAGGGGACTTCATCCCATTCGCCATTTTTGACAAATTGGTTCTTGAGGAGAGGTGATGTTTGATAGATTTTCAAGGAAAAATATTGGGGTAAGTGATTCTAACTCACATTTTGTCAATATACACGAATATATCATTATTTTTACCATTTAATTAGTGTTTTGAGATTGATATTTCGAAAAAATTTAGAAATCTCATAGAAACGAATTTTTGAGATTTCGGTGTCGATTTGGAGTCGGATTTGAGTGAAACTATTATGGTTGGACTCGTAATTGAATGGGTTGTCGGATTTTATAACTTTTGTCGGGTTCCGAGATGTGGGCCCCACATGCGATTTTTGAGCTAAATTTTGGATTTTTATGGAAAATTAGCATTTTCTTATGGAATTAATTAAAATAAATTTTATTGACTGGATTGAATTATTTGTGGCTAGATTCGAGGTATTTGGAGGCCAATTCACGAGGCAAAGCCTTAGCGGAATAAGAATTTCACGGTTTGAGGTAAGTAACAGTTTTAAATCTGGTACTGAGGGTATGAAACCCCGGATTTTGTGCCATGTGATTATTTTGGAGGTGACGCACATGCTAGGTAACGGCCGTGCGGGTGTGCACCGATGGGATTGTGACTTCGTCCGTCCCATGAAACTGTAAAGTTGAATAACTTGTTATTAGCTATATGCTCTCTATGTGTTAAAGAAATTTGACTGTAAATCATGCTTAGGCTATGTGATAGTACTGTTGGGACCCGCAGAGGTAGCGTACTTGTTGAATTATTTGCTAATTGATGTTTTGTACTCAGTCATGATTTTACTTGCGTATCATATCTCAGTCTTTCTTGATTTTGTTGATAATCCATGTTATCTTTGTTTGGGCTGATCTTTGTGATTTCTGAGAGCCCAAGAGACTAGAGAGGTTGATGACTGAGTAAGGCGGAGGGCTTGTCGGTGAGGTATGGATATTATAGCACGTGAGTTGTCTGTGCAACACGTGAGTTGTCTGTGCGGGATATTATAGCACGTGAGTTGTCCGTTCAACACATGAGTTATCCGTGCGGATTATAACACTTGGGCTGTAAGAGCCCATCCAGAGTCTGTACACACCTAGTGAGCACGTGTACCCATTGATTGTGAGTGTTGAGGGCTGAGAGCCGAGTGGTTAAGCCGCTGTGACGAGTTGAGTGATTATTGCCCTGGGAGGTTGTACTTGCTTTTTATTTCTTGTTGCACTTAGTTGCTATCTGTCATTGTTATGAAATCTCTGAAAGATTTTATATCTGGATTACATGAACTTGAACTGTATAAAATTGATTTGACTTAAACTTCCGGATTTGAAAGCATGTTTATACTTTGCTGGAATTACTGGAAATGAACTATAATTGTGTAGCTCATCACTATCTTCAGTTCCTTATATATTGTTGTTACATACTGAGTTGGTTGTACTCATACTACACACTGCACTTCGTGTGCAGATCCAGGTGTTCCCTCACATAGCGAGTGTTGATTCTTTCGCACGATTGACTTTGCGTAGATTCAGTGGTAGCTGCCGTGTTTCGCAGACCTTTCCGCTCCTTCCATATCTCCTTGTTTTACTGAATTTGGTCTCAGACTATTATAGACCGTATTTTCCAGACTTGTATTAATATTAGATGCTCATGTACCTAGTGACACTGGGTTTTTGGAGTGTTTATATACGTATTTGTGAATTATATTCCACTGAATTTAATAATTATGTTTTTAAACTTTAAAGATATGGGAGTTTATTGAGATTGTCGGCTTGCCTAGTATTGAGATATGCGCCATCACGACATGTGAGATTTTGGGTCGTGACAGGTGTCACGTGGCACCGCTTCTCTAAGCGTGCATCCGCCCCTGATATAATGGCGTTTGGACATAAGAATTGTAAAATTTCGGGAAAACCAGAGTTTTTTTCAAGTGAAATTGGTATTTGAAAATTAGAATTGTGTTTGGACATGAACATAATTTTGAGTTGTTTTTGAATTTTTGTGAATGATCTGAAGTGAAGTTTTTTCTGAAAAATAGCTTTTGGAGTATTGGGTTGGTTGGGCTGATTTTGAGCTAGTCAAAATGAACTGAGTCAATAAATAAGCGAGGTTAATGACCCGCTCAGAAAAGAACTTGAGCTGATAATGGCCGCGTCAAGATGGACTAAAATTTTGGGTCATTGCAAAACTCGCTCAACTCTAACCAAGCTTTAAATTCTTGTGCATTATTTTCTTATGAACATTGATCCAGTCAAAAGAAAATTGAGCTAATATTGGCTAGGTCAAGATGGACTAAAAATTTGGGTCATTGCTCAACCTGCTCAACTCTTACCAAGCTTTAAATTAATGTGAATTATTTTCTTACGAATTATTTAATTATCAAATAATTATTTTTTCTTTTGTTATGGTCATATATAACTGTAACGACCCGACTGGTCGTTTTAAAAGTTGTAGCCCCATTCCCTTATTTACTGCTCACACTTTGCTTTATAACTGTTATGTGACTTTCCGGGGTAGTCGGTTCGGGTCCGGAGATATTTTAGAATGAATTGGAACACTTAGTTCCAAAGTTTAAATCTTAAGTTGAAAAGGTTCGCTGGATGTCGACCTATGTGTAAACAACCCCGGTACCTCGGGAGTGCCCTTGTTAATATTGATTTATGGCCGCAGTTGCCTTTGATTATTGTTGTGATTTTTCTTAAAGTTAAAAAGAATTTTGTTTTGTTTCCGGGAGGTATTAATTTGCCATTATTTGGTGTAATTAAATGGTGACATACTACTTGACTCATTTCCATTGTCATTTTATCTTATTATATTGTTAAACATTTTACCATGTCATTATTTATTTTTTTAGTATGGCCTGACCCGACCTCGTCACTACTCTACCGAGGTTGGGCTTGGCACTTACTGGGTACCGTTGTGGTGTACTCATACTACGCTTCTGCACATCATTTTGTGCAGATCCAGGTACATCTTACTAGCCCAGACATGAGTGAGTTACCGGTGTATGGAGACTTCGAGGTATATCTGCCAGCGTCCGCAGACTCCGGAGTCCCCTTCTATCATTATGATGTTGCTTCTTTATTTTCTTTAGACCTTGATATATATAGATAGAGACATTGATGATAAATTCTTAGAAGCTTGTGACTTATTTCCATCGGGTTTGGGGAGTCGTAATTATTTGATTTGTAGTTTATTTATTTAAGATATCTATTATTATTCCGCATTGATAGGTTTACCTAGTCTTAGAGACTAGGTGCCATCACGACCTCCTATAGAGGGAATTTGGGGTCGTGACAAGTTAGTATCAGATCTCTAGGTTCATAGGTGTTATGAGTCACAAGCAGGTTTAGTAGAGTCTTGCGGATCGGTACGGAGGCATCTGTACTTATCTTCAGGAGGCTATGGAACTCTTAGGAAAAATATTCACTTCTTTAATTCATTATCGTGCACAATTGTTGACTTCAAAGTTCTAAACCATTATCTTTCTATTCTCTCACAGATTGTGAGGAAACGCACAATTGGATCCGATGATCAGACACCCGCGCCCCCTGTTGGAGCCGCAAGAGGTCGGGGTCGGGGCAGAGACCGAGCCATAGGTTGAGGAAGACCACGCGATGCAGCCAGTGCACCTGCACGAGCTGCTGTACCAGAGCCACCAGTAGCTCCAGTTGGAGAGCAGGCACCTGAGATGCATGTTACTACTCCTACACTTCAGGAGACTCTTGCCCAATGTTTAAGCATGTTTGTCACTCTAGCTCAGGCAGGGTTAATTCCACTTGCTCCTGCTATATCTGAGGTCGGGGGAAGAGCACAGACTCCCGCCGCCCATACTCTAGAGCCACGGGCCCATGTTAACCATGCCCCAGAGGTTATACATGTGCAACCAGTTGTCCCAGTTCATCCTGAGATTAGGACAGCAGTTTCAGAAGGAGAGCAGCTCAGGCTCGAGAGGTACAAGAAGTACCACCCTCTCACTTTCAGCGGTTTAGCTTCAGAGGATGCTCAAGGTTTTCTGGAGGAATGTCACCGTATTTTTTGTACTATGGGTATTGTGGATTCCAAAGGTGTTTCTTTCACGGCATTCTAGTTTAGAGGAGCAACCTACCAATGGTGGCGGGCATATGAGTTGGATAGTCCCGCTGAGGCATCTTCACTCACTTGGACTCAATTTTTAGATATGTTCTTAAGGGAGTATGTTCCTCAGAGTCTTAGAGATGCATGGAACACAGAGTTTGAGAAGCTACGCCAGGGTTCTATGACCATGTCAGCGTATGCGGTCCAATTTAGTGAGTTGGCTAGGCATGCACCAACCTTAGTTGCTACTGTTCGAGAGTGGGTTCATAGATTTATTAAGGGTCTCCACCCTAGTATCAACTTTAGTATGGCCCGAGAGCTAGATATGGACATCACATACCAACATGTGGTGTCAATTGCTAGGATATTGGAAGGTATGCGGACTCGGGAGAGGGAAGAAAGGGAAGCTAAGAGACCCCGAGATTCTGTCACATATAAAAATTCTCTTGCCCCAGTTGCAGCCCGTTATGGTAGAGGTTATGTGAGCCGTCCTATTCATTCAACACTTCCAGCTTCCAGTGGTATTCCGGCTACTCTTAGACCTCAAGTTCCATATTATGCACCATCAGTGTCTACTGTACCTCCTATACGGGGTGCTTTCAGCGAGCAGTCTAGTCGATTAGGCCCGAGCCAGTCCCAGTAGCCACATCCTCCGAGGGCTTATTTTGAGTGTGGTGACACTCGTCATATTATGAAGAGATTGCCCCAGATTTAGGAGGGGTGCACCTCCACAGATTTTTCAGGCCCCACTTATTGCACAGGGCCCTCAGGCTTCTCAGGCCATGATTACTGCACCAGTTGCCACTCCACCTGCACAGCTATCTAGAGGTGAAGGTCGGACAGGTAGAAGTCGCCCTAGAGGGGGAGGCCAGGCCAGATATTATGCCATTCCTTCTAGGACAGAGACCGTTGCATCTTATTATATTATCACATGTATTATTCCGGTATGTCATAGAGATGCATCAGTCTTATTTGATCTAGGCTCTACTTATTCTTATGTGTCATCTTATTTTTCCCCGTATTTGGGTGTATCACATGATTCCTTATGTTCTTCTGTTTATGTATCTACACCTGTGGGTGAATCTATTATTGTGGACCGTGTGTATCGGCCTTGTTTAATTGTCATCAGTGGTTTTGAGACCAGAGGTGATTTATTATTGCTCAGTATGGTGGATTTTGATATTATTTTGGGCATGGACTGATTGTCGCCCTATCATGCTATTCTTGATTGGTATGCCAAGACGGTGACGTTGGCTATGCCAGGTCTATTGCGGCTAGAGTGGAGAGGTACCTCGGATCATGTTCCTAGCAGGGTTGTTTGATTTCTTAAAGCTCAACAAATGGTTGATAAGGGGTGTGATGAGTATTTGGCCTATGTGGGAGATGTTAGTATTGATACTCCAACCATGGAGTCAGTTCCTGTAGTAAGAGATTTTCCTGATATTTTTCTAGCGGATCTTCCGGGTATGCCACCCGATAGGGATATTGACTTTGGCATTGATTTGTTATCGGGCACTCAGCCCATTTCTATTCCACCATATCGTATGGCCCCATCAGAGTTGAAAGAATTAAAAGAACAGTTACAGGAATTGCTTGATAAGGGATTCATTCGGCCTAGTGTATTGCCTTGGGGTGCTCCTGTCTTATTTGTAAAGAAGAAGGATGGTTCTATGCGGATGTGTATTGATTACCGCCAACTGAACAAGGTTATAGTGAAGAATATGTATCCATTGCCACGTATTGATGACCTATTTGATCAGCTTTAGGGTGCCAGGGTATTCTCTAAAATTGACTTGCATTCAAGCTATTATCAGTTGAAGATTCGGGAGCTAGATATCCTGAAGACTGCCTTTAGGACTCGGTATGGTCATTATGAGTTCCTTGTAATGTCATTCAGGCTAACCAATGCCTCAGTATCATTTATGCACTTAATGAATAGTGTATTTCATCCCTATCTTGATTCTTTCGTCAATGTGTTTATTGTGAGGAGAGCTTCCAAAAGCTCAAGACAACTTTGACTACATCCCTAGTATTGGTATTTCCTACAGGTTCAAGGTCTTATACTGTGTATTGTGATACGTCGCGTATTGGTCTCGGCGCAGTATTCATGCAAGACGGTGGGGGGATTGCCTATGCGTCCATACAGTTAAAGTACTTGAGAAAAATTATCCTATCCGCGACCTTGAGTTAGCAGCTATTGTGCATGCCCTGAATATTTGGTGGCACTATTTGTACGGTGTTCCTTGTGAGATTTACACCGATCACTGGAGTCTACAATATCTGTTTAAACAGACATATCTTAATTTGCTGTAGCGGAGATGGTTGGAGTTGCTTAAGGAAAATGATATCACCATTCTTTATAATCCCGGAAAGGCCAATGTAGTGGCCGATGCCTTAAGTCGTAAGTCGGAGAGTTTGGGCAGCTTAGCATATCTACCAGTAGCAGAGAGGCATTTAGCCTTGGATGTTCAGGCCTTGGCCAACCAGTTTGTTAGATTGGATGTTTTCGAGCTGAGCCGAGTTTTGGCTTGTGTGGTTTCCCAGTATTCTATGTATGATCGCATCAGGGAGTGTCAGTATGATAACCCCCATCTACTTGTCCTTAAGGACATAGTTCAGCACGGTGATGTCAAAGAAGTCACTATTGGAGATGATAGTGTATTACGGATGCAGGACAGGCTATGTGTGCCTAATGTAAATGGTTTGCGTGAGTTGATTCTCCAATAGGCTCACAGTTCACGGTACTCCATTCATCTAGGTTCTACAAAGATGTATCAGGACCTGAGACAGCACTATTGGTGGAGGCGGATGAAGAAAGACATAGTGGAGTATGCAGCTCAGTGTCTCAATTGTCAGCAGGTAAAATATGAGCATCAGCGGCCAGGTGGATTGCTTCAGAAGTTAGAGCTTCCGGAGTGTAAATGGGAGCGAATCACTATGGATTTTGTTGTTGGACTTCCACGGACTGAGCGGAAGTTTGATGCAGTTTGGGTGATTGTGGATAGGCTGACCAAGTCAGCTGATTTCATTCCTATGATGACTACCTATTCTTCAGAGCAGTTGGCTCAAGTCTATATCTGCGAGATTGTCAAACTTCATGGTGTACCGGTATCTATCATCTCTGACCAGGGTACATAGTTTACATCACAGTTTTGGAGGGCTGTACAGTGAGAGTTGGGTACTCGTATGGTGTTCAGTACAACATTTCACCCTTAGACAGACGGGCAGTCATAACACAATATTCAGATATTGGAGGATATGCTTCGTGCGTGTGTGATATATTTTGGGGGTGCTTGGGATCAGTTCTTACCACTTGTGAAGTTTTCTTACAACAACAGCTACCAGTCGAGTATTCAGATGGCTCCGTATGAGGCCTTGTATGGTAGGCGGTGCCGGTCTCTAGTGGGTTGGTTCGAGCCAGGCGAAGCTAGACTATTGGGTATAGACTTGGTTTAGGATGCCTTGGAAAAGGTTAAATTGATTCAAGATCGACTTTGTACAGCCCAATCTAGACAGAAAAGTTATGCGGATTGGAAGATTCGTGATGTTGCATTCATGGTTGGTGAGCGGGTCTTACTCCGAGTTTCGCCTATGAAGGGTGTGATGAGGTTCGGGAAGAAGGGAAAGTTTAGCCCTAGGTATATTGGGCCTTTTGAGATTCTTGAGAGAGTTGGAGATGTGGCTTACAGACTTGCACTACCACCTAGTCTCTCTGCAGTTCATCTGGTATTCCATATTTCTATGCTTCGAAAATATCACGGAGATCCGTCTCATATGTTAGACTTCAGTTCGGTTTAGTTGGACAAGGATCTATCTTATGTTGAGGAACCAATTACTATTTTAGATAGGCAGGTTTGAAAGCTGATGTCAAAGAACATTGCTTCTGTGAAGGTTCAGTGGAGGGGTCATCCGGTCGAGGAAGCGACTTGGGAAACCGAGCATGATATGCGCAGCTGTTATCCTCATCTTTTCACCACTCCAGGTATAATTCAAAACTCGTTCGAGCACGAATGATTGTTATAAGAGGGGGGGATGTAACGACCCGGCCAATCGTTTTAAAAGTTGTAGACGCATTCCCCTATTTACTGCTCATATTGTGCTTTATAACTGTTATGTGACTTGCCGGGGTAGTCAGTTCGGGTCCGGAGAGATTTAAGAATGAATTGGAACACGTAGTTCCAAAGTTTAAAACTTAAGTTGAAAAGGTTAGCTAGATGTTGACCTATATGTAAACGACCCCAGAATAGAATTTTGATGATTCCAACAGCTCTGTATGGTGAGTTTGGACTTATGAGCGTGATCGGAATTTTATTTTGAAGTCCGTAGTTAAATTAGGTTTGAAATGACTAAAATAGGAATTTAAGTTTGAAAGTTTGACCGAGGAGTTGACTTTTTGATATCGGGGTCAGAATCCAGTTCCGAAAATTTTCATAGCTCCGTTTTATGCATAATTTGAGGTCAATCGGACTTGATTTGATAGGTTTCGGCATCAAATGTAGAAGTTAGAAATTCTTAAGTTTCATTAAGCTTAAATTGGAGTGTGATTTGTGATTTTAGCGATATTTGATGTGATTTGAGGTTTCGACTAAGTCCGTATGATGTTTTAGGACGTGTTGGTATAGTTGATTGACGTCCCGAGGGGTTCGGGCGTGTTTCGGATGGTATTCGGATTATTTTCCTTCATTTTTGCATTGCTGGTAGCTATTGATTTCTGGTATTTTAAACCTTTTTCGCGATCACGAAGATTAAGACGCGATCGCGTAGGCTTAGTTGAGGCAGTGTTGATGTTGTTCTTCGCGATCGCGTGAGGTCAACCGCGATCACGTAGGTTGGGCCAGTCTGTGCATCGTGATCGCGTGGCATTGTTTGCGATCGCATAAGGTTAATTGAGGGCTGCTGAGTTTTGTGCTTCGCGATTGCGTGAAGCGAGATGCGATCGCGTAGCTTTGATATTTTGTAACTCGCGAACGCATGAAGAAGGTCGTGTTCGCGTAGAGTAACGGAGCAGAAGTGGAGGTCACGCGTTTGCTCTAATTTGATCGCGTAGAGCTGGGAACTCTATGCTTTGTGATCGCGTAGGGATATCCGCGATCGCGTAGAGTTAATTTGGGCAGTGGAAATTTGTGCTTCGCGATCGCGTGTGAATGTTCGCAATCGCGTGTGGATGTTCGCGATCGCGAAGAGTAAAAGCCTGGGCAGAGAGTTTAAGTTCTGAAAATGGGACTTCGTCCAATTTTCTATTTTTAACGATTTGGAGCTCGGATTGAGGCAATATTTGGGAGATTTTCAGAGAAAACATCGGGCTAAATGTTCTTAACTCAATCTTAGTTAGATTACCCGAATCCATCACTGTTTTTAATAATTAATTGGTGATTTAAGTTAAAAAAATTTGAAAACCCTCTTGGATAGATTTGAGGATTTGAGGGTTGAATTGCTATCGGAATTTAGTCATTTTGGTATGGTTAGACTCGTGGTTGAATGGGCGTTCATATTTCGTAACTTTCACCAGATTCCGAGACGTGGGCCCCATGGGCAATTTTTGAGTTAATTTCGGATTTTTATTGAAAAATGTAGTATTTTCTTATGGAATTGATTCTATAATTTTTGTTGACTGTATCGAATTAATTATGACTAGATTCGAGTCGATCGGAGTCAGAAAATTGAGAAAAAGTCATACTACTTGGTTATATTGGAGCAAGTCGAGGTAAGTGACTTGTCGAACCTTGTGGGAAAAACTTTCCCTAGGATTGGTATTGAAGTGATAAAGTGAAATGTATTGAAAGTCGTGTACACGAGGTGATGAGTGTGTACACGTGCTAAATGTGAAAGATTATGTCTTTAAATTGTGTAGATCGTTGTTGCATATTAATTAAAAAAAATTACCTAGTTATATTTTTCATCATTGATTTAAATGTTTATACTTTAAATTTGCTTGACCTTTTCTTGCTAATTGTTTTACCTGTTTAGTTGAAACTTGGTTTCTTTTATTCTGTGCATTATTTGAAGAGTGATTTTCTTTAAATTAAATATTATTAATATGAATTATTTGACATTTTAAATTTTGTATTGAAGCAACGTATTAAAATTTTGAAATATTATTTTGTTGAGTTATTTATTCCTGAATATTTTGTGAGATTTTCGTACTCATTGTGATGGAGTCGTGAGCTCTTTATTGTGGAAAAATATTATTGTTGAATTATTTTGGTATGATTCGTGAGCTCTTTATTATGGAAAAGTATTGTTGTTGATTTATTTTGGAAAATTGAAATATTGGGCACTTGAGGTAAAAATTGTGATATACTGTGATATTGATACGCATGCAGTGGTATAAGGTCTGGGTAGTGAAACGCATGCGGTGAGATAAGGGTGGTTTGATACGCGTGGCTAGTAGGAAAAACTACTAGAAGTCATGCGGTGTGATAAGGGTGGCTAAAACGTGGGATGCTATTTCGGGAAAAATATTTTCTTTAAAATAAACTGTGAAGGCTCCCACGGTGGTATAAGAAAATGAGATATTGTGAATTTATTTATGATTTGAGACTACGAGGCGGTACCTCGGGAGTGCCCTTGTTGATATTGATTTATGGCCGCAGTTGCCTTTGATTATTGTTGTGATTTTTCTTAAAGTTGAAAAGAATTGTGTTTTGTTTTCGGGAGGTATTAATTGCCATTATTTGGTGTAATTAAATGGTGACATACTACTTGACTCATTTCCATTGTCATTTTATCTTATTATATTGTTAAACATTTTACCATGTCATTATTTATCTTTTCAGTAGGGGTTGATCTGACCTCGTCACTACTTTACCAAGGTTAGGCTTGGCACTTACTGGGTACCGCTGTGGTATACTCATACTACTTTTTTGCACATCATTTTGTGCAGATCCAGGTACATCTTACCAGCCCAGAAGTCAGTGAGTTACCGGTGTACGGAGACTTAGAGGTATATCTGCCAGCGTCCACAGACTCTGGAGTCCCCTTCTATCATTATCATGTTGCTTTCTTATTTTCTTTAGACCTTGATATGCATAGAGACATTGAGGATAAATTTTTGGAAGCTTGTGACTTATTTCCACCGGGTTTTGAGAGTTGTAATTATTTGATTTGTAGTTTATTTATTTCAGACATCTATTAGTATTCCGCATTGATAGGCTTACCTAGTCTTAAAGACTAGGTGCCATCACAACCTTCTACATAGGGAATTTGGGGTCGTGACAATAACATATCAAACAGAAAATAATTATTTTAATGATATTTTAGTAAAGTTACTCATGTATTAATTTGGACTAAAAATTAGTTCAACTTTAGATGGACTGAAATGAAGGTTAAGATTAGCTAAGTTCCACAAATGACCGAGTCAATGGAAAGTCCAACCTTGGATAGATTTGACTCAAATTTCCACCTCTATGCACAAATCAAGTTATATTATGATGGCAGAGAGATACTGTCCCCCTCAGATTTTTTGTAACTACGTCCATTTGGCCATAAAATAATTTGTTTTCTTTTAAAATCAGTATTTGTGCATGAAAATTTTAAATTTCACTTGAAATTGAATTTTGAAATTTTTCGCAAATTTGAAAAACTCCAAAAAACTATTTTTCAAATTTTTTACTTCAAAACTCACAAAAATTCAAATACAACTCAAAGTTGTATTCATGTCCAAACACAACTCTAATTTTCAATTACAATTTTTATTTGAATATTGTTTTACTTCTTTTCGAAATTTCACAATTCTTATGTCCAAGCGCCCACTTAATTTAGTGAACATCCTACAATCACTAGAGACTTAGATGAGCAGACATAATATATGTTACTTCAATATATATATATATACCCTTGGGTAGGGGTGCTACTTACGAAACAAATCCAATTTACTACTTACAACATTAACAATATATTAGTAAAAAAAATAGAATAATTTAGTAGTGAAAATAGGCCCTTGCGATAAGGTTTAAAGTGCAATATTTTTATTTTTGAAAATACACTTCATAATTGTTTTTAATGAAATACAATGTCAAAATGTTAACATAAGGTGATATAACCCTTCTTGAATAATCAACACATTAAAGCAACTTCCTACCAAAATTATACTTTTTATTCAACATCATTGGTTGCTCATATTGTACATAAATTTTAAAATAGCAAGTAAAAATAAAATAAAAATAAATAAATAAAACTAGTCTTCTTCTTTGTACATTTTTACAAGACAAAGTGTAAATTCAGAATATTACAATACTTGAGTTATTAACACACCCTAAAACAACAAAATAAGTTACCAAATTCAAGTTACAAGATTTTGGTCTTAATATCCAACAAGCCTCCAAATAACATACATAAGTGTGACATATATATCATGTACATGTCCCAAAACTATACAAAACCAAGGTTCATAGGCAAATGTGATCTCCATAAGTGCTCCCAAAAAGACTAATTCATAAGGCCGTCTTCAAATTTCATCCCGTACATTTCCTAGTTCGTACTTAATCCAAAGTCAAAATGGCAAAAGATCCAAATCAAGAGGCATGCCAAGATCAAGAAAGACAAATTCCCAACAAGAATGCAAAATGATCAAACAATCCGTACGAGCGGGGGAATTAGCAAATATATTGCAATACTTGATATAACACGAATACAATGCTATTAATTGAAGACAAGAAAAAAAAATATTAGGTTATTTAAAAATATTCTAGTAAGTAAAAAGAGTACATATTTTATACACAAACCTTAGTGTTTTACCACAAAATAGTTCAACCACAACTTGAGACGTTCGAATCGTCTACGCCATAGACAAATCAAATCCGTCCACCTCCTCAAACACTTCCCATTAGATTTTACAAGGGTATATATACCTTAAATACATAATCAAATATCTATATAAGTTCAGTGAGTTAACATGTTAAACTAAACATGATATTGGTGAAAATTACCCAAAATATTTGAAATAAAAATTCTGGACAGTATCACTGTCTCATGTTGTGACTCAGATTTAAAGATGAAAAAGGACAAACTAGATTATGTGGTCATCTTTACAGTTGTATATATGTGTCTTAGCGTTTCATAACATCTTGAATCACCCTCATATTATTTTTTTACAAAAGGTTATGCTAAAATTACTAACAGTAGTACAGGCAGGGTTTGTAAAACAGAAAATCTGGGCAGCACCTGCCCTGTACTTCATCACCTATTTTCGGGTAAATAAAAGACAACTCAGGTTTGGTTCCTTCATAAGAGCTATAGATCTATGAAATATATTTCCATAAAGTCTTGGATCACTTAAAACGGAGCTCTATATAAAAAGATATGAAGAAAACACTAATAGTTGTCTAGTATAAAAACAGGTTTAGTAACTTACCACAAAAGAGAGGAGCAACTTGAGCTTCACCAAAAACGAATTTTGCTGCTTGGTTTAGTGAAAATTTATGATGATTTTCATAAAGTTTTTCAGGTGATAAGAAGGAGAGAGGGTAGGGGATTTCTTTGTCTTGAAAGAATAAAATATGAGAGGAGTTTATGGAAAAGCAAATCAATCAAAGTAATCTTTAAGAATTTTGGACAAATATGAGTTAAAAGTGGCTGCCCAACTACTAAATATCTTTAGATAAATACAAAAGGGTGGCAGCCCAAAACCTTAGATATCTAATATATTTAAAATAATTCATCAAAATAATATTAAGTATTACACATAGCAACACCATGAGCTTCTTTGTCAATATTAACACAACCTAAAGTAAGGAATTTTCATATATTGTAAATTTTACGTTTAGGAAGTGCGAAGTAAAATATCTCCTCATTATAAAGATTCTCAATCGAGAATGCAAATATTAGTAAAATTTTAGGGTGTTACAACTCTCTCCCCCTTAAACAAATTTTGTCCCGAAATTTACCTTGCACTAGTCCCGAAACAAATGTGGATATTGAACTCGCATGTCCTCTTTTCGCTCCCAAGTAGCTTCTTCGCCAGAATGATTTTTCCAAAGAACTTTCACTAAGGGGGTGCTCTTGTTTCTAAGCTCTTTTAACTCACACGCTAAGATTTGGATTGGTTTTTCTCCATATGTAAAATTAGGATTGACCTCAATAGATTCAATAGGAAGAACATGAGATGGATCTGAGCGGTATCTTCTAAGCAGTGAAACATGAAAGACGTTGTGGATCTTGTCTAACTCTAGTGGAAGAGCTAGTTTATAAGCAACTGGACCAACTCTCTCAAGCACTTCATAAGGTCCAATAAATTGAGGACTAAGTTTACCTTTTTGGCCAAATCTCATAATCTTCTTCCATGGAGGAACTTTTAAAAATACCTTATCCCCCGCTTTATACTCAATTTCACGCCTCTTAAGATCAGCATAAGACTTTTGTCTGTCTAAGGCAATTTTTAAGCGATCATTGATGATTGTTTCCTTACTTTTAGCTTGTTGCACAATATCAGGACCCACCAATTTTCTTTCATCAACCTCGTTCCAACAAAGAGGCGTTCTACATTTTCTCCCATATAAAACTTCATAAAGAGGCATGCCTATACTTGATTGGTAGCTATTATTGTAATCATATTCTATCAGGGCTAAGTGTTTGTCCTAACTACCCTCAAACTCAATAATGCAGGCTCGAAGCATATCCTCTAAGATTTGTATTACCCTCTCAGACTGGTCGTTTGTTTGTGGATGGAAAGCAGTACTGAAATTCAACCCGGAACCCAAAGCTTCTTGCAAACTAGACCAAAATCTGGATCTCTGTCAAACACAATAGAAACCGGGATTCCATGCAGCCTCACAATCTCATTAATGTATAATTCTGCCAAACGTTCTAGTGATAGTCCATTCTGATTGCCAAGAAATGAGCACTCTTAGTTAGTCTATCTACAATGACCCAAATTGCATCATGATTCCTTTGAGTGCGTGGAAGTCCAGAAACAAAGTCCATCGTTATCCTTTCTAATTTCCACTCAGGCATCGACAAGGGTTGTAGTAGACCAACTGGGACTTGATGTTCAGCTTTTATTTGTTACCATACCAAGCATTTAGAAATGAACTTTGCAATGTCTTTCTTCATACCACTCCACTAGTAGTGCTCATTGATGGTCCGGTACATTTTAGTACCTCCAGGATGCATTGCATAAGGTGGACTATGTGCTTTAATCAAGATCTTATTCCTCAATTCATCATCATTAGGAACGCACAACCTATTTTTATAAAATAAGGTATCATCTTTCTTCAATGTAAAATCCGATTCTCTTCCATTTTGGACTTCTTCAACCCGTTTCACAAGCTTCTCCTCTAACTTTTGCGCTTCTTGGACTTGCTCAAGTAAGACTGGCTTGACTTCAAAATTAGCAATGATAGAACCATTAGAATTAAATGAAATACAAGCATTCATGTCTCTTAATTCAAGAAGAAAAGGCAAAGGACTTAGAGTTAAACTTGCAAGGAAATTGCGACTCAACGCATCTGCAACCACATTGGCTTTACCAGGATGATAATCAATCGTGCAATCATAATCTTTGATGAGTTCAAGCGATCTACGTTGTCTCAAGTTTAAATCTTTTTGTATAGCCAAGTATTTCAAACTCTTGTGATCAGTAAATATATAAGACTTATTCCCGTACAAGTAATGCCTCCAAATTTTCAAGGCAAGAACAATGACAGTAAGTTCAAGATCGTGAGTGGGATAATTCAACTCATGTGATTTCAACTTTCAAGAGGCATACACAATTACGTTCCCTTCTTGCATCAAAACACAACTCAAGCCACGGTGAGATGTATCACTTATACCACATAATCTTGCCCTTCAGCTGGCAAAGAAAGTATTAGAGCTTGTGTCAACAAGGATTTGAGATTTTCAAATCTATCTTGACACTTGTCATCCCACACAAATTTGGCGTCTTTCCCCAAAAGTTTGGTCAAAGGAGAAGTTATAATAGAGAAGCCCTTCACGAACCTCCTATAGTATCCTGCTAAACCCAAGAAACTTCTAATCTCAGTTGGAGTTTTAGGAGGTTTATAATCAACAATAGCTTGAATATTATTAGGATCAACCTTCACACCTTCAGCTGATGCAATATGCCTCAAAAACGCCACTTCACTCAGCCAAAATTCACATTTGGAAAGCTTCGCATAGAGTTGCCTCTCTTTTAGAATTTTCATGACAATTTGGAGATGATAATCATGATCTTATCTATTCTTGGAATAGACTAAAATATCATCAATAAAGACCATCACAAATTGATCAAGGTAAGGCTTGAATACACGGTTCATTAGATCCATAAATGCAATAAGAGCATTTGTCAAACCAAATGGCATTACCAAAAATTCAGAATGGCCATACTTGGTCCTAAAAGAAATATTAGGAATATCTTCCTCCCTCACACGCAACTGATAATATCCAGACCTCAAGTCAAATTTTGAGAACAAGTTGGCCTTCAGTTGGTCAAACAAGTCATCGATTCTAGGCAGTGGGTATTTGTTTTTGATTGTTACCTTGTTCAGCTGTCGGTAATCAATGCAAAGCCTAAGAGTGCCATCTTTATTTTTCACAAATAAATTAGGAGCTCCCCAAGGCAAAATACCGGGACGGATAAAACCATTCTTAAGAAGTTTTTGTAATTGAGCCTTCAACTCTTTTAATTCAGCTGGAGCCATTCTATAAGGAGCGATAGAAATATGAGTAGTTCCAGGGACAAGCTCTATAGGAAATTCAATCTCCCTTTCTGGAGGCAACCCAAGAAGATCATCAGGAAATACATCAGGAAAGTCACACACTGTTGGTATGTCCTTAAGACTTGGACTCCCCAATCGTGTATCGACTATATGAGCAAGATAGGCATCACAACCGTGACAAATCATATTCCTTGCCAAGATCGCAGAAATAATATTATATGTCAATGATCTTTCTCCTTGAACTACTATGTGTGAGTATGCAGGAGTTCTAAAAGTCACTTTCATCAACCTACAATCAACCGTTGCATGGTGCCTATGAAGCATATCCATACCAACAATAACATCATAGTCTAGGAAGAGCATTTTAAGCAAGTCTGTAGGGAAGAGCAGATTTTGAATCATGAATGGACAATCTCGGTAAATCCTGTTAACAATAGCCTAATGACCTAATGGAATCGTGACCAGTACATCAAAGTAAAGTCTCACAGATTTAACAGTATCAGGAAATGTAAGTGATGAGAAAACATAAGATTGAAAGGATCCAGGATCAAATAATGTAACAACAGATATACCAAATAAGTGAAATTTACATACAACCACGCCCGGGACATCGTGGTCATTCTTCTATCTCATAGCATAGACTCCTACAGTAGATATCGACCCACTAGCCCGATTAGCTCCCCCTCGAACCCGCCGCTTACATATTTCTAGGTCTTGCACTGCTATTAGCTTGAGAATGAGTAGTGATAGGCTTTTGAACTGAGCCTCTTGTATGTGTATAAGAAAGAGGATTAGGATTAGGACAATCCTTCATTTTATGATCCAGACTTCCACAATTAAAACAAGCACCAGAAGCTCTTATGTACGCACCATAGTGATTCTTTCCGCACTATGCACAAATAGGTGTATAAGTTTTGCCTTGGCCATAACTTGGAGTACTAGAAGTAGAGAAATTTGTCTTATTCTGCTTATGATATGATGACTTTTGTGCACTTTCAGTCTTGGAATAGTCAAACTTTCCCATCTAGGACAGACCTGTAATGACCCGGCTGGTCATTTTGAGAGTAATAGCCCCGATCCCCTATTAACTGCTTTCCCCAAATCTTTTTCTGCTATTGTGACTTGCCGGGATGATTGATTTTGAGTTTTGAAGTGTTTTGGGACACAGTCCCTAAATGAGAGCTTAAGCCCTAGGATTTGGACCGTAGTCGGAACTATGTGAAAAAAACTTCGGAATGGAATTTTGTCAGTTCCGGTAGCTCCGTTAGGTGATTTTGGGTTCAGGAGCGTGTTCGGATTGTGTTTTGGAGATTCGTAGCTCATTTAGGCTTGAAATCGCGAATTTTTGGAGTTTTGGGCCGGTAGTGGAATTTTTGATATCGGGTCATTTTCCAATTTTTAAAGTTGGAGTAGGTCCGTAATGTTGATTATAACTTGTGCGCAAAATTTGAGGTCAATCGGACGTGATTTGATAGGTTTCGACATCTGTTGTAGAATTTTGAAGTTTCAAGTTCTTTATGTTTGAATTGGAGGGTGATTCGTGATTTTTGCGTTGTTTAATGGGATTTGAGAGCTCGACTAAGTTGGTATGGTGTTTTAGTATTGGTTTGTATGTTTGGTCGAGGTCCCGGGGGCCTCGGGTGTATTTCGGATGCTTAACGGGTGAAAGCTTGGACTTAGAGGAATTTCTGATTTTTGTTGGTTCTGGTGTTTTCTCACCTGCGGTGGGGAGTCCGCAGGTGCGGCCTCGCAGAAGCGTGGCTTGCAGGCGCAGATGCGAGAAAGTCAAGAGTTGGCCTGGGGTCGCAGATGCGAGGAAGTGCTGCATCTGTTATGCCCGCAAATGCACAAGGTTGTTCGCAAATGCGCAAGATGCGCATAAGCGAAAGGGATGTTCGCAGGCGCGCGCGCGCAGGTGCGGCCCTTTTTGTCGCAGGTGCGAAGGCAGAGGGGGTAAGTGAGTTGTGCATATGCGCACGTTTTTCGCACAAGCGCACCCGCAGGTGCGAGCCCAAGTTCCGCAGGTGCGGAAATACCTGGGCAGTGATTAAAACCGAAGGGCTTCGCGATTTTTATCATTTTTGGCTTTGCAAACTCGGGTTAGGGCAATATTTGAGAGAATTTTCGAGGCATTTCTTGAGGTAAGTTCCTTGTGCTTATTTTTGATCAATAATATTGCCTTGCCATGTGTTTTCCCACCTAGTTAATGTGTATTTAAGGTGGAAATTGGAAGTTGGAGGGTAGGGATTTGGAAGTTTGAATTGTGGATTGGAGGACCATTTGGTGTCGGATTTTAGTAAATCTGATATGGTTAGACTCGTGAGTGAATGCGGTTTCTTGTGGGATTCATTCCATTAGCGTGTATTGATGGTATTGTACTGTTTTGAATAGATTCGGTCCATTTGGAGTCAGATACTCGTGGCAAGAACGTGATATCGAGTTGATTTGAGCGATTCGAGGTAAGTGGCTTGCCTAACCTTGTGTTGGGGACTTCCCCCTTAGGATATCTTGATATTATTTGGTGTGGGGGCGCCGTGTATGTGAGATGACGAGTACGTACACGGGCTATAATTGCAAAAATCTTGTTTAACCTTTTTAAACCATAAATTGCTTCTCTTATTAAGTTGTACTAATATGTTTAATTGTGTAGTTTAGACTAGAAAAGCATGCTTACGTGTTTTAACTGCCTAATTGACATTCTGTGCGTCATGTTTAGCTAAGTCCTTATTTGCCTTATCTGGGTCCAGTATAAACTATATAACTTGATGTCATACCTGTCATTTCATCTTGCGTTGCATATTTACTTTGGGACTACAGACGTATTACGGGAGATCCCCCAGTACTGCATATTTACTTTGGGACTACGGACGTATTCCGGGAGATCCCCTTGTACTGCATATTTACTTTGGAACTACGGACGTATTCCGGGAGATCCCCCAACACTGCATATTTACTTTGGGACTACGGACGTATTCCGGGAGATACCCATATACTGCATATTCATTTGAAACTATGGGACGGTATCCCGAGAGATTTCCCACTGTGTTTACCTTATTTTGAGCCGAGGGCTCCCTTAACTGTTAAATTTTCAAAAATTTCTTTAACTGTGTTACTGTAAATTCTACTTATATCTTTTACTGTTTAATTTATTATATTTACTCTAGTAGGGCCTTGACCTGACCTCGTCACTACTCGACCGAGGTTAGGCTTGGCACTTACTGGTTACCATTGTGGTGTACTCATGCCCTTCCCTGCACATGTTTTCGTGTGCAAATCCAGGTGCGAGCTATCAGCCTCGGGGTTAGTACGTGTTGTTGATTCTATGAGACTTCAAGGTACTTCTGCTTGCGTCCGCAGATCTTCGGAGTCCCCTTCTACTCCCTCGCCTAGATACTTTCTTTATTATCCTCAGACTTTTGTATAGAGCTACATAGATTATAGAAGCTTGTGACTTAGTGATATTCCAGGTCTTGGGAAAACTATTTTGTATATGCCGAGTGGTGCTACTCTTGGCTATTTATAATATGATGTTTACCTTTAAAATGTTGTGTTTTCTTTATATTTTTTGCAATATTAGGCTTACCTAGTCGTAAAGACTAGGTGCCATCACGGCCCCTTACGGAGGGATAATTTGGGTTGTGACAAGACCGCTATAATCTGAATTACCCTTCCTAAACCTGTTTTCTCTCCTACTAGCTTCTTACTTGTCAATTTTTTCCCAAGTAAGAGCAGCTGAAATTAGCTTGGAAAAATCCTCAAGTTGCAAGATTGCCACAGATTTTCGAATGTAACCATTCAAACCTTCTTCAAATCTTTTGCACTTGTCTCTTTCACCATCAATAATACCTCCAGCATAGCGAGAAAGCCAGAGAAATTTTTGTTGATACTCTGCAATAGACATACTCCCTTGTCTTAAATTCAGAAACTCTTTTTTCTTAGCATCACAATAGACATGGGGGCCATATTTCGCACGAAATGCTTTCACAAAGTCATCCCAAGTCAGCACCGAAGGTTTTGCTTTTGCATTAGGCACACTTACCCACCAATCATATGCATCTTTTTATAAAAGAGAGATAACATACTTAAATTTGGAAGCATTAGTACACTCTAGTTGTTCAAATACCCTCTCCATGTGCTCGAGCCATTGTTCAGCTATCGTGGGATAAGTAGTGCCTTCAAATTCAACTCCACCCATTTTTCTCATCTTCTCAAAATTCATTTCACTAGGTTCTGACCTTGTCCCAGCCAAGTGACGAAAGAACTCAGCCATCTGCTGAAATGGAGTAGTCATAATATGAATACTATGACCTATTGCTCTTGTATTACTACCACCTTCATTTTCACTAACACGAGGATGATTTAGGTTAGGTAAGGGTTTATCATCTGTAGGTAAGGTGGAGCATTATAATGGGTACGCATTATACTCTCAAAGTCTTTTTCAAGAAAGAAAATAACAGCAAATATTAGGTACGATCACAACAAAAATCCTAGAATCACAAACCTAGCCTCTGATACTAAAACTTGTAGAAACCCCTTTGGGAGGTGCTACTTACGAAACAAATCTAATTTACTACTTACAACATTAAGAATATATCAGTAAAAAAATAGAATAATTTAGTAGTGAAAATAGGTCCATGCGATTAGGTTCAAAGTGCAACATTTTAATTTTTGAAAATACACTTCATAATTTATTTTTAATGAAATACAATGTCAAAATGTTAACATAAGATGATATAACCCTTCTTGAATAATCAACATATTAAAGCAACTTCCTAACAAAATTATACTTTTTGTTCAACGTCACTGCATGTTCATATTGTACATAAATTTCAAACCAGCAAGTAAACATAAAATAAAAATAAATAAATAAAACTAGTCTTCTCCTTTGTACATTTTTACAAGACAAAGTGTAAATTCAATATATTACAAGACTTGAGTTATTAACACACCCTAAAACAGCAAAACAAGTTACCAAATTCAAGTCACAAGATTTTGGTCTTAATATCAATCAAGCCTCCAAATAACATACATAAGTGTGATATATATATATCATGTACATGTCCCAAAACTATACAAAACCAAGGTGCATATGCAAATGTGATATCCATAAGTGCTCCCAAAAAACAACTTCATAAGGTCATCTTCAAATTTCATCTCGTACATTACCTACGATAGAAAACAACTATCGCTAAGCATAAAGCTTAGTGGCTTATAAACTTTGGGCTTGGAGCCATTAACTTCTCCAATTCCCATTTTTTGTCATAGGTAGCGCAAATGAAACATAATTTAAAACAAGTGAACAAATATATCAAAAATATCAAATATCAACCCTTGAAGTGTTTCCAAATATCAATAACAATGTTCAAGAATCAAGAGTTGAGAAAGCGTATACTATCAATCCAAGAGAGTTTGTCAAATATTCATTTTTTGCCCAATATGTATTTCATACCATCACACTAAGTAAAATCAGATATCAAGATGGACTGAAGCCCCAAATCAAGTAAGATCCAAACCCAATAGTCAAGATAATCAAGAACCATATTAAAAATAGTTTCCTAGTTTGTACTTAACACGGACAAGTTCCATAATTTAAGATGAACTACAAATTCAAAGTCAAGATGGCAAAATATCCAAATCAATAGGCATGCCAAGATGAGCGACAAAGTCACTTTCACAAGAAGGAAAAAGTCCCAACAAGAATGTAAAATTATCAAATAATCTGTGCGAGTGGGTGATTTAGCAAATATCTTGCAATACTTGATATAACACGAATACAATGTTATTAATTGAAGACAGGAAAATTAAAATATCAGGTTATTTCAAAATATTTCATCAAGTAAAAAGAGTACAAAGTTTATACACAAACCTTGGTGTTTTACCACAAAATAGTTCAACCACAACGTGAGGACGTTCGAATCATCTACTCCATAGACAAACCAAATCCGTCCACTTTCTCAAACACTTCCCCTTAGATTTTACAAGGGTATATATACCTTAAATACATAATCAAATATCTATGTAAGTTCAGTGATTTAACATGTCAAACTAAACATAATATTGGTGAAAATTACCCAAAATGTTTGCAATAGAAATTCTGGACAGTATCATTGTCTCGTGTTGTGATTCAGATTTGAAGATGAAAAAGGACAAACTAGACTGTGTGTTCTTTACAGTTGCATATATGTGTCTTAGCGTTTCATAACATCTTGAATCACCCTCATCTCAATTTTGTACAAAAGGTTATGCTACAATTACTAACAGTAGTACAAGGACGGTTTGTAAAACAGAAAGTTTGGGCTGCACCTGTGTAATGACCCGACTTGTCATTTTAAGAATTAATGCCCCGCTCAGTGGCTTAAGTTCTCGAAAAGCTTCACAATATATATTATGACCCGCGGGTGTGGTCGAGTTTGATTTAATGAAGATTCGGAATTTAGTTAAAAGAACAATTCTTATTTAGAAGCTTAAATGGAAAGAGTTGACCGGAGAGATTACTTTTGAGAAAACGGCCCCGAAATAGAATTTCGAGGATGGTAATAACTTTGTATGATGAATTCGGACTTAGGCGTGTGTTCAGATTTGGATTTGGAAGTCCGTAGGGCAATTCGACACATTTTGGCGAAAGTTGGAAAATATAAGTTTTTGGAAAAGTCCGACCGAAGGGTGAATTTTTTATAACGAGGCCGGATTTCAATTCTGGGAATAGGAATAGATCCATTAAGTTATTTATGACTTGTGTGCAAAATTTAAAGTCATTCCGGATTGATTTGATACGTTTCGGTGCAAAACATAGAAGTTGAGAGATTTGTAAAATTAAGGAAATTGGGAATTTGGCCATGGTCAATATCGGGTCAAGATGACCTATTTTCAGTATTTTGAGTACGCGAGCAGGTCCGTCGCGTGTGTTATGATTGAAATTCATATATGGTTTGTGTCCGGGAGGTTCCGGATGAGTTTCGGGATGAGTTTTGAGTGAGTCCGGGCATTTCGGCACTCTAATATTGTTCTGGCACTTTACGGGACGCGGACAGCGCATTTTTGGGCACTGAGGCGAAGGAGGGACACGGACCGCGCATTTTTGGGTGCTGAGGTGAAGGAGGGACGCGGTCAGTCGCAGAAATTTCGCGGCCGCGCTCAAATATTCGCGGACCGCGCAATTCTGTCCATGGTCGTGCTCCAGGATGTTCTGCAGTCCGTTGGTTCGACTTTGAATGCCTATATCTTTTGATCCATAAGGGAAATTTTAGGTGATTTAAAAGCGAAATAGTAGCTCTTCGTGTCTAGTTTCCAGAAAAGTAAAGAAGTAATCATTTGGACATATGTAGAGAAAGTTAAGGCCAAAATACTAAAGTCAGGCAGTGTAGCCTC
Organism: Nicotiana tabacum; assembly: GCF_000715075.1. Lineage (NCBI taxonomy): Eukaryota > Viridiplantae > Streptophyta > Magnoliopsida > Solanales > Solanaceae > Nicotiana > Nicotiana tabacum. The sequence continues at coordinate 119,055,377 of NC_134092.1, read as the reverse complement.
AAGAATTTCGCGGACCGCACCAAAATTTCGCGACCGCGGGACCTGGGGCACGGCCGCGGTTGGAATTCCGTGGACCGCAAAGTGGAGTTCAGAGGGTGGACTATATAAACGGGGTTTAGGACATTATTTCACATTTTGGACCTAGGGAGCTCGGTTTGTGGCGATTGTTCGTGGGATTTTCAAGAAATTCATTGGAGTAAGTGATTCTAACTCAGATTGGGTTAATATAGATGAATATATCACTGATTTCATCATTTAATTAGTACTTTGAGATAAAAATTTGGGGAAAGATTGTAGAAACTTCATAAACCACAAATTTAAAATTTGAAGGTCCATTTGACATCGGAATTTGATAATTTTAGTATGGTTGAACTGGTATCGGAATGGGTGATCAGATTTCGTGAAAATTATGTCGGGTTGCGAGAGGCGGGTCCCACGTTGACTTTTGCTGACTTTTTGGAATAAAATTCTAAGTCGACGTATTATTATCCGGAATTGTTTCCAATGAATTTTAATGAAGTTATGCAATTAATTTGGATAGATTTGAGTGGTCCGGAGGTCAATTAAAGCAAGAAGGCGATTTTGGAATATCGGCATAACTTCAAAAAGGTAAGTGTCTTGCTTAACCTCGAGTGGGGGAATTACCCCTTAGGCATCGAGTCTTATGTGCTATTTGTGAAATGTGAAAAGTTGTGTACGCGAGGTGACGAGTACATACTCGGGCTTATATGTGTAAATTTTATCGAGTTAAAGTCTTGAGCATATTGTGTGGTAAATTGGACAATTATTGGAATTTAATTTCATTATGGATTTTCCCCTTTGCAAATAATTAATTAAATGAGCTTAAGAAGAGGTGTTTATATAATTATTGAAAAATATTAATTTAATAAAGACTTTGCTTTATGTTGAGTAATTTCTGTCTCTAATGATTGTTTTTGGGTGTTGTGCACATTATGTCGAGCCATGAGCTCCTTATTGCGGAAAATAATGTATTGTTGATTTCTGTGGCAAGTTGAAATATTTGGGCACTTGATTTGCAATTTGTGATATGTTGTAAGATTTGAGCACTTGATGTGCAATCTCTGATATGTTGTAAGATTTGAGCACTTGATGTGCAATTTGTGAAATGTTGTAATATTTGGGCACTTGAGGTGCAAGTTGTATTATGTTGTGTGATATTTGGGCACTTGAGGTGCGATTTGTGAAATATTGTGATATTGATACGCATGTGGTGAGATAAGGGTGGTTTGAAACGCGTGGCTAGTAGGGGAACTACTAGAAGTCATGTGGTGTGATAAGGGTGGCTAAAAACGCGGGATGCTATTTCGGAAAAAATAATTTCATTAAAATTAAATGTGAAGGCTCCCGCAGTGATATAAGAAAATGAGATATTGTGAATTTAATTATGATTTGGAACTACGAGGCGGTACCTCGGGAATGCCCTTTAGTTGATATTTTTCTATGGCTGCACTTGCTTTTGGTTATTTTATTTTTTCGAAATTTATAAATTCTTGTGTTTTCCGTGATGTATTATTTCACCTAATATTAAGTGTTTTGTATTTCTTGAGGTATTGTGTTGACCTCGACTTTTTCGTACGAGACTTTGAGGATTTGTATTTTTGGGTTGTACTTGTTTTGATGATTGAGTTGTTTTAAATAAAAAAAAATTCCTAATATGTTTTAATTTAATAAAGTTTATATCCAAATCAGTAGTTTATCTGATGTTTCATTTTATTTGAAATGTTATTTTCTCCACCCAAATGATTCTAAAATAAATTCATTCATTTATTGATTTCTTACTTGATTTAAATATTTTAACCTTACTTTATTGAAAAATAAATTGACCATGTGGATCTTATATACATTGAGGATATAGGTACATGAGTTGTCTGTGCAGTTGAGATATGAAATGAGGGCACGAGGTGCCGGAGAAATATGATGATTTAATTATGAGCACGAAGTGCCGTGGAGATATGAAAAATGGGTTGAGACCCGTGTTTATGAAAATATAAAAATGGGTTGAAACTCGTATTTTTATGATTTTGAAATCAGGTGTCATATGGTGACTCTTTAAATGAAGAATTATATTCAAAATATTTATTTGAAAGGATTTTTATTCAAGAAGAATTATATGAAAGAATTGTATTTGAAAGATATTTATTCGACGAAATTATATTTGAAAAAGAGTTTCATTCGTAAGAATTATATGTGAAAGATATTTAATTGAAGAACTTGATTTAACTGGGTGTAATTGTATTTATTAATTGTTGAGCGATATTAAATGGTGATTTTATTGTCTTACTATGCATATCATTGGTTGTTTTATGTTGCCTTGATGTTATTTGTTTCCTATTATTTTGTATATTATATTGCACAGGTTATTAGACTAGTGAGTGTCTTGACTGTACCTCGTCTCTACTCAATTGAGGTTAGTCTTGATACTTACTGTGTACCAACCGTGGTGTACTCATACTACACTTATGCACATTTTTGTGCAGAGCCAGGTATTGGAAATATCGGACTAGAGTAGAGTTAAAGAGGGATCGTAAGGATTCAAGGTTGAGCTACTTGGGCGTCGTAGTCCCTTTGAATCTTTTCATTTCATTGTACTGTTAACTTGTAATCAAACAGTATTGTATATTCGGTCTTCGTGATCATTCCATGTATTCAGTTAGAGTTCGTGATCCAGTACTACCAGTATTAGGATGTTGTATATTCATATTTATTCCGTTGTTAGTTTAGGTTACTTATTAAAAACAATGGCTTAAAATGTAATAGAAACCGGCTTACCTAGTCTTAGAGACTAGGTTCCATCACGACGCCTGTGGTGGGATTTTGGGTCGTGACAAGTTGGTATCAAAGCTCTAGGTTCATAGGTTCTACGAGTCACGAACGAGTCTAGTAGAGTCTTGCGGATCGGAACGGAGACGTCTGTACTTATCTTCGAGAGGCTACAGAACTGTTAGTAAATTTCCGTTTCTTTCATTCATGTCGTGCGGAATTTGTTGAATTTGAAATTTGAACCTTTGTATCTCCATTCTCTCACAGATGGTGAAGACACTTGCTATTGGGTTAGCTGAGCAGGCATCCGCACATACTGCTAGGGCTGCAAGACCCCGGGGCCGAGGTAGAGGTCGAGGAAGGGCACGTGCTGCGACTAGAGCACACGTCAGAACAACAGTTAAGGAGCCACCAGTAGCTCCAGTCGGGGGACAAGTACCAGAAACACCTGTTGTTACCCCTGGACTTAAGGAGACCTTAGCACAGTTCCTGAGTATGTTTGGTACATTAACTCAGGCGGGATTGATCTATGTTGCACCAAATATTTCGCAGATTGGGGGAATAGCTCAGACTCCTACCATAACTCAAGAGCAGCAGGTTCACGTTGGTCAGGTTCCAGGTGCAATACCGGTACAACCTGTTATTCTGGTTCGGCCTGAGATTAGGCCAGAGGCATCAGCAGAAGAACAAAAAAAAGGCTTGAAAGATTTAAGAGGTATAGTCCACCTACTTTCAGTGGCACAACTACAGAGGATGCCGAACGATTTCTAGAAATTTTTCACTGTATTCTCTGCACCATGGGTATTGTGGAAGTGAGCGGAGTTGCCTTTACTACATTTCAATTGTCATGCGTAGCGTATCAGTGGTGACAAGTCTATGAAGAAGGTAGACCAGCCGATGCAACACCACCAACTTGGGCTCAATTTTTGGAAATGTTTTTGAAAGAGTTTGATTTCCCCAGACTCTCCAAGATGTGTGGCGCACAGAGTTAGAACGGTTGGGTCAGGGCACTATGACAGTGTTAGAATATGCTATCAAGTTTAGTGAGTTAGCTCGTCATGCACCGATCTTGGTTCCTACAATCAGAGAGCGGGTCCGCATATTCATTGAGGGGCTCGATTATGATATTAAATTATGCATGGCTCGAGAATTACAAACAGATACTCCATTTCAACAAATAGTGGAGATTCCAAGGAAGATTGAGGGTGTTTTAGGCGAGGAAAGGGAGTCTAAGGAGGCCAAAAGGTCTCGAAGATGTGGAGGGTTCAGTGGATTTTACTCTTCAGCTAGGACCCATTATAGCGGAGGCTCGAGCAGTCGGTCAGCTCAGTCTGCATATCAGATTACTCGGGGTACTCCAGTTTATAGTGCACCACCGACTCTAGATTATTACAGTAGTTATTCCGATTATTCCGATTATCCGGCACAGACTCAGTACGAGCAGTCGCGACCTCAGAGGGGTTGTTATGAGTGCGGTGATACTAGGCATATCATGAGAGATTGTCCCAGACTTGGGAGGGGTGGATTTCATCAGAACACTCAAGCTACAAGCTTTAATCCAGTTAACACTCCAGGTGCACATTCAGCTAGAGGTTGAGGACAGGAGGGTAGTGGGCGCTTAAGAGGTGGAGTCCCGACCCATTGATATAATCGCTATGATTTGGCTGAGGCCGATACACTAGATGGTGTCGTTACAAGTACGATCCCGATTTGTTATAAAAATAATATTTCCCCGTAGTTGGGTTCGGATCTGATTATTAAGGTGAGTCCTCCTATTATGCTCTACTTATGGGCGAGCTTCGTAAGTTTGTGAACCACTTATATGTTTATCCCCGTTGGGAGATTTAAAGATGTGAGTCAGTATCTGTCATTTTATTTTGTACACCATTGAGGACTATAAGTCCAAAAGTAATGTTTATTATTCACTACAGTGGGTTTAATGCGTTTCGGAATAATTGATTCCAATGTTTATGAATTATATGCCCTACCGGTATGAGGGTTCAGTATGTGTTATGAAAAATGTTTACGAAATTTATTGAAAAGAAGAAAGAAAGGAAATTGAAATTTCAGTTGGCACAATGTGCAACATACTTGTGATTCGGAGTTGAGGACGAGATCCTCGCTTTTTTATATGATGTAAAATATTTAAATCGGGCTGCAAGCCGCGTTGGAGGTTATGAAAGGACGAGGTCCTTGTGGTAAAATATTTATGAGTTTAAATTCTCCCTTTGTGAAATTTAATTTGTACAATAATATTAATAGGGAGTCATGCCTGTTAGGCTTATTTGATAATTCTTGTATATTTTCTGTGCATATTCAGCCATTTTCGTGCTGTAAACATTGAGTTTTAGCCTATGAGATGAGTGCCCAGGTGGCGTTAAATGTGACTCATTAATCCGAGTAAGTAATCATGAGGTCTGTATGCCTCACATTCTATTGTCAGTGTTGTGCAAATTCGAAATAAGGAGGTGGTTAATATGAGATTAATTGATGATGTTGGAATTAATTATGAACAACTTTTAAGACTAAAGTTGTGGTGATGAGCATACATATGATGTACTTCATGTTCTGATATCATTGTGATAATGCAGGGCTTGTAATGCTGAGATTTGTGTTATTGATATATACATTGTGGATGTATTGTTAGGAGTTATTTTGGTGTTACTCTGACAGGTGGATAGGTCCAATTACATGGGAAACTCTGCCGAAATTTCTGAAAAATTTGGGAGTTAGAAATATTTGGGAGATTACAACGTGCAAAAGAAGAGATGTGTTATGTTATGTGGTTGAGGGCGAATGATCATAAGCGGGGAAGAATGTAACACCCCAGAAAAATTTTGAAGTACTTCGACATTATCAAGAAAGTTGATATGTGCATAGGCATGATTTTCTATAGCCGGTTGAGACTAACATCGTGTCTTGATGTAGGGAATTTGAAATTTAATTGGAGTATAAGGAATTGGCTTAAAGGCTTATAAGTGTGAATAAAATAAATAATCTCAAATGTGATGGTGTTGTCGGGCTTATCTCAATTGCGGTAGCATGGAATCAACCGTGAGTATATGTGTAAAAGTAAAATCATCAATTTGGTAACCTCAGAACAATTCTTAGAACATTCGAGGACGAACGTTTGTTTAAGAGGTAGAGAATGTAACGACCCGACTTGTCGTTTTAAGAATTAACGCCCCGTTCAGTGGTTTCAGTTCTCGAACAGCTTCATAATATGTCTAATGACCTGCGGGTGTGGTCGAGTTTGATTTAATGAAGATTCGGAATTTAGTAAAAAGAACAATTCTTATTTAGAAGCTTAAATGGAAAGAGTTGACTGGAGAGATTACTTTTGAGCAAACGACCCCGAAATAGAATTTCAAGGATGGCAATAGCTTTGTATGATGAATTCGTACTTAGGAGTGTGTTCGGATTTGAATTTGGAAGTCCGTATGGAAATTCGACACATTTTGGCGAAAGTTGGAAAATATAAGATTTTGGAAAAATCCAAAAGAAGGGTGAAATTTTTATAACGAGGTCAGATTTTGATTCTGGAAATGGGAATAGATCCATTAAGTCATTTATGACTTGTGTGCAAAATTTAAAGTCATTCCGGATTGATTTGATACGTTTCGATGCAAAACATAGAAGTTGAGAGATTTGTAAAGTTAAGGAAATTGGGAGTTTGGTCACGGTCAATATCGGGTTAAGACGACCTTTTTTCACTGTTTTGAGTGCGCAAGCAGGTCCGTAGCGTATTTTATGATTGAAATTCATATATGGTTTGTGTCTGAAAGGTTCCGGATGAGTTTTGAGCGAGTCAGGGTATTTCAGCACTCTAATACTGTTCTGGCACTTTCAAGGATGCTATCAGCCGCAGAATTTTGCGGCCGCACTCAAATTTTTGCGTACCGCGCAATTCTGTCCGCGGCCGCGCTCCAGGAAGTTCTACAGTCCGTTGGTCCGACTTCGGAAGCCTATATCTTTTGACCCACAAGGAAGTTTGTGATGATTCAGAAATGAACACTGTATCTCTTCGTGTCTAGTTTCCAAAAAGGTAAAGATGTCATCATTTGGACATCTGTAGAGAATGTTATGGCCAAAATACTAAAGTCTGGCAGTGCAGCCCCAAGAATTTCGCGGACCGCACCAAAATTTCGCGACCGCGGGACCTAGGGTGCGGCTGTGATGATCCAAAATGTCATCTTTAAATTTAATAATTAATTTTGTGTTCTAAGAACTCCAAAATAACTATTTATCATTCCTCGACCTGTGTGCGCACTTAGTAAAATTTTTCGAAAAGTTTTCAGATGAAAAATGGATTAAAATGTGAATTAGAGCTATAAAACTCAACTAACTTGACTTTGATCAACATTTTGAGCAAAAAGATTTAGATTAGTGTTTTGACAGCTCCAGTAGGTCCGTATCGTGATTTGGGACTTAGGTGTATGCCCGGAATCAAATTCTGAGGTCCCTAGCCCTAGATATGGAATTTTGATGAAAAATTAAAAGTTTAAGTTCAAATAGTGGTCGGATGTCAAATTATGTGCAAACGACCCCAGAATAGAATTATGATGATTCCAACAGCTCTGTATGGCGATTTTGGACTTAAGAGCATGATCGGAATTTTATTTGGAAGTTCGTGGTGAAATTAGGCTTGAAATGCCAAAAGTTGAATTTTTGGAAAGCTTGACCGGGGGGTTGACTTTTTGATATCGAGGTCGGAATCCGATTCTGGAAATTGGAATAGGTTTGTTATGCCATTTATTACTTGTGTACAAAATTTGAAGTCACTACGAATTGATTTGATGTGTTTCGGCACAAGTTATAAAATTTGAAAGTTCAAAGTTCATAGATTTTGATTTGAGGTGCGATTCATCGTTTTGATGTTGTTTGAAGCCACGACTAAGTTCGTATTATATTTTGGGACATGTTGGAATAATTGGTTAAGGTCCCGAGGGTCTCGGGTGGATTTCGGAAGGTAAACGGAATGGATTTCGGACAAAGAGGGTTGCTGGAAATTTCTGTTGCAGAAATTTCGCCAGAACTTTTTGGTGCGTGGAGCCAACTTTGGAAGCTTATATCTCGCAATTCATGAGGAATCGGAAAATTTTCAAAACATTAAAGTTGTATTCGTTTGTTTCTAGTTTCCAGAAAGTTAAACCATTCATTATTCTGACATTTGTACCGAAAGTTATGATGGATTGAATGAAAGCTAGTAGAGCAGTTTCGCCAGAAATTTCTGATGCATGGAGCCTAATTTGGAAGCTTATATCTCGTAATTCATAAGGTATTGGAAAATTTTTAAAACATAAAAGTTGTAGTCGTTTGATTCTAGTTTCCAGAAAGTTAAACCATTTATCATTTGGACATTTGTACATAACGTTATGATTGATTGAAGGAAGGCTGGTACAAGCAAGTTCTGGTGGACTTTTAGTGACGGAAAATAGACTTTTAGTGACGGATGGGCAGAAACTTAAGGACCAAAAATGGTCATTTCCTTCATTTCGTTTTGGATTTTTGGAGCACGGTTCTTGAGTGATTTTCGGGCTATTTTTACGGGAATACATTGGGGGTAAGTGTTCCTTATCCTATATTGATTATATTTCATGATTCCATACTCATTTACATCATGAATCCGTGAATTTATTGAAGAAAAATCAAGATTTTTGCAAAATCCTCCAAATACGAAAATTTAGGAGTTGGAGGTCGAGTTGTTATTGGAATTTGGTAAAATTGGTATGGGTGGACTCGTAATTGAATGGGTTATCGGATTTTGTAAGTTTTACCGGATTCCGAGATGTGGGACCCACGTACAAATTTTGAGCTAATTTCGAATTTTATTGAAAAATATAATTAATTTTTATGAAATTGATTACTATAATTTTTGTTGACTGTATCAAATTAATTATGACTAGATACGAGTCGATCGAAGTCGAAAAATCGAGGATAAAGCATAATACTTGGTTAAATTGGAGAAAGTCGAGATAAGTGACTTATCTAACCTTGTATGGGAGAAATCCCCCCTAGTATTGATAATTGTAATGTGTGGAAAGTCGTGTACACGAGGTGACGAGTGAGTACACGAGGTAAATGTGAAAGATTATGTTTTAAATTGTGTAGATCATTGTTTGCATTAATTTAAATATTTCATTTTGTTATATTCTTCATTATTGATTTAATGTTTATATTTTAAATTTGTTTGACCTTTTCCTACTAATTATTTTATCTATTTAGTTGGAACTTGATTTATTTTATTCTGTGCATTATTTGAAGGTTGATTTTCTTTAACTTAAATATTATTAATATGAAGTATTTGACATTTTAAAACTTGATATTGAAGCAACGTATTAAAGATTTGGAAATATTATTTTTCTGAATTATTTACTCCTGAATATTTTTGTAAGATTTTTGTACTCATTGTGATGGAGCAGTGAGCTCTTTATTTTTTAAATATTATTTTCCTGAATTATTTACTCCTGAATATTTTTGTAAGATTTTTGTACTCATTGTGATGGAGCAGTGAGCACTTTATTGTGAAAAAATATTATTGTTGAATTATTTTGACATGAGCTGTGAGCTCTTTATTGTGGAAAAATATTTTTGTTGAATTATTTTGGCAAGTTAAATTATTTGAGCACCTGAGTGCAAATTGTGATATATTGTGATATTGATACGCATGCGGCGGTATAAGGTCTGGGTATTGAAACGCATGCGGTGAGATAAGGGTGGCTTGATACGCGTGGCTAGTAGGGGGAAACTACTAGAAGTCATGTGGTGTGATAAGGATGGCTAAAACACGGGATGCTATTTCGGAAAACATGTTTTCTTTAAAATAAATTGTGAAGGCTCCCGCGGTGAGATAAGGAAATGAGATATTGTGAATTTGTTTATGATTTGAGACTACGAGGAGGTACCTCAGGAGTGCCCTTGTTGATATTGATTTCTGGCCGCAGTTGCCTTTGATTACTGTTGTGATTTTCTTAAAGTTGAAAAGAATTTTGTTTTGTTTCCCCAAGGGATTTATTTGGCATTATTTGATGTAATTAAATGTGACATACTATTCGATTCATTTCCATTGTCATTTTATCTTATAATATTGTTTAAACATTTTACCATGCCATTATTTATTCTCCAGTAGGGCCTAACCTGACCTCGTCACTACTCTACCGAGGTTAGGCTTGGCACTTATTGGGTACCGATGTGGTGTACTCATACTACACTTCTGCACATCTTTTTGTGCAGATCCAGGTACATCTTATCAGGCCACGCATCAGTAAACTGGTTGTACAACGAGATTTCGAGGTATATCTGACAGCGTCCGCAGACCCCGGAGTCCCCTTCTATCTTATTATGTTGTCTTCCTTATTTGCTTTAGACTATGATGTATAGAGACATAGAGAATAAATTCTTAGAAGCTTGGGACTTATTTCTACCGGACTTTTGGAGTTGAAATTATTTGAATTGTAGTTTATTTATTTCAGATATTTATTATTATTCCGCATTGATAGGCTTACCTAGTCTTAGAGACTTAGTGCCATCACAACATCCTACGGAGAGAATTTGGGGTCGTGACAAGTTGGTATCAGAGCACTGGGTTGATAGGTGTCATCAGTCACAAGCAGGTTTAGTAGAGTCTTGCGGATCGGTACGGAGACATCTGTACTTATCTTCGAGAGGCTATGGAACTGTTCAGAAATATTCACTTCTTTGATTCCTTATCGTGCGGCATTGATTTAGCTTGAAACATATATCTTATATTCTTTTGTATCCACTCGTGTATGACATTGTGCACTCGGTATCAGTTGTGCGTTGACGGTTCGTGATGCCGCAGATGGACTACGAGGGAGCCAGAGATGCTCAAACATTGCCTTAATATGTGGTTCTGATTGAAGATGCAGACGTATTGACAGATCACCTAGTGAATCATGTGGGGGGTGCAACGGACGTTAGCATCTGGTTGATTTATACGAGCTGTGAAGGGTATTATTGTGGATCATTGGACGTTGTGACCTATGACTTCTTGCCGAGTGGGGGGAGTCCACTATCAATGGGTGGATTGCGGGGTCATGTGTTATATAAGTTTTGGCCTGAAATGTATATATGTGGTACTGTAAGGTTCCCTAAAATTTATACATGTTTAAGGCCTGAGATTTTGTAGAGGATAAGGTTGGGACTTGCTGTATAGAAACAACTCTAAATTACAGAAGGTCTACTCAGCGTGGACGTTACGATTGTGGATTTTGGGGTACTTCGGATGAAGTACAGTTGTTGACGAGATTCTGGACTATGTGGTTCGGGCCAAGATTTGTTTGTATGGAGCTCTACTTTTGTGATTGTTGTGTATAAATAGGGGTAAGGGTTACCCCAAAGAAGAATCGAAAAGTATGTTAAGAAATGGGTCAGCTCAACAGTGTTGAGTCAGCATAACAAAAGAAGAAATTGTCCTGGGGAGAGATAATTCTCCACCGGTGTTCGTGGCAAGCCTATGAAGAAGGAAGACCAGCCAATGCAACACCGCCCACTTGGCTCAGTTCTCAGACACGCTTTTGAAAGAGTTTGTTTCCCGGACTCTCCGTAATGCGTGGCATATAGGTTGTGAATGGTTGCGTCAGGTCACCATGACTATGTCATAATATGCCATCAGGTTCAATAAGTTAGTCCGTCATATTCCTACTTTGCTTCCTACAACCAGAGAGCGAGTCCACAGACTCATTACAGGACCCAATTATAATCGTAAAATTTTATACGACTCAGGAGATATAGGTTGATACTTCATTTCCGCTAGTAGTAGAAATTGCCAAGATATTAAAACGTGTTCGGGGTGAGGAAAAGGGAAACAAAGGAGACCAAGACATCTTGAGGTTCTGGGGATTCAATGGATTCTACTCTGCAAGTATAAATCATTATGGCGGGGGCTCGGGCAGTCAGCTAGCCCAGTCCGCACATCGGATTACTCCTTGTGCTCCAGTAAGTTTGTTTAATGCACCGCTGACATGAGTTTCCTACAATGGTTATTCCAGTTATCTGGCACAAACTCAATATAAGCAGCCAAACCCGCAAAGGGATTGTTATGAATATGGTGATATTAGGCACATCATGAGAAAATTGTCCCAAACTTGGGAGAGACATATTTCATCAAAGCACTCAGGCTACGTGCCCCATTGCAGTTACTACACCACACACACGACTAGTTAGGGGTGGAGGACATGCGGGTAGAAGGCGTCCTAGAGGTGGAGACCCAACCGTTGATATATTTGTTTTACGGTATGTCAGAGGTCGCTACATCAGATGGTGTTGTTACAGGTTGAGGACGAGATTTAATATAAAGGAATAATTTACTTAATTTGATTTGGTTCTCAGTATCGAAACGAGTCCTCCTATGGTGCTCCACTTATGAGTGAGCTTCGTAATTCTATAATCTACTTATGTGGTTACTCCTGTTGGGAGATTCCATGGAGATAACTACGCCTATCATTCCATATTGGTCACTAATAAGACATGTGAGGCTAAATGTGGCTTTCTGTTACTCATTTCAGTAAGTTTTGATGTAATTTATGGATAATTAATTATAAATTGTGAATTATATGCCCTACCGGTATGGGGTTCATTATGTATTGTGATTTTGTTTAACGGAAATTATTTAGAAGGAGCAAATGAAAAGTTTCGATTTGCACGATGTGCATATTACTTGTGATTCAGAACCGAGGACGAGATCCTCGCATTTTAATATAAACTGATATGTTTAAACCGGGCTACGAGCTACGGTGGAAGTTATATAAAGACGAGATCCTTGTGAGGAAAATTCTTGTGTTTAAGTTCTCCCTTGTGAATTTTAATTTGTACTATAGTACTAATAGCGAGTCATGCCTGTTAGGCTTATTTGAAAATTCTATATGAAATTCTCTGTGCATACTTGCCAATTTTATGTTGTAATTATTGAGTTTTAACCTACGAGGTAGGTTCCCGCCCAGGTGACGTTAAATATGACTCATTAATTAGGGTAAATAATTATGAGGTCTTCATGCCTCGTATCTCGTTATCAGTATTGTGAAGGTTTGAAATGAGATTTTTGTTAACATGAAGTTAATTGACGATTTTCTAATTGATTATGAAGAACTATTAAAACCAGATTGACCCAGAAGGGTGCTCTGTTCATATGTACCGAGGAATGTGAGGAGAGCTTCCAAAAGCTCAAGACATCTTTGACTACAGCCCCAATGTTGGTATTACCTACAGGTTCAGGGTCTTATAGCATCGCGTATTGACCTCGGCGCAGTGTTGATGCAAGATGGTAGGGTGATTGCCTACGCATCCAGACAGTTAAAGGTGCATGAGAAGAATTATCTTGTACACAACCTTGAGTTAGCAGCTATTGTTCATGCCTTAAAGATTTGGCGGCATTATTTGTACGGTGTCCATTGCGAGGTCTACACCGATCACCGAAGTCTACAACATCTGTTTAAATAGAAGGATCTTAATTTGCAGTAGCGTATATGGTTGGAGTTGCTTAAGGATTACGATATCACCATTCTCTATCATCCTGGGAAGGCCAATGTATTGGTTGATGCCTTGAGTCGTAAGGCGGAGGGTTTGGGCAGCTTAGCATATTTACCAGTAGCAGAGAGGCCTTTAGCCTTAGATGTGCAGGCCTTGGCCAACCAGTTTGTTAGACAGGACGTTTCCAAGCCGAGCCGAGTTTTGGCTTGTGTGATTTCTCAGTTTTCTCTTTATGACCGTATCAGGGAATGTCAGTATGAAGACCCTCATTTGCTTGTCCTTAAGGACAGAGTTCAGCACGGCGATGCCAAGGAAGTCACTATTGGAGATGAAGATGTATTACGGATGCAGGGCAGGCTATGTGTGCCAAATGTAGATGGTTTGCGCCACTTGATTTTCCAGGAGGCTTACAATTCGCGATACTCTATTCATCCGGGTGCTGCAAAGATGTATCAAGACTTGAGACAGCACTATTGGTGGAGGCGGATGAAGAAATACATAGTGGAATATGTAGCTCAGTGCCTAAATTGTCAGCAGGTGAAATAAGAGCATCAACGACCGAATGGATTGCTTCAGAAGTTGGAAATTCAAGAATGGAAATGGGAGCGGATCACTATGGATTTCGTTTTGGGCTCCCACGGACTCGGAGGAAGTTCGATGCAGTTTGGGTAATTGTGGATAGATTGACCAAGTCAGCTCATTTCATTCCTATGATTACTACTTACTCTTCAGAGCAGCTAGCTCAGGTATATATTCGCGAGATTGTCAGACTTCACGGTGTACCGGTATCTATCATCTCAGATCGGGGTACACAGTTTACCTCATGGTTTTAGAGGGTTGTACATCGAGAGTTGGGTACTCATGTGGAGTTGAGTACAACATTTCACCCTCAGACGGACGGGGCAATCTGAATGCACTATTCAGATACTAGAGGATATATTTCGTGCGTGTGTGATAGATTTTGGGGGTGCTTGGGATCAGTTCTTACCACTTGCGGAGTTTGCTTACAACAACAGTTGCTAGTCAAGCATTCAGATGGCTCCGTATGAGGCCTTGTATGGTAGGCGGTGCCGGTCCCCAGTGGGTTAGTTCGAACCGGGTGAGGCTAGGCTATTGGGTACAGACTTGGTTCAGGATGCCTTGGAAAAGGTTAAGTTGATTCAAGATTGACTTCATACAGCTCAATCTAGATAGAAGAGTTATGCAAATCGGAAGGTTCGTGATGTTGCATTTAAGGTTAGTGAGCGGGTATTGCTACGGGTTTCTCCTATGAAGGGTGTGATGAGGTTCGGGAAGAAGGGCAATTTGAGCCCTAGGTATATTGGGCCTTTTGAGATTCTTGAGAGAGTTGGAGAGGTGGCTTACAAACTTGCACTACCACCTAGTCTCTCTGCGGTTCATCCGGTATTCCATATTTTCATGCTTCAAAAATATCACGGCGATCCGTCTCATGTGTTAGATTTCAGTTCGGTTCAGTTGGACAAGGATTTATCTTATGTTGAGGAACCAATGGCTATTTTGGATAGGCAGGTTCGAAAGCTGAGGTCAAAGAACATTGCTTCCGTTAAGGTTCAGTGGAGGGGTCATCCAGTCGAAGAGGTGACTTGGGAGACCGAGCATGATATGCACAACTGTTATCCACACTTATTCACCAAGCTCAGGTACTTTTTCTAACTCCGTTCGAGGACGAACATTTGTTTTAGAGGTGGAGAATGTGATGACCCAAAATGTCATCTTTAAATTTAACAATTAGTTTTTCTTTCTAAGACCTCAAAAAGCACTATTTATCATTCCTTGACTTGCGTGCGTAGTCCGTAAAATTTTCCGGAAAGTTTTTAGGTGAAAAATGGATTAAAATGTGAATTAGAGCTTTAAAACTCAACTGAGTTGACTTTGGTCAATATTTTGAGCAAACAGACTCGGATCAGTGTTTTGACAGTTCCGGTAGGTCCGTATCGTGATTTGGGACTTAGGCGTATGCCCGGAATCATATTCCAGGTCCCTAGCCCGAGATATGAAATTTTGATGAAACATTAAAAGTTTAAGTTCAAATAGTGGCCGGATGTCAAATTATGTGCAAACGACCCCGGAATAGAATTTGGATGATTCCAACAGCTTCGTATGGTAACTTTAGACTTAGGAGCATGATCAGAATTTTATTTGGAAGTTCGTAGTGGAATTAGGCTTGAAATGCCAAAAGTTGAATTTTTGGGAAGTTTGAACGGGGGGTTGACTTTTTGATATCGAGGTCAGAATCTAATTCTGGAAATTGAAATAGGTCTGTTATGTCATTTATGACTTGTGTGCAAAATTTGAAGTCATCCCGAATTGATTTGATGTGTTTCGGCACAAGATATAGAATTTGAAAATTCAAAGTTCATAGATTTTGATTTGAGGTGCGATTCGTCGTTTTGATGTTGTTTTATATGGTTTGAAGCCACGACTAAGTTCCTATTATATTTTGGGACATGTTGGAATAATTGGTTAAGGTCCCGAGGGTCTCGGGTGGATTTCGGAAGGTAAGCGGAATGGATTTCGGACAAAGAGGAGAAATTTCTGGTGCGTGGAGCTAACTTTGGAAGCTTATATCTCGCAATTCATAAGGAATCGGAATATTTTCCAAACATGAAAGTTGTAGTCGTTTGATTTTAGTTTCCAGAAGGTTAAACTATTCACTCTTTGGACATTTGTACAGAAAGTTATGATAGATTGAATGAAGGCTGGTAGAGCAGTTTCGCCAGAAATTTCTGACGTGTGGAGTCGACTTTGGAAGCTTATATCTCGTAATTCATAAGGAATTGGAAAATGTTCAAAACATGAAAGTTGTAGTCGTTTGATTCAACTTTCCAGAAAATTAATCCATTCATCATTTGAACATTTGTACATAACGTTATGATCGATTGAAAGAAGGTTGGTACAAGCAAGTTCTGGTGGACTTTTAGTGATGGAAAATGGAGTTTTAGTAATGGATGGGCAGAAACTTAAGGACCAAAAATGGTCATTTCCTTCACTTCGTTTTAGATTTTTGGAGCACAGTTCTTGGGTGATATTTGGGAGATTTTCACGAGAAAACATTGGGGTAAATGCTCTTTATCCTATATAGATTATATTTCATGATTTTATACTCATTTACATCATGAATCCATGAATTTATGGAAGAAAAATCAAGATTTTTGTAAAATCTTCCAAAAATACAAAATTAAGATTTGGAGGTCGAGTTGCTATCGGTATTTGGTAAATTTGGTATGGGTGGACTTGTAATTGAATGGGTTATCGGATTTTATAAGTTTCGCTGAATTCCGATATGTGGGCCCTACAGGTAAATTTTGAGCTAATTTCGGATTTTATTGAAAAATATAATATTTTGTTTTTATGAAATTGATTACTATAATTTTTGTTGACTGTATCGAAATAATTATGACTAGATACGAGTCGATCGGAGTCAGAAAATCGAGGAAAAAGCATAATACTTGGTTAAATTGGAGCAAGTCGAGGTAAGTGACTTGTCTAACCTTGTGTGGGGGAAATTCCCCCTAAGATTGATAATTGTAATATGTGGAAAGTCATGTACACGAGGTGACTACACAATTCTACGAAAATAATTATGTCACAATTTCTATGGTGGACGCCCACACGCCCGTCATCTAGCATGTGCGTCACCTCCCAACAATTCACACAATACATATATTCATGGTTCATATTGTCACGACCCAATTTTCCCTTTGTTTGGTATCGTGATGGCACCTAGTCTTATGGACTAGGTAAGCCTAACATTATTTGAAACAACAACATTATTTAAATAACATCTAACATTCTTTGAAATGGAATCCTCCAAAATAATATTTTTTTTAATTCCCAAAACCTGTAGTACAAGTCATAAGCTCTACAGAGTTTGCTATAAATTTCTAAATACAATTGTTTGGAAGCAGGTAAAACAGTGTGAATACAAAATACGAAAGTGACTCTGAAGCATGTGAACGCTGCAGCAGGTTTGCCTTGAGTCTCCACAACAACAGTCCACACAGCTAGCTAACGAACAAGTACCCGGATCTGCACAAAAATGTGCAGAAGTGTAGAATGAGCACGCCACAGCGGTGCCCAGTAAGTATCAAGACTAACCTCGGTGGAGTAGTGATGAGGAACAGTCAAGACACCCACTGGTCTAATAAACTGAACAAGTATAAGTTTAGGAAATAGCAGAAATATGATATCTACATGAAGACTACGCAATATGGCTAACAATACAGTAATTTGAATATGAAAGGAAACATGTATCAGCGGAATACTATAAAAATGACACAGAAAAGTGAATGGAACACAACCTAAATCTGGAATCACAAATACAGTAAGGACAAGTAATAACTCAGCAACTACAACCGCTTTTACATCAAGTGTTAGTCAACAAACTCCACGAGGTACCGAACCTCGGACAAATCACAACTCACGGGTGTCAATACCTGAGCCCTAACACTTGGCATCATGTGCCCTCATAACACCTCATAACTGCATTGACGACTCAACTCACGTGCCAATAAAGCCATTCTCACATAGAAGGCAAGTAAGCAAGGGTGAGCATATACACTCAACAATATCAAGAACACCTCTTATCCGATAAGAGTGCTTAACTACGTATATGCTTGTGCAAGTGTCCTAACATAGTCCATACCAGCAAATAAGCATAAGGAAAAAGAATGGACATCACGTAGAATATTTTTCTCACAACTTTCACAAGATAAAGCTCACACGGGTAAGTATACCACTACACAAATATCAACAAACAAGAATTCCCCCAGGCCATCACAAATCAATCCCTGACACATCCCACCTTATCTCGCCACGTGTGCAATAATAAAGTAAGTTCCCTCCTTGTCTCGCCACACGTGCATAACAATGTTCCCACCTTGTCTCGCCACATGCTCAACCCACATATATATATCTCGCCTTGTCACGCTGCATTTGCAAATATCAATAGTAACAATTGCATGAGGTTTAACAAGCGCACGGCAAAAACCTCGTGCATCACAATAACCACAACCGCACGGCAGAAACCTCGTACATCACCACAACAAGTACACCAGCAACAATGGAAATAATACAAAGTACGACAAGTAAATCAACTCAAGAACTTTAAATCACAAGAAACGGTAGAACCAATTCACAAGGAATAACCACAGTAAAGAATGCTAGGCGTAAAGAGATCAGCTCAACAAGGGAAAACTAATATGTAGCAGCGATCCCACAATATACATTTCAACAACAGGGAAACTAACACGAGTCAAATATTTTCAAATAAAACAAGTCGACTAAGATATAGGATATCTAAACTTCTTTTAAGGTTGAGAAATTACGAAGGATATTCAACAATTCAATTAAGGATAAGCAGCATAAAGATAATCATAACCTCAATTAAGACTGAACAATTATAGGATGAGATAATAATGATTCCAAATAAAGATAAGCAGATATGAAATGATAGCATGGCAATAGAAGAGGTAAAATCCTCAGTTAAGTCAAATAAGATTGAATCCTGAAGCAATTAATTCTAATTAAAGCAGGTGAAACTAGTAAATAGGAACTTAATCATATCAAAAATAACTTCATACTCGATGAATATAAGGACCTAAGAATCCTAAAAGGCTAACTTTCCACAAATAAGTCTGAGCACGCGCTCGTCACCTCGCGTACATGGACTACAATCAACATAGAAGACTCAAATCCTAAGGGAAAAATCCCCCACACAAGGTTAGGCAAGATACTTACCTCGAACCAAGCTCAATCAATCGGTCACAATGTCTTTCCCACGAATATCCGACTCCGAATGGCCAAAATCTAGCCAAAATAATTACATATCATAAATACAACTATAATAGGCTAATCTAATTAATGAAATCAAGATTTTAATAAAAATTCTAAAATCCATCCTAAAACATAGACACGGGCCCACATCTCAGAATCGGATAAAAATCACAAAATACGAACACCCATTTACTCACGAGTTCACTCGTACCAAAATTATCCAAATCCGATGTCTAAATCCCAATCAAAACTCAGAAATTTGGTTAGGGAACCTTTCCCCCATTTTCCCAACTTTTAAATTCCAAATCTGAAATTAAATGGAGGAAACAACAATATATTAATGGAATACAACCAAAAACGAGTTAGGAATCGTTAACCCAAATCTCTCTCTGAAAATCCTTCAAAAAATCGCCAATTCACGAGCTCCCAAGTCCAAAAATAAAGAAATGAGACAACTTAAAAATACTAATTAATCTTGGTTTAATTTCCTACGATCCATTTTCGACCCACTCATATTTGATTTGATCCGCCCGTTTGTACCCCTAGCCAAGGCCTCAATACGGTACACCAGATGTCCAGATGAAAAACAAAATTATAAATTCAAAAAAAAAAAAAAAAAGAGTTACTCCTACATATCCGTTGAGCTTAAAATTTCAAAGAAAGTGATTGGATATTAATGGTCCACAAGATTACGTTACATATATGTTACGCTACTTTGGAAACATAAAGAGTACCAGCAGATAGACGCAATTGCAAGTTATGGAAAATGTAACTATCCACGAAAATTTATAGCCATTTGATGAAGAGAGAGAGACATTTAAACAGTACTCCTATACTATTATTTAATGCTAGCGACAGAAATATTCCTAGAAACTTCTCTTTATCTTGACACGTTTGGACAATAATTAATTTCAGAGACCAAACTTTTTTGCCCAATTTAAAAGCGCTAGGAACTTAAATAAAATATTCATGTTTGAATGAAAATGGAATCTTAAAACGGATGTTAGTCAAATGCAATTCTTAATTTACAATTAAATCTATTTTTGTCGAAAGAACTCCTGCATATTTAATTCCAAGACGCTATATATTTAAGTAGATTTACCGGATACTTCATCCGGTCCATAACAAATGACCATTTGGTCTTTTTATTTTAGTCCAAAATAAGTAGTCTTTTTACATGATGAAATTAATTTTATTTTTTCAAAATTTACTGTTATTTACATATCTCAATGTGTCAAGGCAACAATTAATTAAGAGTAATTTAGTAAATATATTTTTTTTTCCTCTAGAAGTTTGTATTTTCTTAATGGGTGTGCCAAAGTCTAAAAATTCACTAATTATGAACCGGAGGGGTATTATTTAATTCATTAATTATATATCATGTTGATTGATATGCATAAAGATATACACGACATGTGTCTATTGATACTTCACATTTTTATTGAAGTATCTATTGAATCATGATATATAGATTGGTGACCGCCCACCATACTACCAAAGTAACTATTAGGCCTTGATTTATTGAGTCAAGAATAGTCCAGTCCTTAGCCGAAAAAGAAACAAATTCTTATCAAAGACTCCCTCCAATCCAAAATAATCGATATTTTAGCTTCTAAAAGTTGGTTCAAAATAATTTATGTATCACAAAATCAAGGAGGTATTTAAATATTTTTCCCAAATTTGCCCTTTATACATTCCTAATTCAATATACAATTTTAATGCATAGACACACATTCTTTTATGTGTACTTGATATAAAAGGCAGATTCTAATTAAGGGTATTTTAGTCAAAATACCTCTTAATTTTTAGGAGTAAGTGAATTCCTTAATCCATGTGCCCAAATCTAAAACATCAATTATTTTGAACGAGAGGGAGTATATCATAGAAGTTATGTACAAATTAAAGAATGTCACAAGTGTGAAAACAAGGATTTAGAGAAGTTCTCATCACCATAGTTTGCACCAGGAATATCTCCGGAGACGGTATTAGATTTCCTTATTTGGATAAGTTAACCGAACGTATACAAGACAAGATGCAATGAAAGTAGTGAGTGAACACTTGTCAATGCCATTTAGTTGCATCAAGTTTTTGTGCCATTGGCCAAGGACTAAAATTGGCTATACGAAGCCACTTGCCCGTGCGCCATACAAAATGTCACAACCCGAGCTCGTTGAGCTTAGGAGACAATTGACGAAAATGCTTGATTCAAGAATTATTAGACCATCGAAGTCTCCTTATGGTTCGCTAGTATTGTTCAGATAAAAAAGAACATATATAACGGTACCCTAAGGCTCTGTGTTGACTATCGGGCCCTGAACATGATTTCCTAGTTAACTTAAGAATGTTCAATATTTTCGTATGTTTTCTTACGTTCTTTACGCTTAGGTGTTTTCTTCTAGTGCATGGCTCAAGCTAGCGGTGAAGGACTAGTCGAATACGATATCATCAGATACAACACACTCTTCATCTAAGGTTGAGGAAGCAATATGAGTTGTTAATATGATTAACCACCAAATCTGAATTCAAAAAGTTCATTGCTTGGGGAGTTATGCAACACTTGTCGTAGATGCATACAGAAGGTATGTAACACGTTAATTGACAAAGTTTGCAGAGACATTGGCTCAAATGCCAAGTTTCCCAGAGGAGATTTATTTAAGAAGAGGAGGTTTTTCGAGGAGATTGATCTTCGAAAGCAGAGCCAGTCCTCAGGACATATTGTCTATGCTTATGGATCCAAAAGGTGTCACTATCTTGCACGCTAGGCAATTAATACTTCCTGAAAATTATGCGATTCTGGTGCTAGTTAATATACTTTGATACCCTCAAGTATATTCACAGACCGGCTTGCCCAACTCCCTTACGAACCAGGTTCCACTAGCAGTTACGTTCTAAGTTGCTTCTTTACTCTTCAGAAGCATGAGCACATAATTCTGTAGTAACTAAAATTTGTGTTGGGATTTTAAACTTGTGTAGCTTAAAGAGGGTGAATGAGAAATGGAGGGAAAATAAAATATTTGAGTTTCCCTTGGGAAAGGGACATTGTCCCATATCGGAGGAAGAAAAGGCTTTTGATGGCTATATATATAATTGCTCTTCTTCTAACTCTTAAAGAGTTAAGAAAAAGGCAAGCTTCGCGCCGTCGTCGTCGCTCGCTCGGCTTCGGCTTCGGATATTGATTGATTAATCTTTTTGGAAAAAATTCCTTTTAATTATTTAATTAATTAAATAATTAACGAAAAATTCAATAAGGAATAACCCATGACCCGCGACCCGGTTCGGTCAGGCCCGTTTTCTTTCGGATTTGGATTTGGATTTGGATTGGCTGTTTCTGAAAGGTTGCAAACCTTTTCATAAACATTGCCATCAACTCTATAAATAGAGTTTGAATCCCAGAATCTTTCCTTACGAAATTTTCTGAGCTTCTTCTTCTTCTGCACAATATTTTTCAGTGTGTTTTACGACCATTGAGTGGTTCGCAGTTCTTCAGAGTTTTGGTACCTATACACTGGTGAGTTAAATCGTTCTATCCTGGGAGGATATATTCCAGCACCTCGGGTACTTGAGGGAAATAATTTCCTTAAGGACACACTGTGTATTCAGTGGGCTCGATTTATTCCTATACTGTTTTTTTGTTTTCCAGAATCTATTTCGTTAAACAAGTATTACTAACTTTCTGTTTTATTTTTTCAGAAAGTTTAATTGTTTATTATAGCAATACAGAGTAATAACAATCTTAAGAAAATTAAATTTTTTTATATTCTGTATTTTGTTTGTGGAGATTAAAACCTGTGTGGTTTTCTACTCCTTCTGAATTTTACTATTTTGATTTGAAGATATAAAAACTTCATCAGACTATTGAAATTCGTAAGACGATTTGAAGAACATAAAAACTTCATCGTTTTTCTGTAAAACAGTATATAAAAATTTCGATTTTTATACATACTATTTTTTTTTGTTAATAACAGTATTGTGTACTGTTCTGATTTTGCCATTAATTGAACTCTTCTGTTGTTTACAGTGAGAAATGACAATTGATAACGGAAATTCTTCTTCGACTATTGCGGCAACGACGATAGCCTCGTCAAACTGGACTGCTGTTCCACCGGCAGAGAAATCGGAAAAATTTTCCGGAGCAAACTTCAAAGGATGGCAGCAAAGGGTGTTCTTCTGGCTTACCACACTTGGTATGCAGAAATTCACTAGTGAAGAACCTCCAGTGCCTGCTGCGGACATGCCGGACAACGAGAAATTCATGATTGTTGAGGCGTGGAAGCAGGCAGATTTTCTTTGCAAAGGTTATATCTTAAGCGCTTTAGAGGATGACTTGTACAATGTGTACAGTGCGATGAATACTTCGAAAGAATTATAGGACGCACTTGAGAAGAAGTACAAGACTGAAGATGCATGCTTGAAGAAGTTCGTGGTTGCCAAGTTTCTAGACTATAAAATGATAGACAGTAAAACTGTTGGAACCCAAGTTCAGGAGCTTCAACTTATTTTTCATGACCTTATTGCTGAAGGTATGGTCGTGAATGAAGCATTTCAAGTGGCTGCAATGATTGAAAAATTGCCTCCTTCGTGGAGAGATTTCAAGAACTATCTTAAGCACAAGCGCAAAGAAATGAAGTTGGAAGATCTTGTGATTCGTCTCAAGATTGAGGAAGACAACAAAACAGCCGAGAAGAAGTCTCGTGGAAATTCAACAATCATGGGAGCTAATATCGTTGAGGAGACATCTCCAAAAAGTAAGAAGAGAAAGAGGTCTTCTGGACAGACTAAGGAACAGAACAAAAAGAAATTCAAGTGCAGCTGCTACAATTGTGGAAAAACCGGTCACAAAGCCCCTGATTGTCGTCTCCCGAAAAAGTATAAGAAGAAGGGACAGGCCAACATAGTGGAGAAGAATTATGACATTGATGATCTGTGTGCAATGCTTTCGGAATGCAACCTAGTTGAAAATCCGAAGGAGTGGTGGATTGACTCTGGAGCCACTCGACATGTTTGTGCTGTCAAGGAAGCATTTGCAACTTACTCTACTGCTGGTCCCGAAGAAGAGCTTTCCATGGGAAATACTGCAACAGCCAAGATTGAAGGTTATGGGAAAATATTCCTGAAGATGACTTCCGGCAAGGTGTTAACGCTCAACAACGTTCTTCATGTTCCTACTATTAGGAAGAATTTAGTTTCTACTTCTTTGCTTGTTAAGAACGGATTCAAATGTGTATTTATTTCTGATAAAGTTGTTGCAAGCAAGAATGAAATGTATGTTGGAAAGGGCTACCTCACAGAGGGCCTCTTCAAACTAAATGTAATGGTTATTGGCAGTATGAATAAAATTGCAGCTTCTTCTTATTTATTGGAGTCAAATGATTTATGGCATATTCGTTTGCGGAAGTTAATTAATTTAGAAGTGTTGCCTAAATTCGAGTGTAATAAATCAAAATATCAAATATGTGTTGAGTCTAAGTTTGTAAAACATCCTTATAAGTCTATTGAAAGGAATTCAAATCCTTTAGACTTAATTCATACTGACATTTGTGATATGAAGTCGACACCATCTCGAGGTGGGAAAAAGTATTTTATTACTTTTATTGACGACTGCACTCGATATTGTTATGTTTATTTGCTTAATAGTAAGGATGAAGCAATTGAAGCATTTAAGCAATACAAGAATGAAGTGGAGAATCAATTTAATAAAAAGATCAAAATAATTAGAAGTGATAGGGGTGGAGAATATGAATTTCCATTTGCAGAAATATGTTCGGAATATGGAATTATCCATCAAACTACTGCACCTTACACGCCTCAATCCAATGGAATTGTGGAAAGGAAAATTCGGACATTAAAGGAAATGATGAATTCTTTATTAATAAGTTCCGGATTACCGCAGAGTTTGTGGGGCGAAGCTATCCTTACAGCTAACCGAATACTCAACAGAGTACCCCACAGCAAAACGCAATCTATTCCATATGAAAAATGGAAAAGAAAACCCAACTTGAAATATTTCAAAGTGTGGGGGTGTCTAGCAAAGGTACAAGTTCCTTTACCTAAAAGGGTTAAAATCGGACCAAAAACTGTTGATTGCGTTTTCATTGGATATGCTACAAACAGTAAAGCATGTCAGTTTTTGGTTCATAAATCTGATAATCCCGAAATTCACATTAATACGGTAATGGAATCAGATAATGCTGAATTCTTTGAAAGCATATATCCGTATAAAACTGAATGTGAGTCGTTAAGTGAAAGACCTAAACGACCTCGGGAAGAACCAAAGGAAAATACTCCAAGTATAGAAGATCCAAGGCGTAGCAAACGTCAAAGAACACCTACTTCCTTTGGACCAGATTTTGTGACATTCTTGCTTGAAAATGAGCCTCGAACTTTTAAAGCAGCTATGTCATCTTCTAATTCAGCGTTTTGGAAAGAGGCAGTCAATAGTGAGATTCAATCAATTTTGGATAACCATACATGGGAATTGGTAGATCTTCCTCCAGGAAATAAGCCTTTAGGTTCGAAATGGATCTTTAAACGAAAAGTGAAAGTTGATGGCACTATTGACAAATATAAGGCAAGACTTGTTATCAAAGGTTATAGACAAAAGGAAGGCCTTGTTTACTTTGACACTTACTCGCCAGTAACGAGGATAACATCTATTAAGGTGTTAGTGGCAATAGCAGTCGTATATGGTCTTGAAATCCATCAAATGGATGTTAAAATAGCTTTCTTAAATGGAGAATTAGAGGAAGAGATTTACATGGAACAACCTGAGGGTTTTGTGGTAACTGGTAAAGAAAAGAAAGTATGCAAACTTGTTAAGTCACTTTATGGACTTAAACAAGCACCCAAACAATGGCATGCCAAATTTGACCAAACAATGTTGGCAAGTGGGTTTAAAATCAACGAGTGCGACAAATGTGTTTACATTAAAAACACTCAAGGTCATGAAGTCATTGTTTGTTTATATGTTGATGACATGTTGATAATGAGCAAAAACATGGCAGATATAAATTCTACTAAGCGCATGTTGGCTAGCAAATTCGATATAAAAGACTTAGGAGTTGCTAATGTGATCTTAGGAATCAGAATTCACAAGACTCCACAAGGTCTAGCATTATCACAGTCTCACTACATTGAAAAGGTACTTGACAAGTTCAAGTATTTGGATTTCAAAATTGCCAAGACTCCAATTGACGTGAGTTATGCACTTCAAAAGAATGAAGGTAAAAGTGACTCACAATTGGATTATGCAAGAGTATTGGGAAGTTTGATGTATATCATGAATTGTACATGACCAGATATAGCATGTGCTATTAGTAAACTGAGTCGGTTTACAAGTAATCCCAATCACATACATTGGATGGCAATGAAACGAGTTTTGGGGTATCTCAAACATACCCAAAATTACGCTTTGCATTATAACAAATATCCCTCCGTGATCGAGGGATATAGTGATGCAAATTGGATCACTGGATCATCTGAAGTTAAATCCACGAGTGGATATATTTTCACAATTGGGGGTGGAGCAGTGTCTTGGAAATCATCCAAACAAACGTGCATCGCTCGTTCTACAATGGAATCTGAATTCATAGCTTTAGATAAGGCCGGTGAAGAAGCTGAATGGCTTCGAAATTTCTTGGAAGATATTCCATTTTGGACCAAACCTTTGGCACCTATTTGTATACATTGTGATAGTCAAGCGACAATAGGCAAGGCAGGGAGCGTTATGTATAACGGAAAATCTCGTCATATACGACGGAGACACAATACCGTTAGACAACTACTCTCTAGTGGTGTTATCACAATTGACTACATAAAGTCAAGAGATAACGTGTCGGATCCACTTACAAAAGGCCTATCTAGAGAGGCAGTTGAAAGATCATCAAAGGGAATGGGGTTAAGGTCTAGGACAAGTCATCATGACGGTAACTCTACCTAGCAGACTGGAGATCCCACGAGCTAGGTTCAAAGAGATCAAACAAAGTTATGAATGACGGTTCAACATTGTCAAATAACTCAACACATTCTCGTGATGAAGACAATGTTCAAAAATCGAGGTAAAGCATTAAGGCTTTTTGATGAGTCAACAAAGCTTAAAGGTTTTTTAATGATTTGCTAAGTCTGGCAGGATATGACCAGATAGTGTGTCTATAGGATTACACGTTTAGAAATCACCTATGTGAGTGTGAAGTGTAAGCCGCTTCAAGGGAAATGAAAGTAAAGGCCCATTCTCTAAGCACTCATGAAACCAGGCGGTGTTCATGGCTGAAACGAACACAACCGTGAGAACCATAGATGGTTAAGGATTGATTGTGTGACTTATGTTGTCTAGGTATACAACAAAGCTCGACGGTTCAAAGATATCAAATCTACCGATTGACCGAGTATATCCGATATAAGTTCACTACGGAAAGTTCAAAGGGAAACCTACTTATCCAGATGCAATTAATTCTTGCATGTAAAACACACACGCGTCCGTGCATTCCTTTATTTTATAGCCATTCCCCATTCATGTGGGGGATTGTTGGGATTTTAAGCTTGTGTAGCTTAAAGAGGGTGAATGAGAAATGGAGGGAAAATAAAATATTTGAGTTTTCCTTGGGAAAGGGACATTGTCCCATATCGGAGGAAGAAAAGGTTTTTGATGGGTATATATATAATTGCTCTTCTTCTAGCTCTTAAAGAGTTAAGAAAAAGGCAAGCCTCGCGTCGTCGTCGTCGTCGCTCGCTCGGCTTCGGCTTCGGTTTCGGATATTGATTGATTAATCTTTTTGGACAAAATTCCTTTCAACTATTTAATTAATTAATTAAATAATTAACGAAATGTTGCAACAGCCATGGCTGTTTCTGAAAGGTTGCAAACCTTTTTCAGAAACATTGCCATCAACTCTATAAATAGAGTTTGAATCCCAGAATCTTTCCTTACGAAATTTTCTGAGCTTCTTCTTCTTCTTCTTCTTCTGCACAATATTTTCCAGTGTGTTTTACGACCATTGAGTGTTTCGCAGTTTATCAGAGTTTTGGTACCTATACACTGGTGAGTTAAATCGTTCTATCCTGGGAGGATATATTCCAGCACCTCGGGTACTTGAGGGGAATAATTTTCTTAAGGACACACTGTGTATTCAGTGAGCTCAATTTATTCCTATACTGTTTTCTTGTTTTCCAGAATCTATTTCGTTAAACAAGTATTACTAACTTTCTGTTTTATTTTTTCAGAAAATTTAATTGTTTATTATAGCAATACAGAGTAATAACAATTTGTAGGTGCTCCTCCAAATGGTTTATGCATTTTCTTCTCTCCTCGGCGAGATTTTGATTCTATATACAAGGATCCACACTTCACCATTCAAAATGTACAAGACATAAAATGAAAAATTACATACAGATAATAAACAAACGTATGGTTAGCAACTTCAAAAAACTTTGCACACATATGCACTTCTGCATCTTTATAGACTCATTTAGGAGCATGTTGCAACCACTTGTCCCGTCTCCTATCCAGCTAAACATATAGCGGAAACTATTTATTAGAATGTTATCAAAAGAACTGCCGAATTATAATTTTCGATGCATATAGTAGCTTATCTCGCGTGAATTTGATAGATGCAAGAAACTTGTGCACTCAACATTACTCACTCTTTCCATGGAGGAGCATGAACAAGTCCTGCCTTCCCTGATTGAGATCTCTCTATCACCAAATCAACTATAAAGCAGCTATAACAGTATTACTACTCATATGGTGCACCACTTAATCCAGGTTCTTCATCTTCATCCATTTCCTGCTCCACACCTTTAACCTCGGGCACATAATGCATGAGCATGTTCTCGATACCAGATTTAAGTGTAACGGATGAGCTAGGGCATCCACTGCAAGCTCCTTGCATTTTCAATTTGACTATTCCCGTATCTAAATCAAATCCTCGGTATACAATGTCCCCACCATCATCTTGTACAGCTGGGCGAATACGAGTCTCTAAGAGTTCCTTAATCATTGCAACTGTTTCTGAATCATCCTCATGGATAGCTGTATCCATGGAGGCTGCAGTGCTGGAGTCGAGGAACAGCGGCTTCCCAGAAGAATAGAAATCCATAATTGCTGCAAATATTTCGGGTTTGAGGAAGTCCCAGGAAGTATCTTCACCTTTTGTAACAGTAACAAAATCTGATCCAAAAAATACACGTGTAATCCCTGCATGAAGGAAAACAGGATTAAACTCTTAGGCGCATTCATGGAAAAGCAAAGAACAATACGAATACTTTGTTTGTCTAATTTATATGACACAATCTCCTTCTACACGTCCCAAATGTTTCACATAATTCTACAAATATCAATTGATATAACTCACTTGTTTCAAGAATTCAAGTACATCTATTATGCAACAAAGTGTTTACGTAAATGTTTTCTCAATTACACTAACTTATCAACTATTATGTTACTATTTCTTAATGAACTTGCCTATATTATACAAGTCAAACTTACGTTGTAGAATTTCATATTCATTCAAATTATGTCACGCGTGGAAGCAATTTGCAAAGGAAGTTGTCTCAAATACATACTGCAATCTATCATGATTCACGCGGATTTAGCAAAAAAAAATAATACCATGGAGGCAAAAGATCTACATAATGATACCAACTAGTTAAGTCTGGCATTTTGTTTTTTTGACAACTGAAAAATCCTCGAGGGCCCGTGCACGACTGGAAACTTCGTGGGTAACGGGCATGCCTCTCTACCCTTCTCGACTTAAATACCAAGCTTTTTTCTGCATCAAGGTTCGAACATGTGTAGTGTGCGTAACACATACATCATGTGTTGCGCTCATACCATTAGAGCAAAGCCCCGGGGCCTAGTTAATTCTGGCATTTATAGAAGTCTTTTTAGTTTGTTTAGAGATCTGCGATAGGGAACTCCAATTTATTGAGTATTGGAATGAAACATCTCCAAGCGGAGAAATATCGGAAACTTTTATTGCGGACCTCAACTAATTTAGGTTTAAGGCATAGTTGTTGATAGGGGACTATAGGTTATGTTGCTCAGACTCTCCAAAATGTCGCCAAGCTCTTCACTACCACTTTCAGTAGTGCATTTTCTGAGGATCCCTAGGATTATCTAGACAACTCCACACAACATAGACTAAAGGAACATCATATCTCTATTCAGCAAAGTAACCCATTTTTACTCATTTAAACTAAAGCAGAAAGTAGAAATCAAAGATATAACCTCTTGATTAAGAACAGAAAAGAAAACCTTCAGATCTTATTTGGCATCAAACAGAGAAATAAATTCCTTTTGTATATAGGTAATCTATTGAATAGGATGGTACCAAGGAGGTACAGCTATACACAAAGGTACCTGTTCGGCTCCATCTAAAATTGAAACCAGTGCATTAGTTCCATGATGTTGTCTACATCATTTACATTGTTTCTCCTATCAGCGAGTAAAAACTTTGAATGCATCTTAAGTTTGCATGAGTTATATGATGAGTTTTCCCTAAAAAAATCCTACAATTTCTTTCTCCATCCATATTGGCCACGGTATACATAAAGGTATAGTCTTCTGATTTGTTTTATTTTTTCCCACCTTTAACCCTTGCGTATTGATAAGTCTCCGCTTCAGATCTCCAGGCATCACCAGAATAGGATATAAGTGTAAGGCCCCGTAAAATTTCGCAAAGGAAAAATAATGTTTCATGGTGCCGGACTAGGCTTACGTGTTTGAGGATTGCAGAAATTCTTCGCAGCTCGCCGTGGCTCGGACTTTTTGGGTTGAACAATGCACTGGAAAGTGAAGGAAAAATTTGGGCAGAAAAATGCATTTCTGCGGACCGCATAATGGTCGCAGAATGAAGCAGGGGCGAGACAGTTTGGGCGAAAGTCTGCAGTGCATTATGCGACCACAGAACAGGTCCGCAGACCCAGGCAGATTCTTCCCCGGTTTTGGGCACCAAATTGTGCGGTCGATATGCGGACCGCATATCCATTCTGTGGTCACATATGCGACCGCATACCCTGTTCCGGAGCTTCATTTTTGGGTTTTTATAACCTGACCCTACTTCGTTAAATACACGCAAAGGACCATTTTTGAGCAAAAATTCTGATGTTTTAGATAGAAGTGAGAGTGTTTTAGAGAGAGGAAATCCTAGGCTAATTTTCATCAATCTTTGCTCAAATCTTGGAAGATTAACAAGGAAAATTCACAAGGTCTTCCTTCATCCTAGAGGTAAGATTCTACGCCCTAACCCTCCATTTCGAATTTTGCCTAGAATTGGATAATTAGCAAGACAATACTTGGGTATGGGAGTTGTTTATTTTGCATGCATGTGTTATCAAGGGGTGTAGGAAGATTGTTGAGCTAAAAATGGTAAAGAATGGGTTGAGGGATGATGGAATCCTCCATAAAAGGACTTTGAAACCTTAATACACACCTAGTGTTTGATAAAATGCTCAAATGAGCTAAAACCATGATCATCTTCCTAATTTTGGTTCAATTTGTTATATTTCTAAAATAGATTGAAGTTGCTAAGAATTTCGGAACATTTTAGAGTTTAAAGTAAGCTCAATTGAGGTATGTTGGCTAAACCCCTTCTTCTTAGAATTGAATCCCACGGTGTCCGTGTGATTGGTGTAAGTCCCAAATTGATCATTATAGAATTGGCTATTCCGAATGTGCTTGTGCTGAAGGATATATGTTCAATATGTATTCTAAATGTTTCATCATGTCATCTTATCATTTGAAGATATGTTCAAAATATGGAATATGTGTTAACAATGTTAAGACTTCAAGTCAAGATAGAATAAAAGATGTTATGCCAAATTGTATGAAAAGCATCTATGTGCCTAAGATTTCCTTATTGCTCATATGTGTATTTAATGTCTTGAATGGAAAGCCTTATTGTTGTTGATGATGATAATGATGTTTGAATGTGGAAAGGGGAACTGGAATTATGAAATTACGGCCAAGTGCCAAGAATGACTTTATAATTGTGGCCACTTATGCCAATGAATTGAAAAGAGGTGAAAGAGGTATGAAGTGAGATGATTGATTGAAAAAGGTAATGTCTCGGGTGAGACGGCCTAGACGATCGGGCCGTGATCGGACGCCATGCCGCACATATGGTGGTGATTGTGCTGGAAATTATAATTGAAATTGTGGTTATGGTTGATGTCTCAAATGAGACGACCTAGCTGATCGGGTCGTGATCGGAATCCGTGTAAGAATACGGTGGTATTGTGAATTGTGGTATATCGGCACTAAAGATCACCCAACCTGATAACATGGAAATTGACTTGAAAACTTATGTGATTCTTAACTTGATATTTTAGTATTGTTTGAAGCTCTTATTGAATTCATGACTTGTTGCTCATATGTGTATTTAATGTCTTGAATGGAAAGCCTTATTGTTGTTGATGATGATAATGATATTTGAATGTGGAAAGGGGAACTGGAATTATGAAATTACGGCCAAGTGCCAAGAATGACTTTATAATTGTGGCCACTTGTGCCAATGAATTGAAAAGAGGTGAAAGAGGTATGAAGTGAGATGATTGATTGAAAAAGGTAATGTCTCGGGTGAGACGGCCTAGACGATCGGGCCGTGATCGGACGCCATGCCGCACATGGTGGTGATTGTGCTGGAAATTATAATTGAAATTGTGGTTATGGTTGATGTCTCAAATGAGACGACCTAGCTGATCGGGTCGTGATCGGACTCCGTGTAAGAATACGGTGGTATTGTGAATTGTGGTATATCGGCACTAAAGATCACCCAACCTGATAACATGGAAATTGACTTGAAAACTTATGTGGTTCTTAACTTGATGTTTTAGTATTGTTTGAAGCTCTTATTGAATTCATGACTTGTTGCTCATATGTGTATTTAATGTCTTGAATGGAAAGCCTTATTGTTGTTGATGATGATAATGATATTTGAATGTGGAAAGGGGAACTGGAATTATGAAATTACGGCCAAGTGCCAAGAATGACTTTATAATTGTGGCCACTTGTGCCAATGAATTGAAAAGAGGTGAAAGAGGTATGAAGTGAGATGATTGATTGAAAAAGGTAATGTCTCGGGTGAGACGGCCTAGACGATCGGGCCGTGATCGGACGCCATGCCGCACATGGTGGTGATTGTGCTGGAAATTATAATTGAAATTGTGGTTATGGTTGATGTCTCAAATGAGACGACCTAGCTGATCAGGTCGTGATCGGACTCCGTGTAAGAATACGGTGGTATTGTGAATTGTGGTATATCGGCACTAAAGATCACCCAACCTGATAACATGGAAATTGACTTGAAAACTTATGTGGTTCTTAACTTGATGTTTTAGTATTGTTTGAAGCTCTTATTGAATTCATGACTGTCCCCCCTTTATGTTATTATTCATTCTATTTAGATGGTGTTTAGTTTTACATACTAGTACTATTCGACAGTACTAACGTCCCTTTTGCCGGGGGCGCTGCATCTTTAAATGGATGCAGGTGGTTCCATAGCAGGCAGTGTTGATCAGCGATAGTGGTACATCCTCTTCCCAGCAGACTTGGTGAGCCCCACTTCATCCCGGGGTCATGTATTGTATCTTTTGTTCATATTATTATGACATTTTGAGGTATAGCCGGAGCCTTGTTGCCGGCACTATCATAACACTCTTTTGTATCTTTTAGAGGCTCAATAGACACAATGTGGGTTGTACATAGGTGCTATATAAGTCGAACAAGTTATATTGTGTTTTGATTACTTGGTCCACTCAAACCATAAGAATGTGTGTATTTTGAGACTTAAAATTGATGTAACTAATGAAATGATTTAGTATTGTGTACATGATCTCCCTACGGTCTAATTAACGAAATTATGTCTTCTCTTTATCATGGGTGCTAGTGCGTTGGGTAGAAAGTATCTAACAGGCTTGCTTGACCGGGTTCACTCGGTTGAGTGTCGGTCACGCTTCCCAAGTTTGGGGCGTGACAATAAGTTCAGGAACATGGTCCACATCAGTCATCTTACAAGCAAAACTGTCGTGAATGAACAGATAACTGACTGACTCTGTTACTTTCTCACATAGACTGCATATCCTGTATAACATGATGCCTCCTTTCTGCAATTTTTTCTATGTAGGACATGTTTCATGGGTTGCACTCCAGCCAAAACAATCTACTGTTTGGGGAGAACTTCTGTTTTCCTGATCATCTTCCCAATCCAATTACTATTTTCTATCATATTTTGTCTTAACGGCATCCTGTGACAAGAATTAACTGAGGATTTCCCATCTTTGCATCCAGTCTAACAAATAAAATCATACATTTCTCCAACATCGTCATTGGGTCCAGTTTTACTATTAAGTCTTCACACACCCCGATCCCCCGAAAATCGAATACCTTCTGAAAGGTCCACTCTCTATAAAACAATCTGCTAGAGCGCAATTCTTGTTTACTTCCAGATTGCATAAAATTGGAAACTTGTCCCTTAATGTATTTCTCCAACTATTCGTCTATGCAGAACCTTATTTTCCTCCCACCACACCTTTAATCATATAATAATTTAAAAACCTCACATACTAATTACTGGTTTTGTGCACCATTGATTCTCCTTCCCATACTTAACTGTCCAAGTCTTTTACATTTTTTCATTTTCATCAATCTCCGATGCTATTTGAGTAACAAGCTCTTGCTATGTAGCTTTACTCCCGTAACTCCATCTCTTTTATCCTACATGACTTTTGTCCATTTTACCAAATGATAACTTTATTGATACAACCTCCTTCCCACAAACGATCATTCCCTATTTTAGTTATCTGCTTCTCAACCTTTGGGGAAAAGAAATAGGGACATGCAGCAAGTAGGGATTCCATCCAGCACACTATTGACTAGAGTCAACCTTCCTCCAAGGATGAATACTATTTCTCTTTTTTGGTGAAGAGGGCAAAAACTATTTCTTCCAGGGAGCTAACTTCTTTATGCATTCTCAATCACTCCTTGCAAAATTGCAGTATCTTTTTGCTTTGTACACTATAGGAAATTAGTCCAGTATCATAGACAGCTTATGAAAGCTCTGGCCAGCATTAAATAATTGCTCTATTCTAAGTTAATATGTAAGCCAAGATGGCTTCAAAGACTAATAGGATCACCTTCAGATGCAACAACTGATTCCTTTGGGTTCACAAAATATGAGACACCCGAATAGAGAATATAAACTAATTCAGTATTTATTCTTTTTTCTATAATGGTGGTGTCCGGGACAGCTTGCCCGTAACTCAACTATTCCACCGAATACATGTTACCTTCCACCAACACAGGTACCGAATAACTATGCCCACCAAGGCTTAGGCAGATGGAAGAAATCACCTAATTTTTTTTGTCTATGCTAGGATTTGAACCCTAGTCTCCAAGGTTTGCATCTACTTCATTGACCACTAGGTCACACCCTTGAATGAAATTTCTTCCATGTTTCTTGCTTTGTTAACTCATTTGTCAATTCGTTAGTTCCACCTACTTTTATGAGAATATCTGTATCAACGAATGACAGTCTCTAATGTCTTTATATAGATTAGCTATATTCTACTTAGATGTTGAAACTTTGTATCCAGTCATATGTAGCTGCCTTTTTCAACATCAAGCTCTGTCCCTCCATTACCAGAACAAATAAGTGAGAAAGACGATCATCCTGTCTTAGTCTTAGTCCTCTCTGATAGGAAATAGTCCTTCTGGAGACCCATTAGTTATTATCATCTTCGTGTGGGAATACATTATCTTATCCAAATCCCAGCTTTCCATGATCTAAACAGATAAAACTCCAGTTGACATGATCATATTCTTTTCCTAAATTAAGTTAGAAACACTGTGCACTCCTTTTTTATTTCAGCTGGTGCGCAGGAGCACACTTTCATTTTCCCCTTTACAACGGGCTTTCATGAATAGGGATTTCCCGCCAG
Organism: Nicotiana tabacum; assembly: GCF_000715075.1. NCBI lineage: Eukaryota > Viridiplantae > Streptophyta > Magnoliopsida > Solanales > Solanaceae > Nicotiana > Nicotiana tabacum. Next base: position 119,019,383 of record NC_134092.1, on the reverse strand, counting down.
CAGTCTTCTCTTCTTATCACTTCACTTTGTTCTAGAAATCTGATCTCACCGGGCCGGGCGAAGGGGAAGGAAGAGATGGGTGGTCCGGGAACAACAACGAGAGAGAGCTCGTAGCCCCCCCCCCACCCCCCCCACCCCCCACAACTCTTCCCCATGCCTATTTGTTCCCCCGAGACACAAAACTCTTTTTTTTCTAATGAATTTTGAGAGCACCGCACTGCAATTGAATAGCGGATTTCAATGATGATGATAAAAGTCTAATGATCTAAACATCATTTACCAGTGTGCATCTATTATTTGACTCGGTAAAAGTGTTCTTCTTTCAACCTGACAAAAAGATTCCCCTGAAGCTTATATGGTTTCAGTCCACTCCAAAAGCTCTCTTTTCCATACTGTTTTTTGCTTCTATCAAGTAATTCACTTCTACATACCTTCCAAACAGTCATCCCCCTACTCTTCCCACTACAAGGAAACATACCTCAGTTATTTTCAGTACTTTACATTACAAAAGCTAATAACAATGTCTGTGGCTTCAGTAACCAATAAGCAACACTCAGTTTTGCACAATCCATGATGAAGACGTCAAAACAATTATAACAAAGGAAAAATCAATTTGTGATTGCAGGGTAGCAAGTTGGACAAAGAATGGGCCTTCTAGCAAAATAAAGTAATACTGTAATGTGATATCTTGAAAGAATAGCTAGTTCTCACAACCACTCCTTATTATAGTGATAGCTTATGCCTATATCTATTTCAGACATGAGACAGCAAATAAACTCTAGATGGTTGTAATTTCACAAATTCAGATGTATCTGATACTACCTTGATTCAAATTTGAATGCACTATGCAGCAAGTCAGCTAGATAAAAATGACAACAATTTTTCTAACAGCCTAAATGCTGCTCTGTACCATGTCGACAGTTGAAATTATGTAATTGCACCAAGTTAAGCATATTTCTTCCGCATTTCTTCCATGGCAGTGTGAAGAATGTTAGTATTATAAACATATCCTTGCACATTTCCACTGCAATGCACTAAGGAGTCGATGTTTTCAATATAAAGGTTCTAACATAGATGTTAAATGTCTAAGGCTTTTCACCATCTAAGTTTTGAGAATTACCATCTATCCCAAAGAGAGCCTTTGCCAGCGGTGAATTCATGGCAGAACGAGCATTTGGAAAGTCTGCACTCCCAATTTCCAGAACCGGCTTCCCAGGATAGAACATAAGGGATAAAGGGTTAGGAGTTGATTGAGTTTGGATAAACATGGTCCTCTTCTGGCCTGTTCATACCAAATACAAGATCAAAATACAGTCGTATTAACATAATTTATTAGTTAGCATGCCTGTTTATCTCATCAGGCAATTACTAGAACAATTATGTAAACTACAAAGCTTTTAGCTTCTTGAACAAACTTTCTTGTTCTTAGGAAAGATGCCACCTTTTTAGTTGCTTATATATGCAAATCACATAAAGAAGCAGCATTTTCCCCCATTTCTTCTATTTCTATTGTCCAAATGTTAACTATGAACCTCATCAAGTTTATCAGCAAAATTTAAAAAAATGCACCACCTTTGCTCAATCAACAGTCCCAAATGATCTTACATTTCTGAAAACATTCGACACAAAGAGTCAAAAACAGCATCATCTCTTGTTCCTTGCCCCTAAAGTTTCCAGTAAATCAAAAAAAAATATCCAGCTAAAACCAACAGTACCAGCAGGTAATAGGAGTAGCAATTAGCAAAAGACACATTACACACAAATTCATATACATATACATTTGCACATCAAAGTATACTAGCCTCAATATCAAACTAGTGAGCTATATGAATCCTATATATCCATTCCGCTATATTCGGGCTCGTTTCCATACCAATACACACAAATTTATCTTTTTAAGTTTAATTAAAACTTCTAAAGTGACAATTCTGAAAAAGAAAAGGTATTAGCTGAATATTAGAAAAACTGACCTCCGAAGTGGCTCCATGGGGAGGAATGAGAAGAAGGGAATTGCGAAGGCTTTAACGAAGTGAAATCAGATAAATTAATGGGCGCTTTGGAAGATAAAGCGTATAAGAAGCGACGAGATGCAGAAATTGCACCATTTTCTGCTACATAGGGTTTTGTTAACAATCTATTGCTGCTGCGGAGAGTCGATCGATTTATCAATCTCCCTAATGATAATAAACTCTTCATTACTACAGTATTGGACTTGTTTTCGTACGAGCTTCTGAGAGTTTTGTTCAAGCTTAAATTAGAGATTCAAGCTTGTCGAAATGTTTCAATGGCGGTTTTTGCCTTCTGGGAATTTCAGACGGAAACGTCAAAACGCGATGACGGCGAAAGTAGTTGGCACGCTTTTCGTATTAACACGTGTGGTGCAAGTTTTCTTTTTATAGCTACATCATAAAATACGAATATTTCCCCGTTTAGGGGTCGTTCGATACGATGCATAGGCGAAAATAATGTATCCATTGACTTTTGGAATTACTAATACCTTATTTGCTGGGGCGGCTCAATAAATATAAAAGCCTAAAGCAAAATTTCAATAATGGGCCTTTTTTTATATAAAAAAAAAAATCATATATAATTTCATTTAAATTCTATATTTCTAGTTTTTTATATGCAAAGGTATTAATAATTTTATCTAATCCATTTAATTTCTCTTGAGATATACACGTTGTGGACTGTATTAAGATTTTAACCTTTTTTGAGTTATGAATTAATAATCGAATCCTTTCTCAATTTATGGTCTAGAGAGTGATTTCCAAAAAGATATTTTTTCTCAATTTATGATCAACAATTTAATCCTACTTTTTTACTATAAAAATTTATACTTTCTCATTTAAAACACAAAATATTCTTCTAAAAATAAATTAATATATAACCAAAAGCGGATACAGTGTGAGAGTTATGGGTTCAATTGAACCCATAACTTTCGACGTGGAGTAGAAATTTATGTGTAAAAAATTATTAAAATTACAAAAATAATAGATTTGAACCTATAACTTTAAATATATAATGGGTTCAATGTTAAAAATCTTAAAAATTGAACCCATAGAATTTAAATCCTGAATCTGCCTCTGTATATAACCTATTAGAAAAAATTTGGTGCCCCAAAAATTATGAGGCCCAAAGCAGCTGCTTTAGCAGCTTTACCCTTGGATCGGCACTATCAAATAAGGGATTAATAATATCAAAACTAATACATGTATTAATTATGCATACTATTTGGTATTATACTATGTATAACTAATACATAGCAAATCATAGTATTGGCAATACCAAAGCTATTAATACATGCATTACCATGATTAAAGATAAAATTATCCTTAAAGTCCCTTAAAGCTAGAGAATATGAAGGGCATTTTTGTAAATAATTAATTTTCTTAAAAATTATGCAATGCATTTTAGTTTTTAATATACCACATCAAATAATGGATAAGAAATAATCTTTGCATTACTAACCCATGTATTAATAATCCCTTCATTACTAATACACCTTATTCAACTTTATTCACTCCGTGTAAACTTAAATTGTAAAGGACCATGCACTCCCGTAGTTTAGAGATTAAGTTATGCAAAAGAGATTTATAACGCAATAGTAATTCAGAAATCATACTACAATGATTAATAACGTAGGGTCATGTAATGTACTTCCTCTGTCACAAATCATGTATCGTGTTCCTTAAGAAAATAATAATTAGAATTGACTATTTTACCCTTATTTATGTCGTATTGGAATTTGAACAATCATAATATTACCCTATAATTGAGGTGTTTATAGTTTTCAAGAACAATTACTACTAAGGGTAAAATAGAAAAAAATAATTAAGTTTGTCTTGAACTTCTAACATGACAAATAATTTGAGACAACTATTTTTAAAAATCGCAACAAATAATTTGAGATGAAGGGAGTAGAAATTATCTTTTGTTGTAGGTCTTGCTTGATGTATATTGTATAATTTAAAAATATATGTCTACTTTTTAAACAAATAAGAAGCTTGTTTACTATTATGAGAGTTAGTGTTGTAATTTATTACTTTAATCAATAATTTGTTAATACTCTCATTTTTATTGCACCTTTTATTCTGTATAATGAAAGATATATGTTTTAGGAAAGCTTATGCAAGTATTAGTCATACAGAAAAGAAAACTAGAGGCCTGGCATTATTATGTTAATGCAAGATTTTATCTCTCTGCCAGACGAACCCTACCGTGATCTAATCCTCATATATGTTGGTTTTACCATGTTTATTGATCATTGGGTTAATAAGCACGTTAATCTCCAAATGATCGAGTTTTCTTACCCATTTAGTCTTTAATTATATTTATCTTCTTAATTCAGCTTATAATTTTTATCTTTAATATGAGTAGCTAAATTTTATAACTAGGGTCGTAAACTCTTATGGCATTGATTCTGTTAGGGTTTTTGCCCTCATTTTATTACCATATTTGAGTTTTACTTTTCTCTTCAAGACTAAAGAAAAGTCAAAATATTAACATAATTGCTTTTACTTTTCCTGAAAGGAAAATATAATTCTCTTTCGTATTTAATTATTACTTACCTTGGGGGAAAAGTTTTAGACTAGAACAAAGAAAAATATCTACATGTAGTCCTTTAGAAAATTTGCTTAATGGGTGATTTATTCTCTCAGTAGTTTTAAAATATTTTTTTATATTAGTATTATCATGTGTAGATCAATTGAAGAAACTCATATCATATAATAATATTTTTTTTATTTTTTTGTCATCTGATTTATTGTTGAAGATTTGTAGTAATTGTTAGTTTTCGCATGATGCCCTGATTATTTCGATCCCAACAAGTGGTATCAGAGCCAATGGTTCAACGAGGTTAAAAATAAGTACAAAACAAATTCAGATCAAGTTGTAGCCTATTGACGATAATGAAGATTTTTTATCAAATAAGTTTTAAAAAAACCTGAAACTCTATATGTGGAGATGAATTTTCAACTATATTTTCAAAAATATTATTGTTGTATCTTTAAAACTAAAACTTATTTTTAACCCTACAAAGGGATTACTTTTAACAGTGCAAAGGGCTACAAAACTTTTAACCCGAAAGGGCTACAATACTTTAACTCGCAAAAGTTCCATTTTTAAAATATGTCACGCAGCAGTGAAGAAGGTGAATTGAAAATCAAGCCAAAAAAGGAAGATTTGTTAGGATTTTTGTCCTGATTTTCTTACCATATTTGAGTTTTACTTTTCTCTTAAAGCCTAATGGAAAGTCAAAGTATTACCATAATTGATTTTACTTTTCCTAAAAAAAAAATAATTCTCTTCCATATTTGGTCATTCCTCGTACTGGGCAAAAAGTTTTGGACTAGAACATAGAAAAGTATCCACAATGTAGTCCTTTAGAGAGTTTTGCTTAAGGAAAGATTTATTCTCTCAGTAGTTTTAAAATATTTTTTATATTAGTATTATCATGTATAGATCAATTGTAACGGCCCGATCGGTCGTTTCGAGCATTTGCATTTCGCTCGATAGTTTGAGGGCCCGAGTTGCTCCGTATGATGTATTATGACTTATGTGAATCGTCGATTCTGATTTTCAAGTTATTCAGAATCGATTTGGAAGAATGAATTTCATGGTTTAAGCTTTAAGTTGGAAGAGTTGACTAAGTTTGACTTTTGGTAAATTTATCCCAAAACTCCATTTTTGATGGTTCCGTTAGGTCCGGATGGTAATTTTGGACTCGAACGTATGCCCGGATTTGCATTTGGGTATTTTTAGAAGGATTCGGCACTAATTGGGGAAAGGTGAAAATTTGAAGGTTTGGAAAGTTCATAAGTTTAACCGAGAGTTGACTTTGTGGATATCATATTCGGATTGTGGTTCCGAAAATTGAAATAGCTTCGTTATGTCATTTGGGACTTGTGTGCAAAATTTGAGTTCATTCCGAGTTGATTTGTAATGTTTCGACGCGAGTTTTGGAAGTTGAAAGTTTAATGTTCATTTTAAGTTTGATTTGAGGTGTGATTTGTCGTTTTGATGTTGTTATAAGTGATTTGAGGCCTCGAGTAGGTCTGTGTTATGTTTCGAAACTTGTTGGTATATTTCGACGGGATCCCGAGTGGCTCGGATAAGTTTCGGACGAGGTTCTGATCGTTTCAGATCATTTTGTTAAGGCTAGACAGGTCTGTTCTGGTGTGGTCGCACCTGCGGAACACTGGACGTAGGTGTGATGGCCGCATGTGCAAAGCTGAAGGCGTAGAAACGGAATTGCAGTGTGAGGCCGTAGAAGCAGGTATTTTGCGCACCTGCGACATCGTAAGTGCGGTGGTGCTGACATCACAAGCGGAAAGAACGCAGATGTGGACCCTTGGCTCACACATGCGATTGCGCAGAAGCGAAAGAAGTTCCGCAGGTGCGAGGGCTGGCTGTTAATTGTGGATCCACAGAGGCGGGAATTAGCTCGCAAATGCGAGAGTTTTTACGCAAATCCGAAGAGGCCTCAACAGAAGATAAAATCGTGGGTTTTGAGGTTATTCTCATTTTCGAATTTTGGAGCTCGGATTGGGCGATTTTGGAGAGGGATTTTTTTACTCAACTTGGGGGTAAGTATTCTTGACTCACTTGTGATTATATTTCATGAATTAATCTTCGTTTTCGGCATTGGATTATTAATTTTTAAAGAGAAATCGTAGGAATTGTCAAAAGTTTCATAAAAATGATTTTTTGATATTTGAATATCGATTTAGAGTCGGATTTGAGTGAAACTAGTATGGTTGAACTTTGTAATTGAATGGGTTGTCGGATTTTGTGAGGTTCATCGGGTTCCGAGATACGGCCCCGGGTTTGGCGCTTTGGCTCATTTTGGACTTATGATTAAAGATTCGACCTTTATTGATCGGTTGTTTCCTTTGGCATTATTTAATGTATTTTAGTTACTTTTAGATAGTTTCGAGCCGTTCAACGGTCATTACGTGCGAGATAGAATTATTTGAGCGTCGTTTGGCTTGCTCGGTATTGGATTTGGCTTGTTCAAGGTAAGTAATACTTCTAAACTTGGTGCTGAAGGTATGAAACCCCGAATTACGTGTTATGTGTTTGGTGTTGAGGTGACGCACATGCTAGGTGACAGGCGTGTGGGCGTGCACCGTGTGAATTGTGACTCCATTATTTCTGTGGTACTGTGTAGTTACCTGATCTTATCTGTAACCATGAAATCTCTACGTACTAGAGCTATTGAGTTGTGATCCATGTTAGAAATCATATCTAGGCTACATGCTTATTCTGTTGGGACCTACTGAGGTCATTTCTGATGTTGAGTTATTCGCTTATCTTACAATTTCATACTCAATCATGTTCATTCATTTCATATCATATCTCATTCTCTGATGCTATATATTGATACATCATATCATTATTTTTGGGCTAGTTTAATGGCATTGTGAGTCCGGGAGACTGGAGAGATTGATGATTAAGTGAGGCCGAGGGCCTGATTGTGAGTGATATTATGGGATCGGGCTGCACACCGTAACGTGTTATATTGATTTATGACAAGATCTGGCTTATTATGGTGCAGTTGATTATATTGAGGGATGGATCTTCCCTAGGCATGGATCTTACCCGAAGTATTTATATTTGGGGATGGATCTTCCCCCTGTGTATATATATATATATATATATATATATATATATATATATATATATATATATATATATATATATATATATATAGAGAGAGAGAGAGAGAGAGAGAGAGAGAGAGAGAGAGAGAGAGAGGGAGAGAGAGATAGATATAAGTCAAGACGTTTTGTTTTAATATTCAATGACTGAGCATATCAAGTGATTGAGCATAATGAGTAAAAAATACGAGACATTGAGATTGAGTACTCTGAGAGTGTGAGTACATGAGTTCATCACTGAGATACATTGCATTTGACATGTGTACTTGAGATACATGCATAGAGATGCATTTCTTTTTGTTGCCTGGTTTTGGTGACATTCATGACTTTTCCTGTATCTTGACATGTAGGTATAGAGATGTACTTTCCTCATGATATCTGAAATATGAAACATCTTATTTATTGTTGAAAAGTTTTGGGGAAAAAATCACAGTTATACAAATCTATTCATATTTTGGTGATTTCGGTAAAGGAATTAGGTTTTTACTGATATACTTAAAAATTATGCCTATTTTTCTGAAATTGTGAACGAGATGAGCATCTTATATCTGAGTATGTTTCTTGTACCATTATTATTATGTTGTTATGAACTGTTTTTGGCTATTGGTGTTGGACTCCTACCTCTGTTTAGCTAGTCACTACTTTCAACCTAAGGTTAGGTTTGTTACTTATTGAGTACATAGGGTTGGTTGTACTCATACTACACGTTTGCACCTTGTGTACAGATGTTGGATGATGATGTTGCTATGTTTGACGGGAGCTGAATTTGAAGATGTACCTGCGTTTCGGTTATAGCTGCCTCTTATTCGTGGTAGCTCTAGACTTATGAAAGATCTGTTCATGTAAATTTCAAACAGATGATGTACTTTATTTCATACCAGCTTTGTAAATTCTAAATCTTAGACGCTCATGATTTGCACTAGCAGTCCTTGGGAAATTCTTTTATAAAAACAGTTGTATTATCATTTCTTTTCTTTATAAATCTCATTAAATTTGTTAGTTATTAAGTGGCTTACCTGACGGGTTGGGTTAGGTGTCGTCACGACTAGTTGGATTTTAGGTCGTGGCAAGGTGGTATCAGAGCTCTAGGTTCATAGGCTCTACGAGTCATGAGCAAGTGTCTAGTAAAATCTTGCGGATCAGTATGATGACGTCCATACCTATCTTCGAGAGGCTATAAGGCATTTAGGATAAACTTCCCCTCTTCTTTGCTTATCGTGCGGTATTGATTCAGCTTGAAACATAACTCTGTGAATTCGCTCCACGTATTCGTGTATGCATGTAAGTGCTAGGTATCAGTTGTGCATCGACGGCTTATGATTCCATGGATAAGGTGCGAGATGTGATTTTTGTGTGCTTATGATGTGCCAGTCTGGAGAACTTGAGGTCGGGTTATGACTGTAGCTTGAGCACGGGGATTTCGGTTGTGTGAGCACGTGCTTTTGGACTTATAAGTCTGGTAGTGTCCCTATTAGTGGAATTTGTGGCTCGATGAATGATTGGATGACTATATAATGAGTATGATGTGACAGCGGAATGTGTTCGGATGATTCGAAGGTGTTGAGAAGAGTTTTCTTGAGATGTAAAGGGACCATTGGGTGTTTGATTTCTGTCTTGATATGACTTATAGTCTCGATCCATGAGTGTATTGAAGGATCTTTCATGTTGCTTAACTGTGGAACGAATTAGATTCTTATGGGCTTGTTGATCGGTTCAGACTCAGGAAGATTAAGTGACTGCGTAGTAGTTTTGGATATGAAAGGGTATAGAGAGATGTTAGTTTGAGGCTAAGCATGTGGGTTATGACCCGCGGGGTAATCTACGGGGGTGTGACCCTTATGATGGTTGTGTGGAAAGTTTCTTGCTACTACTGGGTTATGTGTGTTGCAATGTGGTTTGGATCGCTCAAGGAAGTTGACCTGACCGTCACGAGGATGAATGCTAGCTTAGTAGACGATTTGAGGTATTATATGGTTTGTGTTACATGAGCTTATGAAGGATTAAGTTGAATTTCAGTGCGGGATTATGGCAGTAATAGAGTATGGGTATTGTGAGTTATCGACTGTTTTGTTCTATGGCTTTGAGCCAAGTGGGGGAGTCGGCTATCGATGATTTGATCGCATGGTTATGTGTTGTATTGGTTTCCGTTTGAGGCATACTTGTGAATCAGTTATGACTTGCAAAGGTTGAGATTGAGGATGACTCGAGTAAGGGAATTTCTGGATACATGGTATATTACACTTTATGGGTATATGGAAATCATGGAATGATTTGAGTTGTTATTCGTGACGGATGTAGTGCGCATGGAGTAGGAATTTGCTTGGTTGCGTTAAGGTGGGGTTACTTCTTTGGGTATCGTCGTGCTAATGGGGCACAGGTTGTTCGGCCCATTTGGGCAGTGCAATTGAGATTTGGGCAGAATGGATGACTCTCGAGAAAGTTCTAATGGATTCAAGATTTATGCGTAGCAATTGTGAGTTTTTCCGGATTGGTATATGGCTAGGATCTGAGATTTATATTGGATAGTGTCGAGACTCGCAGTATTTCTATGTCATTATGGATCTTACATTTCGGTAACAAGAGGGTGAACGAAACAACGTTAGACTCACAGAAGGTCTCTTAAGGATGTGTATCTCGGTTATGATACTTTTGGGGTATTTAAGAGGGAATTGAGCGACTTATGAGCCTTAGGGCGGTGTGGTTCTATGCTAGGATTCGTGGGGTGAGTTTTGGTTAAGGATCGTGGTGTTATAGCAAGGAGGAATATTAACTTGAATGCAATTTAGAAGTAACTCGGAGGAAACAGGACAACTTGGCAGTAGGTTTGATCAGTATGGTAATGGTATGCTCGGTCCTTTTAGTTCTTACGATGTGGTGCATCTCTACATGTGATTGGTGGCAATACTCTTGGTTTTGGCGACCGGCGTGGCTTGGTTGAGTTAGAGAGACTCAGTTCTGATGGTCTGGTTATGGGCAAATGAGTTTCGAAGAGTTCTCGGTGGTTTTTATCATGGCTTGGGATGGATATTTCCTACCGGCGTAAGGAGCATGTTCCGTATTGTGATTTTCTCCTAGGTGAGAACAAATGGAAGGTTTTTGACTGATCAGGTATGTATTCTACTTGTGACTGAAAGTTGATTATGAGATTCTCATGTGTTTCATATGATGGTATGATAGATATGGCGTGTTGTGTAGGATTGAGTTTTGCATGTGCAAGGTCACAGTTTATATTTGGAGGGAAGGTCATGAATTTTGGATAGCATGGGCAGTTTCAGATATATAGATGAATGTAATAACTGCTTGGTAATTTCTGAGAAGGGTGTGCATTTTAGGTGGCACACTGAGTGTTGATTTATGGATGCTTCATTGGTATTGCGGTACTCGCATAGTTGATCGACTGCTGATATTTAAATTTTGCTTTGTGACATAGAAGAATTATAGAAGTATTCCTCGTGGGATGATCGTGTATGGGAGATATGTTAGACATTCGGGCGGTGGAGTTGGGATCAAATATGGCGATTCGTGTGTTCTATGGATTTGGAGATTGGGAGTTCTCAGGAGCAGATTATTTCATGGTTGTGGACTATGAAGTTGTGGCCGAAGCTAGCCAGATGATAGTATGTGTTATGATTCAGTCATTGTAGGCTTTCAGAAGTTTATTTATCTATTTGTAGGTGACCATAGTTAATTTTTGGGGTCCATTGGCAGGCCCTATGAGGACGTGTAATTTACACCGGGTCGGATTGTTTGACTTTGTACTGCTATTATTGAAGGATGTGCCATTCGGTCAGAGTTGAGCTTATTCGTGTTCTGATAGGTTCTATGAGTTACCCCTCTATGGCACGAGGGGTTGTGATTCGTTAGTTATATACACACATGGTGATGTTCTATTTGGGCCTTATAGCGGAATTTGATCGAGATGGGTATTAGGGACTGTAGTATCATGTTATTTGTTTCTCCGCGGTTATGGTCATGCATCTTGGGTACTTGATATCGAATTGCGCATGGGTTTTTTTTCGGGCATGGTGGCTTGAGGTATTTCATATGGACCAATTTCGAGCCGTTCAGAGGTCGGTACGCGCGGGATGGAATTTTTGGAGCATTGTATGGCTTGCTCGGTATTGGATTTGGCTTGTTAAAGGTAAGTAACACTTCTAAACTTGGTATTGAGGGTGTGAAACCCCGAATTACATGTTATGTGTTTGGTGTTGAAGTGACGCACATGCTAGGTGACGGGCGTGTGGGCGTGCACCGTGTGAATTGTGACTCCGTTATTTCTGTGGTACTGTGTAGTTACCTGATCTTATCTTTAACCATGAAATCTCTACGTACTAGAGCTATTGAGTTGTGACCCATGTTAGAAATCATGTATAGGCTACATGCTTATTCTGCTGGGACCCACTGTGGTCATTTTTGCTGTTGAGTTATTCGCTTACATTGCAATTTCATACTTAGTCGTGTTCATTCATTTCATATCATATCTCAGTCTCTGTTGCTTTTATATTGATACATCATATCATCATTTTTGGGCTAGTTTCATGGCATTGTGAGTCCAAGAGACTAAAGAGATTGATGACTGAGTGAGGCCGAGGGCCTGATTGTAAGTGATATTATGGGATCGGGCTGCACATCGCAGCATGTTATATTGATTTGTGACTGGATCTGGCTTATTATGGCGCTTAGGCTGAAGGAGCCCCTTCGGAGTCTGTACACATCCCAGTGAGCGCAGTTGATTATATTGAGGGATGGATCTTCCCTAGGCATGGATCTTGCCCGGAGTATTTATATTTGGGGATGGATCTTCCCCTAACTGGATTTGCCTTATACAGTACTGAGTGACCGACTGTCAGTTGATATATATATATATATATATATATATATATATATATATATATATATATATATATATTTGGGATGGATCTTCCCTGGGCTGGATTGGCCATATACAGTACTGAGTGACTGAGCATGTCGAGTGATTGAGCATGATGAGTGAAAAGTGTGAGACAGCGAGATTGAGTACTCTGAGAGTGTGAGTACATGAGTTCATTACTGAGATACATTGCATTTGACATGCGTACTTGAGATACATGCATAGAGATGCTTTTCTTTTCTGCTACCCAATTTTTGTGACAGTCATGATTTCACATGCATAGTGACATGTAGGCATACAGATATACTTTCCGTATGCTATCTGAGAAATGAAACATCTTATTTATTGTTGAAAAGTTTTGGGGATAAAATCACAGTTTTAAAAACCTACTCATATTTTAGTGATTTCGGTAAAAGAATTGGGTTTTCACTGATATACTTGAAAAGGATGCCTATTTTTCCGGAACTGTGAACCAGATGAGCATCTTATATCTGAGTATGTTTCTTGTACCATTATTATTATGTTGTTACGAACTGTTGTTGGCTATTGGTGTTGGGCTCCGACCTGTGTTCCACCTCATCACTAGTTTTAACATAAGGTTAGGTTTGTTATTTATTGAGTAAATAGGGTCGGTTGTACTCATTTTACACTTCTGCACCTTGTGTACAGATGTTGGATGTTGATGTTGTTGTGTTCGATGGGAGCTGGATTTGAAGATGTACCTGCGTTCCGGTTATAGCTGCCTCTTGTTCATGGTAGCTCTAGACTTATGAAAGATCTGTTCATATATATTTCAAACAGATGATGTACTTTATTTCATACCAGCTTTGTAAATTCTAAATCTTAGACGCTCATGATTTGCACTAGCAGTCCTTGGGAAATTGTTGTATAAAAGTAGTTCTATTATCATTTCTTCTTTATAAATTTCATTAAATTGGTTAGTTGTTAAGTGGCTTACCTGACGGGTTGGGTTAGGTGCCATCACGACTAGTCGGATTTTGGATCGTGACATCAATTGACCAAACTCATATTATATAATAAAGTATTTTTATAGTTTTTTTGTGTCATCTGTTTTAACGTCATTGAAGATTTGTAATTGTTAGCTTCCGCATGACGTCATGATTATTTCAATTCCAACAAATTCAAGTAGTAAGGTACTAGCCATACTATAATAAGCTGACAGATAATGAGTGTTTAACAGTTATAGATGGCAGTACTCTATGTAAAAAGAGAGATGAGTAGAAAACCAACAAATAATGCACCACATCTAGAAACAAAAGACTTTCCCTTCCTACCCTCACTTAAGATAAAGGATTTCCAATGCAAAAAGATCTTGGTTCCTATCAATTAATTAAATCTAATTGAGTTTGAGCTAAGCATGGAGTACACACACGACATACATCGGAAGTCTTTCTTATAAATGGATTGCCCTCGTACACTGATTGTCTGACTCTAGCCTTATAAGATATAAAAGTTGTTGAAAAGTTTGATGGATTTGAATTCTCATAGTTTAGATACAAAAGAAACTACATCAAACATTTAGAAAAGGAAGGTGGAAGGTTGAGCCGAGGAAATGAACCCAAAAACTAAGGCGTGTCTGTTACTACAAAACGCACACATAAATGCTATGAATCGTATTCGTTCAATGCGACTTATAAAATCATTCGTTGAGTGCAACTTATAAATTTATGTAATGATCCGATCGGTCGTTTTTAGTATTTTAGATCCTATCTCTTATTTATTGCCTCCTCTATGTTATATTGTGATTATGTGACTTGCTGGGGTGTTTGGTTTTGATTTCGGGCGAGTTTCAGAGTGAAATAGGACATATAGTCCCTATGTTGGAGTCTTAAGTTGATAGAGCTGACCGTAGTTTGACTTTTGTGTAGGTGACTCCGAAATAGAATTTTGGTGATTCCAATAGCTTTTTATGGTGATTTTAGACTTATGAGCATGTCCAGATATTGATTTGGAGGTCTGTAGGTAGTTTCGGCGTGAATTGGCGAAAGTTAGAAAGTTGAAGGTTTGGAAGGTTAGAAAGTTTGACCGGGAGTTGACTTTATTGATACCGGGGTCAGATCCCGATTCTGGAAGTTGGAATAGGTCCTTCATATCATTTATGACTTGTGTGCAAAGTTTGAAGTCATATCAGAATTGTTTTGGTATGAATCGACATTAGTCTTGGAATTCGGAAGTTCATATTTTCATAGGCTGCAATTGGGTTGCGATTCGTAAAATTGATGTTGTTTGATATGATTTTTGACCTCGAGTAGATCTGTTAGGTGTTTTGGAATTTGTTGGTATATTCGGAAGGGGTTCCGGGGGGCCCGAGTGTGAAATGGATTGAATCCGAAATAATTTTGGACTTATGGAATTGCTTAACCACTACTGTTCCGGTGTCATCGCACATGCGGAGGGTTTGGCCGCAGGTGCGGACATGCAAAATTGAGGAGCTGGTCGTAGAAGCGAAGCTGGCTTTGCCCAGCTGGCATCGCAGGTGCGAGGATATATCCGCATCTGCGAGTCCGCATGTATAGAGGAGTGTTCGCACATGCCGATAGGGCTAGCTTGGTCTATTGCATACAAGCGTGTTTTAGTTTGCAGAAGCGGATACACAGATGCACGTTTAGTCTGCAGAAGAGGAAAGTCATGGCCTAAGTGGAAACCGCGCCTACGATGAGTTTTCCGGAGGTGCGGCATCGCAGATGCGACTAAAGGCCCGCAAAAGCAAAATCGTTGGGCAGAAGAGGCCTAATTTTGAGGGCTTGATTTCATAATTCATTTTTGGACTTAGAGAGCTCGGTTTATGGCGAATTTTCAGGAGATTTGCAAGGTAATCATTGGGGTAAGAAATCCTAACTCGATTTTGGTTAAATTACACAAATCTATGGTTATTTTCATCATTTAATTAGTGTTTTGAGTTGCAAATTTGGGGAAAATTTTGTGAAATTTCTTAGACTAAAATTTGGGGATTTGAAAGGCGATTTGAGGTCGAATTTGATTAATTCTAGTATGGGTGGACTCGTTATTTAGTGGGTATTAGGATTTTATAATTTTGGTCAGGTTTCGAGACGCGGGCCCGGGTTGACTTTTTGAATTAACTTTTTATTTCTTAGCAAAGATCGTAATTTTATTGTTCGAAATAGTTTGCTATAGTTTATATTTATAGTATGAAATTGTTTTGGCTAGATTCGAGCCGTTTAGAGTTGGATAATCGAGGAAAAGACCTGCTAGTGAATTGGGTTAACGTGTTTCGAGGTAAGTGTCTTGCCTAACTTCGTGTGGGGGAATTACCCCTTAGGTTTTGGTATTGTTTTGTGGTAATTGTGATGCGTGGAAGCCGTGTACGCAAGGTTACGAGTATGTACACGGTCTAAATGTGGAAATTTACTGATTTTAGCTTTGTAAATTCCTTTCATGCCTTAATTGAGTTATCTTAACATGTTATCTTCATCATCATTAGTCTATTTCACATGCTCTATTTGTCGTAGCTCTTATTTGTTAATAACACGACATGTTTAGTTGAAGTTCTTGTTTCCCTTATTCCATATTCATTATTTAACCGTTGAATTCTTACGTGAAGTTGTTGTTCTTGGAATATCTTGTTGTTTAAAATGGTATTGAGTTATAAAGGTCGTGTTTCATATCGAGGCAATGTGTTAAGTTGTTAAATACTATTCTGTTATGTTATTCACTTTCGGTGGTTATTGTTGAGACTCTTGTGAACATTGTGATTGATTCATGGGCTCTTTATTGTGAAAACACTGTTATTGCTTGTTTCTTTGGCAAGTTGTGATATTGGGTACTTGAGGTGCGATTTGTGATACGTTATGATATTGATAAGCATGTGGTGTTATAAGGGTTTGGGGTTGAAACGCATGCAGTGAGATAAGGTGGGCTTGATACGTGTGGCTAGTAGGAGAACTACTAGAAGCCATGCGGTGTGATAAGGTGGGCTAAAATGCGGGATGCTATTTCGGAAAAAATAATTTTCAAAAAATAAGTGTAAGGCTCCCGCGGTGATATAAGAAAAGATTTTGAATTATTCTTGTGATTTGAGACTACGAGGCGGTACCTCGGTAGTGACTCTTGTTGGTATTGCTCTATTGCTGCACTTGTCTTTGGGTTTTTTGTTTCCTTAGCATATCATTCCTTGTTTTCTTCGTGTTGCATTATTTTCTTTGGTTCCGTGTAGCTATTCTTGATGTGTTATTTGTATTTTCAATTTCATTGCTTTCATTACCACTGCTATACACTTGTACAATTTTTCTTATTTATTCTAGTAGGGCTTTGACCTGACCTCGTTACTATTCTACCGAGGTTAGGCTTCGCACTTACCGGGTACCATTGTGGTATACTCATGTTATGCTTCTGCACATCTTTTGTGAGGATCCAGGTACCTCCTACTAGCCCAGACATCAGTGAGCTGAGTTCGTAATCTACAACTTTCATACATTATTTTTACTAGTTAAAATACATCTACGCTAACATACAGCTTAAATACAATTTTCATATAAATTTTATACAGTATGTCTTTTGTATATATTTTCTATATGATTTGTTTATATTTTCTAAGTGGTGTGCTCTTCTTCCTCTTTGAAATTCCAATCAAAACTTTCTCTCTTAATATAATTTTGATACATATGAACAACTTTATGTAAAAAGATAGTATTGATAACTTAAATACAAATTTTATACAATGATTCATATATTATACAACTATTTTTTAATTTTCATACAACATTCAAATAAAAAATATATAACTACAACATAATACAATTATATTACAACTTTATAATAATTTCATAAGTATATTGTATGTCATGTGTTCATGTGTTCTTCTTCTTCTTCTTCTTCTTCTTCTTCTTCTTCTTCTTCTTCTTCTTCGAGTTTCAATATGAAATTCAGCCAAAATCAAGTCTAATCTTCACAAAACACTTTCAAAACTGAGATATAAACTCTAAACAATATTCCCAATTGTTTGTAACTGTCATGATCCCAAATCCACTAGTCGTGATGGCACCTAACCCAACCCGCTAGGTAAGACAACTAGTAACTATCCAATTTCAATGATATTAACAGGACAAATAAATGATAGTAATTTACTGAATTTTATACATTTCCCAAGGACTGGTAGTACAAATCGTGAGCTTCTAAGAATAGAATTTACAAAGCTGAAATGAAATAAATACATAATCTATTTGAAAAGTATATAAACAGGGTTTTATAGATCTAAGGCTACCACGAACTAGAGGCAGCTACAACCGGGACGCAGGTACATCATCAATCCAGCTCTCATCGAACACAGCAATATCAGCAGCCAACATCTGCACATAAGGTATAAAAGTATAGTATGAGTACAACCGACCCCATGTACTCAGTAAGTAACAAACCTAACCTTAGGTTGAAATTAGTGATGAGCTAACACAAGGTCGGGTACAATACCAATATTCCATAACAATTCATAACAGCATAACACAGGTAATAAAAGAGGTATCTCAGTGAAACTCAAATCTTTTACCGAATATGCCAAAATACGAGTAAGTTTGAAAACTGTGATTTTTCCTAAAAATTCTTTCAACAATAAGTAAGATGTTTCATTTTCAGATAGCATGAGAAAAGTACGTCTCTATGCCTACATGTCAAGATACAGGTAAAATCATAAATATCCCAAAACTGGGTAGCAGAAGAAAATGTATCTCTATGCATGTATCTCAAGTACGCATATCAAATGCAATGCATCTCGATGATGAGCTCATATACTCACACTCTCATAGTACTCAAACTCACTCTCAGTCCCTCATGACTCAACTCTCATCAATCGGCACTCACACTCAGCAGGTACCTCATAATAACCGCTGCGACGTGCAGCCCGATCCATATATATATAGTCGACTGCGCTCACTAGGGGGTGTGCAGACTCCGGAGGGGCTCCTTTCAGCCCAAGCGCTATATCGTTGCGGCGTGCAGCCCGATCCCATAAAAATATCAATATATTGCTGCGATGTACAACCCGATCCCATGATATATAATCAATATAACATGTTGTGGCATGCAGCCCGATCCCAAAATATCACTCTCACTCAAGCCCTTGGCCTCACTCAGTTATCAATCTCTCCAGTCTCACTCACTAGCTCACAATGTCATGAAACTAGCCCGACAACAATGATATGATGTATCAATAAATAATAATTGAGACTGAGATATGGTATGAATGCATGGATATGACTGAGTATGAAATATCAATGAAATCAGTGAGATGACAGTAAGAAACGACCACTATGGGTCCAAACAGTGTCGGCATAATGCCTAAACATGATAACTAGCATGATTGACAGCTTAACTACTTTATCACATGATGGAAACGCGGATATCAACAAGGTAGGACCACTATACAGTGCTATAGAAGCAGCAGAGTCCCAATTTACATGGTGCACGCCCATACGCCCATCACCTAGTATATGTGTTACCTCAATACCGATCACATAAGACATATTACGGGATTTCATACCCTCAACACTAAGTTTAGAAGAGTTACTTACCTCGAACGAGTCAATATGTCACGACCCCAAATTCTCTCCGTACGATGTCGTGATGGCACCTAGTCTCTAAGACTCGGTAAGCCTATCAATGCGGAATAATAATAAATATTTGAAATAAATAAACTACAATTCAAATAATTTCAACTCCCAAAACCCGATAGAAATAAGTCACAAGCTTCTAAGAATTTATTCTCGCTGTCTCTATACATTAGAGTCTAAAACAAATAAGGAAAAAACATAGTAAGATAGAAGGGGACTCTGGAGTCTGCGGACGCTGGAAAATATACCTCGAAATCTCCTCGTACAACTAGTTTACTGATGCCTAGTCTGATAAGATGTACCTGGATCTGAACAAAAAGATATGCAGAAGCGTAGTATGAGTACACCACAACGGTACCCAGTAAGTGCCAAGCCTAACCTCGGTAGAGTAGTAACGAGGTCAGGTCAGGCCCTACTGGAGAATAAATAATGACATGGTAAAATATTTAAATAATATAATAAAATAAAATGAGTATGGAAATGAATCAAGTAGTATGTCACATTTAATTACACCAAATAATGACAAATAAATACCTCGTGGAAACAAAACAGAATTTTTTTTCAACTTTAAGAAAAATCATAACAAAATTAAAGGCAACTACGACAATACATCAATATCAACAAGGGCACTTCCGAGGTACCACCTCGTAGTCCCAAATCAAAAATAAATTCACAATATCTCATTTCCTTATCTCACCGCGGGAGCCTTCAAAATTTATTTTAAAGAAAATATTTTTCCGAAATAGCATCCCGCGTTTTAGCCATCCTTATCAAACGGCATGACTTCTAGTAGTTCCCCCAACTAGCCACGCGTATCAAGCCACCCTTATCTCACCGCATGTGTTTCAATACCCAAACTTTATACCACCGCATGCGTATCAACATCACAATATATCACAATTTGCACCTCAAGTACTCAAATAATTTAACTTGCCAAAATAATTCAACAACAATATTTTTTCACAATAAAGAGCTCACGACTCATGCCAAAATAAATCATCAATAATATTTTTCCATAATAAAGAGCTCACGGCTCATGCCAAAATAAATCATCAATAATATTTTTTCACAATAAAGAGCTCACGGCTCCATCATAATGAGTACGAAAATTTTACAAAAATATTCAGGAATAAATAATTTAGAAAAATAAAATTTCAAAATCTTTAATACGTTGCTTCAATATCAAATTTTAAAAATGTCAAATACTTCATATTAATAATATTTAATTTAAAGAAAATCAACCTTCAAATAATGCACAGAATAAAAGAAACCAAGTTTCAACTAAACAGGTAAAACAATTAGCAGGAAAAGGTTAAACAAATTTAAGGTATATATTTCAGATCAATGATGAAGAATATAACAAGATAAAATAATTTAATAAATGCGCAACAATGATCTACACAATTTAAAATATAATCTTTCACATTTAGCCCGTGTACACACTCGTCAACTCGTGTACACAACTTTCAATATATTTCAATAATCACATCAATACCAATCCTAGGGGAAATTTTCCCACACAAGGTTAGACAAGTTACTTACCTCGACTTGCTCAAATTTAACCAAGAAGTATATTTTTTTTGCTCGATTTTCCGATTCCGGTCGACTCATATCTAGTCATAATTAATTAAATACAGTCAACAAAAATAATAGAATTAATTCTATAAGAAAATACTTCATTTTTCAATAAAAATCCAAAATTAACTCAAAAATAGCATGTGGGGCCCACATATCGGAATCCGGCGAAAGTTATGAAATATGAACGCCTATTTAACCACGAGTCTATCCATACTAATTTTACCAAAATCCAATATCAACTTGACCTCCAAATCTTAAATTCTTATTTTGAAATCCCTAGGCCCAAATCCTCTAATTTCTCCTAAAAAATATGTAATCTATTCGAAATATTCAATGATAATCCAATATAATTGACTAACAATGATCACATGTGACTTACCTCAAGATTTTCCTTGATTTCTACCTCAAAAATTGCCTCACCCGCTTTTGGAAATGTCAAAAATGACAAAATCTCGGACTCCTCTGTTTTTGTAATCTGGTAAGTGCTTTCGTACCTGCGGAACATGGTCCACTTCTGCGCAACCGCAGGTGCGAACATGCCTTTCGCTTCTGCGGTGGGTTAAATCGCAAAGTGGCTTCGCTTCTGCGGAGTTCTTTCTGCTTCTGCGGCTCCAACTAGGCAGCCATTTGTCCTCTTCTGCGAGCCACAACTCGCTTGTACGAGTCCGCACCTGCGGTCAGTCCTTCCGCAGGTGCGATGACACTAGAAGCTGCAAATTTCAGAATTTGCCTAAGTCCAAAAATTGATCCGATTTCGATCTGGATCGCACTCGGGGGTACTCGGGACCCCGTCCAAAAATACCAACAAGTTCTAAAACATTGTACGAACTTAGTCGAAACTTTAAATCACGTCCAACAACACTAAAAACATGAATCACATATAGATTCAAGCCTAATGAACTTTGAAACTTTTAGTTTCTACAAACGATGCCGGAACTTATCAAATCAAGTTCGATTGACCTCAAATTTTGTATACAAGTCATAAATGACATAACAGAGGTATAAAAATTTTCAGAACTGGATTCCGACCCCGATATCAAAATAATATCGAAATCCACCATACTGAGCAATAATAAATCAGCTCTGCTCTCAAAACCACTGATAACAATTAAACACGACCGATACACACAGTCCATAATAATAGATTCACCCACGGGTGTAGATACATAAATAGAAGAACCCAAGGAATCATGTGATACGTCCAAATACGGGCAAAATAAGATGACACATAAGAATAAATGGAGCCTGGATCAAATAAGACTGATGCATATCTATGACAGACCGGAATAATACCTGTTATAACAGAATCGGATGCAACGGCATCTGTCCTAGCAGGAAAGGCATAATATCTGGTATGGCCTCCCCCTCTAGGGCGACCTCTACCTGCCCGTCCTCCACCTCTGGCTGGCTGTGCAGGTGGAGTGGCAACTGGTGCAGTAATCATGGCCTGAGAAGCCTGATGGCCCTGTGGAATAGGTGGGCCTGAGAAATCCATGGATGTGTACCCCTCTTAAGTCTGGGGCAATCCCTCATGATATGACGAGTGTCACCATCCTCAAAATAAGCCCTCGGAGGACGTGGCTACTGGGACTGGATCAGGCCTGATCGACTAGACTACCCAGCGAAAGCACCCTGTACAGGAGGTACAGAAGACACTGGCAGTGCATAATATGGAACGTGAGGTCTGGGAGTAGCCAGAATACCACTGGAAGCTGGAAGTGTTGAATGAATAGGACGACTCACATAACCTCTACCATGACATGCTGCAACTGGGGCACGGGAATTATTATATGTGCCAGAATCTCGGGGACTCTTAGCTTCCCTCTCTTTCCTCTCCTGAGTCCGCATATCTTCCAATCTCCTAGAAATTGACACCGCATGTTGGTATGTGATGCCCATCTCTAGCTCTCGGGCCATACTATATCTGATACTAGGGTGGAGACCCTCAATAAATCTGTGAACCCGCTCTCGAACAGTAGCAACTAAGGTTGGTGCATGCCTAGCCAAATCACTAAATCAGACCGCATATTCTGACACGGTTATAGAACCCTGGCGCAACTGCTCAAACTCTTCGCGCCATGCATCTCTAAGACTCTGAGGAACATACTCTCTTAAGAACATATCTAAAAATTGAGGCCAAGTAAGTGAAGCTGCCTTAGCCGGACTATCCAACTCATATGCCCGCCACCACTGGTAGGTTGCTCCTCTAAACTGGAATGCCGTGAAAGAAACCCCATTGTAATCCACAATACCCATAGTACGAAGGATAGGATGACATTCCTCCAGAAAAACCTGAGCATCCTCTGAAGCTAAACCGCTGAAAGTGGGAGGGTGGTACTTCTTATACCTCTCAAGCCTGAGCTGTTTCCCCTCTGAAACTGTTGTCCTAATCTCAGGTCGAACTGGGACAACTGGCTGCACTGGTATAACCTCCGGGGCACGGTCAACTTGGACAGCGGTAGAGCTACTGGTGGCTTTGGTGCAGCAGCTCGTGCAGGTACTCTGGTTGCACCACGTAGTTTTCCTGGGCCTCTGGCTCAGCCTCTGCCCCGACCCCGGCCTCTTGCGGCTCCAACAGGGGGCACTGGTGTCCGATCATCGGATCCAGTTGCGCCTGTCCTCACCATCTGTGAGAGAATAGAAAGATAATGGTTTAGAACTTTGAAGTCAACAGTGCGCACGATAAGGAATCAAAGAAGTGAATATTTTCCTAACAGTTCCATAGCCTCCCGAAGATAAGTACAGACGTCTCCATACCGATCCGCAAGACTCTACTAAACCTTCTTGTGACTCATAACACCTATGAACCTAGTGCTCTGATACCAACTTGTCACGACCCCAAATTCCCTCCGTAGGATGTCGTGATGGAACCTAGTCTCTAATACTAGGTAAGCCTATCAATGCGGAATAATAATAATAAATATCTGAAATAAATAAACTACAATTCAAACAATTTCAACTCCCAAAACCCGGTAGAAATAAGTCACAAGCTTCTAAGAATTTATTCTCTATGGCTCTATATATCATAGTCTAAAACAAATAAGGAAATAACATAGTAAGATAGAAGGGGACTCCATAGCCTGCGGATGCTGGCAAATATACCTCGAAGTCTCCTCGTACAACTAGTTTACTGATGCCTAGTCTGATAAGATGTACCTGGATCTGCACAAAAAGATGTGCAGAAGCATAGTATGAGTACACCACAGCGGTACCCAGTAAGTGCCAAGCCTAACCTCGGTAGAGTAGTGACGAAGTCAGGTCAAGCCCTACTGCAGAATAAATAATGACATGGTAAAATATTTAAACAATATAATAAGATAAAATGACAATGGAAATGAATCAAGTAGTACATCACATTTAATTACACCAAATAATAGTAAATAAATACCTCGTAGAAACAAAACATAATTTCTTTTCAACTTTAAGAAAAATCACAACAAAATTAAAGGCAACTACGGTCATACATCAATATCAACAAGGGCACTATCGAGGTACCGCCTCGTAGTCTCAAATCATAAATAAATTCACAATATCTCATTTCCTTATCTCACCGCGGGAGCCTTCACAATTTATTTTAAAGAAGATATTTTTTCCGAAATAGCATCCCGCGTTTTAGCCATCCTTATCACACCGCATGACTTCTAATAGTTCCCCTTACTAGCCACGCGTATCAAGCCACCCTTATCTCACCGCATGCGTTTCAATACCCAAACCTTATACGATTGCATGCGTATCAATATCACAATATATCATAATTTGCACCTCAAGTGCTCAAATAATTTAACTTGCCAAAATAATTCAACAATAATATTTTTTCACAATAAAGAGCTCACGGTTCATGCCAAAATAAATCATCAATAATATTTTTTCACAATAAAGAGCTCACGGATCATGCCAAAATAAATCATCAATAATATTTTTCCACAATAAAGAGCTCACGACTCCATCACAATGAGTACGAAAATCTTACAAAAATAGTCAGGAATAAGTAATTAAGGAAAATAAAATTTTAAAATCTTTAATACGTTGCTTCAATATCAAATTTTAAAAATATCAAATACTTCATATTAATAATATTTAATTTTAAAAAAATCAATCTTCAAATAATGCACAGAATAACGAAAATAAAGTTTCAACTAAACATGTAAAACAATTAGCAGGAAAAGGTCAAACAAATTTAAGGTATATATTTCAGATCGATGATGAAGAATATAACAAGATACAATAATTTAATAAATGCGCAACACTGATCTACACAATTTAAAAATATAATCTTTCACATTTAGCCTGTGTATACATTGGTTACCTCGTGTACACGACTTTCAACATATTTCAATAATCACATCAATACCAATCCTAGGGGAAATTTTTCCCACACAAGGTTAGACAAGTAACTTACCTCGACTTTGCTCCAATTTAACTAAGTAGTATGCTTTTTTTCCTCGATTTTCCGAATCCGGTCGACTCGTATCTAGTCATAATTAATTCGATATAGTCAACAAAAATTATAGAATTAATTCTATAAGAAAATACTACATTTTTAATAAAAATCAGAAATTAACTCAAAAATGGCCCGTGTGGCCCACATCTCGGAATCCGGTGAAAATTATAAAATATGAATGCCTATTCAACCACGAGTCTGCCCATACTAATTTTACCAAATTCGACATCAACTTGATCTCCAAATCTCAAATTCTTATTTTGAAATCCCTAGGCTCAAATCCTCTAATTTCACCTCAAAACATGTGATCTATTCGAAATATTCAATGATAATCTAATATAATTGACTAACAATGATGACATGTGACTCACCTCAATATTTCCCATGATTTCTCGCTCAAAAATCGCCTCACCCGCTTTTGGAAATGTCAAAAATGACAAAATCTCGAACTCCTGTGTTTTTGTAATCTGGTTAGTGCTTTCGCACCTGCGGAATATGGTCCGCTTCTGCACAACCGCAAGTACGACCATGCCTTTCTCTTCTGCGCGTCTTTCGCTTCTACGGTGGGTTCAATCGCAGAAGCGGCTTCGCCTATGCGGAGTTCTTTTCGCTTCTGCGGCTCCAACTGGGCAGCCCTTTGTCTGCTTCTGCGAGCCACAACTCGCTTGTGCGAGTCCACACCTACGGTCAGTCCTTCCGCAGGTGCCATGACACCAAAAGCTGCAAATTTCAAAATTTTCCTAAGTCCAAAAATTGATCCGATTTTGATCTGGATCGCACTCGGGGGTACTCGGGACCCCGTCCAAAAATACCAACAAGTTCTAAAACATTGTACGAACTTAGTCAAAACTTTAAATCACATCCAACAACACTAAAAACATGAATCACACATAGATTCAAGCCTAATGAACTTTGAAACTTTTAATTTCTACAAACGACGTTGGAACCTATCAAATCAAGTCCGATTGACCTCAAATTTTGTACACAAGCCATAAATGACATAACAGAGCTGTAAATATTTTCAGAACTGGATTCCGACCCCATTATCAAAAGGTCAACTCCCCGGTCAAACTTTCAAAATTTAAATTCCTATTTTAGCCATTTCAAACCTAATTTCACTACGGACTTTCAAATACAATTGCGATCACTCTCCTAAGTCCAAAATCACCATATGGAGCTGTTGGAATTATCAAAATTCTATTCCGGGGTCGTTTGCACATAATTCGACATCCGATCACTATTTGAACTTAAACTTTTAATTTTTTATCAAAATTCCATATCTCGGGCTAGGGACCTTGGAATTTGATTTCGGGCATACGCCCAAGTCCCAAAATCATGATACGGACCTATCGAAACTGTCAAAATACTGATCTGAGTCTGTATGCTCCAAATGTTGACCAAAGTCAACTTAGTTGAGTTTTAAAGCTCTAATTAACATTTTAATCTATTTTTCACATAAAAACTTTTCGGAAAATTTTACGGACTGCGCACGCAAGTTGAGTAATGATAAATAGTATTTTTCGAGGTCTTAGAATACAGAATTAATTATTAACTTTAAAGATGACATTTTGGGTCATCACACAAATACCAATGCTGAGCAAGCCAAGCGATGATCCAAAGATGCCATCACGCACGTAGGGACCTCTGGACGGCTCAAAAATAGCCAAAACAACTCAAATACATCAAATAAATCCCAAGGAAACAATTCCAAATGATAAAGATCGAATCCTTAATCAAAACCCAAAACCGGCCAAAAATCACACCTAGGCCCACGCCTCGAAACCCAACAAATCTCACAAAATCCGACAACCCATTCAATTACGAGTCCAACCATACTAGTTTCACTCAAATCCGACTCCAATTCGATGTTCAAAACTCAAAAACTCATATTATGAAACTTTAGGCCAAAACCCCAAATTTCCTCTTTAAATTCACAATCCAATTACCAAAACGAAGGTAGATTCATGAAATATAACTAACAGCGAGTACAAAACACTTACCCCAATTCATATGGTGAAGATTGCTTAAAGAATCGCCTCAATTTGAGCTTGAAAATGTTAAAATGAAGCCAAAATCGCGAACCCTTGTATTTATCATTCTGCCCAGCACTTTCGCACCAGCGACACATTGCTTTTGCGACCAAAAATCATGTTTCTGCGAAGAAGCACTGGAGGCCTACCTTTGCACTGGCGGTAAAATACCCGCATCCGCGCACTCGCAGGTGCGCGCCCAAATATCGCTTCTGCGCTGCCAACCACTTCTGTGCTCAACTTACCGCATCTGCGCCTTCGCAGATACGAAGCAATCTCCGCTTCTACGAAATCCTGCTCCCATCAATATTTTCGCTCCCGCGACCCCTTCGTCGCTTATGCGACCATCGCACCTGAGCAAACCAGCTGCAGGTGCGGTCACACCAGAACAAACAATAGCAACATTGAAGAAAATGATCCGAAAATCAATCTGAAACACGCCCGAGTCCCTCGGGACCCCGTCCAAACATACCAACAAGCCCCATAACATAACACGGACCTACTCGAGGCCTCAAAACACAGATAACAACATTGAAACGATGAATCACACCTCAACTCGAAATCAATGAACTTTGAAACTTTAAACTTCCACAATCGATACCGAAACCTATCAAATCACATCCGATTGACCTCAAATTTTGCACACAAGTCACATTTGACAAAACGAAGCTATTCTAATTCCGGTAATCATAATCCAAATCTGATATAAAAAAGTCCTTTCCTGGTCAAACTTTTTAAAAATCCAACTTCCGCCATTTCAAGCCAAATTCCACTGTAGACCTCCAAATCACAATCCGGACGCGCTTCTTAGTCCAAAATCACCCAACGGACCTACCTGAATTGTCAAAATTCTGTTTCAGGTTCAAATTCATAAAAAGTTAAATTTAGTCAACTCTTCCAATTTAAAGCTTCAATAATGAAATCCATTCTTCCAATTCGATTCTGAATAACCTGAAAATCAAAACCGATGATTCACATAAGTCATAATACATCATACGGAGATACTCATGCCCGTTAACTACCGATTAAAATGCAAATTCACAAAACGACTGGTCGGGTCGTTACATTTTCCCCTACTTAAACATACGTTCGTCCTCGAACGTGCCAAGAGTTGTTTCCAAAACCATCAAACCGCCGTATAACCTTACCATGCACGTACCCGAAGGTGATCCCACATCACCATATCCTATATAGGTCCGATAACACAATATAAATAAAATTTCTCAATTCAACCTAGTCCATAAGCCTTAAAATCCAATTTTCCAGCATCCGGAATTCCTTATAAGATCTGAATCTCGCAACCTATACGATGCATAAATCTGAACAAACTGTACCAAACTGCAACCATAACCCAAGATACAATTACATGATATACCACCTAACTCAAATACCCATAGCAAAATCTTCGATCACAGTAACTGCTCAGAGCAACCCAATCCTGGTAATAAACCTCATACCTAACAAAACCTCATTCTAAAACTTTTGTACACCGCCGATAATGAAAGAACATGCAGAAACTCATAATTATTCATCAAATAAACAAGTCGTGGAGCTATGTCTCCTTTAACAAGAAATATAGCCAATTCCTAAGCCGACTTCTGATATTATCCTTCCAAATATACCGCAATCAAATCTGATAGCACCCATCCTAGATGTGAGGACCCAAAAGGTCATCTTTTGTTTTAGATCTCGAATCTACACTTTTAAGCCTTAAAAATCTTATATTTATCCTTCTCGATTTATGTGCACAATACGGGCATGTTTCCGAAAAGCTTTATGTTAAAAATTGATGAAAACAAGAATTTGCCTTAAAAAGTTGACTTTATTTGACTTCGGTCAATATTTTTGGTAAACGGGTCCAGATTTATATTTTGATGGTCCTGGTGGGTCCGTATCGAATTATGGGACTTAGGCATATGCCCGAAATCGCATTCTGAGGTCCATAGCCCGAGAAATAAATTTTTGACTAAAATTGAATTTTAGAAAATTAATGGTTTTAGAGTATATGCTTAATGCTTGATTTTGATGGTATCGGGCCCGTATTTTGGTTCCGGAGCCCGGTATAGGTCCGTTATAATATCTAAACTATGTATGTAAAATTTGGTGAGAAACGGAGTTTAAATGACGTAATTCGGACCTTCGGTTGAGAAAATAGTAACTTTAAGTGTTCTTTGAGAATTTCATTGATTTTGATGCTAAATCCGTAGTTTTAGGTGTTATTTTGGCAATTTGATCGCACGTGCAAGTTCGTATGATGTTATTACACTTGTGCGCATGTTTGATTTGGAACCCCGAGGGCTTGGGTGAGTTTCGGATAGGCTAGGGGTGATTTGCACTTAGAAAATCTGATATTTTTGCTGCAGCAACTGTTCTGGTGTGCCCTTCTTTGCGTTAGCGTAGGTAGTGTCGCGAACGCAAAAGGTAAAATAAGGACAGGGGAATTTTCTTCTTCGCGAACGCGAAGGATTGGTCGTGAACGCAAAGCATTGGGGGTGGTACCCTTCGCGAACGCGATCAGTCTCCCGCAAACGCGATAGTTTAAGGGACCTGGTGGAGGGGGTCATGTTCTTCTACGCGAACGCATCCATTGAGTCACGAACGCGAAGGCTTAGGGGGAACTGCCTTACGCGAATGGGTAGAAAGACTCGCAAATGCGAAGGCCTTAGGCCGTTGTGCATCGCGATCGCTACATGCCTCCCGCGAACGCGATGAAGGCCTGCCCAATGTTTTAAAACAAACTTCAAAGACGGGATTTGTTCAAAATTTCACATTTTCTACACTTGAACTCAACCTTGGGCGATTTTTTAAGTGGGAATTCAACACCAAATCATAGATTCGTGTTCTTAAACTCATTCCTTTCAATTTCCATCAACACCCACTAGATTTCTAGGCCTAAATCTTGTTCTTTAAGGGTAGAAATTAGGGATTTTAGAAGAATTGGGGATTTTGTAAATTTGGGAATTTCGACCTCGATTTGGGGTCGGATTTCGGAATTAATGACATATTCGGGCTCGGGGTGAATGGGTAAATGGAGTTTGGTCCGAACCTCGAGTTTGGACCAAGTGGGTCTGGGGTCGGTTTTGACTTTTTTTGAGAAAATTTGGGAAATCTGTAATTATTCATTAAAGTTAATTCCTTTAGCGATAAATGATGGTATTAAGCTATTTGTGACTAGATACGAGTGAGTTGGAGATGAATTATAAGGGAAAAGCGGTACTTGAGCAGTGAGTGGCATGCGAGTCGAGGTAAGTGTCGTGTCTAACTTTGGCTTGAGGGAATAGATATTATGTGTTTATTTGCTACGTGTTTGGTTATTAAATACGATGTATAGGTGATGTGACGAGCATCTATGCGTCGTTGTCGAGTCATAGAATGCGAGTGAAATTCTATTTTTCTCTATTTTGTAGCCTTAAATTCTACTATCCATTCTTAGCGGGTTATTTGAAATGTTGGGTGACTTATATCTAGTTTCACTGAGATTTGGTAAGTTTCGAATATTGATTCAAGGTTGAGGTTACATTGTGCTATTGATTATGGGTAAAATACTAATTTCTTTGTGATACTCTTATCTATCCGTTGTTATTGATTCTGTGATATGTGAGGAGGAGTGTAAAGCACGAAGGGTGATGCCGTGCATGCATTATTTATATTGTGAGGAAGAGTGTAAAGCACAAAGGGTGATGTCGTGCCGTGATTTGTGAGTGATAAAGCACGAAGGGTGATGCCGTGTATATTACGAGAGGTTTAATGCACGAAAGGTGATGTCTTGCCGTTCTTTTTATTTATTTGGTGAGGTTGAGAGTAAAGCACGAAGGGTGATGCCATGCAGTTTTCCTTTGCTGTTTTATTTGCTCAATTCGTTTAAGGATTTTCGGTTTAATTCTGTCTTTTCATTATTCTTACTCTTTATATTGTATCCCCCCACTTGTATGTCCCCTTCCCATTATTTCTGTATTATTTCTTTACTTACTCTTGTTGCCACTAGCATGATTATACTGTTCAGGTTATATGTGGGTGTCTTGTCCTAGCCTCGTCACTACTTCGCCGAGATTTGGCTCGACACTTACCAGTACATGGTGTCGGTTGTACTGATGCTGCACTCTGCACTTTCTGTGCAGATTTTGGTACCGGCTCAGGTTGATCGAGATTTTGCTATTGGTCCGCTGTCCGGAGACTCAAGATAGATCTGTCGGCATTCACAGACCTTGAAGTCCCCATCTATCTTTTATGTCCTACTATTTTCTTTTATTCAGACAATTGTATTTCTTTTAGACTATTACTTGTAGTAAATTCTAGAATGCTCGTGAATTGTCTCTAGATCCGGGTGGTAGTAATTAATACAATTTTATAATATTCCGCACTTATTATATTTCATCTTAGTTAATTATTGTTATTTACTGAATGGAAATAAGGAATTGGTTTAATGATTCTCTAACGTTGGCTTGCCTAGCAAGTAAAATGTTAGGCGCCATCACGGTCCCGTCAGTGGAAAATTTCGGGTCGTGACACTAGATCCGACGACTCCATCTTATCGAATACCAACTACTCTACTGACACGCAACACCCATACTACTCAGAGTCACAAACCGTGCAATCCATGCACCAATAAGCAACAATCCAAATGTATTCAATCACGAAAATGACTCAATCAAGAGAATCGTCCCGCAAGTTCAACGGGTACCACCACAATGCAATGTTAAGAACCTATCATACATCGTAGGACCAAAACACACGAATCTAACACAAGGGATCATACCTCAACATAACTCCGCTGCAATGCACGACTCCATCCAAACGCTGATCCATATCATATACCTCGAGCCACCCTGCTCAAAATCAATAGCCACGCGAAATTCGACACCATGTACCCAAAGTGCATTACCATAACCACGGAGAAGCAGATGACATAATGCCATACAAAACCTGAAAGAACATAACCAATACGCCCCCAATCATGCAATACCCAATTACTCATCTCGCTCAAATTCCGCTATAAGACCACAATAGAACCGCACCATGTGTGCCTAAAACCAACAAATCACAACTCCTCATAGCATAGAAGAGTAGCTCACAGAAAATTCGAGAACACGAGTAAGCTCAGCAACAACGAATGACACATCCCTCAACAATAGCATTATGGAGCCAACCGATCCAACTCGGTGTAGAATACACATCCTAATTGGGACTACCAATGGACCCCCAAATCAACTCTGGGCACCCACAAATAGATAAATAAACCTCTGAAAGCCTACAATTGACTGAATCATAACACATACTATCATCTGGCTAGCTTCGGCCACGACTTCACAGTCCTCAACCATGAATCAGTCTGCTCCTGAGAACTCCCAATCTCCAAATCCATAGAACACACGAATCACAATATCTGATCCCAAATCCACCGCCAGAATGTCTAACACATCTCTCATACACGATCATCCCATGAGGAATACTTCTAAAATACTTCCGTGCCATATAGCAAAATTTGAATATCAGTAGTCGATCAACCAGAAGAGTGTCGCAGTACTAGTGAAGTATCCATACATCAAAACACATTGCCCCTTCTGAAATGTATACTCCCATCAAGCCATACCAAATAGTAATATCATTTACCTAATCATTTGAAACTGCCCATGCTGCCTACGAATTTTTTGACCTTCCCTTCCAACATAGAACTGTGATCCCGCTCACATAAATCTCAATCCCACATAACACACCACATATACCATGTCATCATATGAAAAATATGAGAACTTCATAGTCCACTCCGAATCACAAGCAACTACATGCTCAATTAGCCAAGGACCTTCCATTTGATTTCATCCAGGAGAAATTCACTATATACCACATGCTTCTCATGCCAGCCTTGGTAAAAACCATTGAGAACTCTTCGAACCCATTTGCACATAACTAAACTATAAGAACTGAATCTCTCTAACTCAACCCAGCCACACAGGTTGCCAAAATCTAATAGCATTGCCACGAAACACCTGTAGAGACTAGCCACGTCATACGTACCCAAAGAACCGATTATATCCATTACTGTACTAACCCAACCTACTACCAAGTTGTCCTATTTCTCCATGTCCTTTCCAAATTGCCTTCAAATTGATACTTCTCCTTGCTAGAACACCACGATCCTTAACCAAAATTTACCATACAAGAGACCCTAGTATAAAACCACAACGCCCTAAGGCCCATAAGCCGTTGACTTCCCTCTTAAGCACCCCGAAACACCACAACCGAGACACCAACTCTAAAGAGACCTTATGTGAACCTAAAACTGTTTCCTTTACCTTTTTGATACTGAAATGCATAATCTCCAATGATATAAAAATATCACAAGTCTCGACATCGTCCAATGTAACTCTCAGTTTCTAGCCATATACCAATCTTGAAAATTCCAAATCGCTACATTTAAATCTTGAATCCATTAGAACCATTCTCGAGAGTCATCCACTCTTCTCAAATCTCAATTAAACCGACCAAACGGATCGAACGGCCTGTGCCCCATTAGCACACCATCACCCAAGGAAGTAACCCATACTCCTAAGCAACCGAGCAAATTCCTACTCTACGCACACTACATCCTTCACGACTAACTACTCAATCATTCCATAATTCCCATATACCCATAGAGTATAATACAACCCGTATCCAGAAATTCCCTTACTCGAGTCATCCTTAATCTCAACCCCTGCAGTCATAGCTGATTCACCAGTATACCTCAAACCGAAACCAATATAACATAAAATCGTGCAATTAACTTGTCGATAGCAGACTCCCCCACTTGGCTCAAAGCCATAGATCAAAACACACAACTCACAATGCCCATACTCTATTACTGCCATAATACCACAGTGCGATTCAACCAAATCCTTTCTGAGCTCATGTAACGCAAACCATCTAATACTTCACATTATCTGCAAATCTCGCATTCACCCTTGTAATAATCAAGCCAACTTCCACAAGAGATCCAAACTCAAATTGTAACATATATCATTCACTGGTAAAAGAAAACTCTCTACAAAATATCATAAGGACCACACAACCTCAGGACACCTCACAGGAGATAACCCACCTCCTCTGCCTCAAACTGACATCTCTCTATACCCTTTCATAGTTACGATTACTACGCAATCACTTAATCTTCTTGATTCTAAACTCATTAACAAGACATGAGAATCTACTTCACTCCACAACTAAACCACATGAGAGATCCCTCAACACACCTATAACTCGAGGCCATACGCCATATCAAGACAGAAATCAAACACCCAATAGTCCTTGCTACCTCTCAAGTAAACTTTTCTCGTCACATTCGAACAATATGAACACATCTCGCAGTCACATCATAATCACCACGTAGTCATCCAATCACAAATTCCATTAATAGGGACACCATATAAGTCCCAAAAGCACGTGCTCACTCAATTGAAATCTCTATGCTCAGGCTACCGTCAAAACCCGGCCTCAAGTCCTCCAGACTGGCCCATTGTCAGCATGCCAAAATCACATCTCGCACCTCAACCATGGAATCATAAGCCGTCGTTGCACAGCTGATACATAGCACTCATGTGCCCATATGAATGCGTGGAAGGAATTCAAAGGGTTACGCTTCAAGCTAAATCAATGTCGCACGATAAGGAAAGAAAGATGGGAAGTATATCCTAAATGTCTTGTAGCCTCTCGAAGATGGGTATGGACATCATCATACCGATCCGCAAGACTCTACTAGACACTTGCTCATGACTTGTAGAACCTATGAACCTAGAGCTCTGATACCAACTTGTCACGACCCCAAATTCACTAGTTGTGATGGCACCTAACCCAAACCGCTAGGTAAGCCAACTAGTAACTATCCAATTCCAATGATATTAACAGGACAAAAAAACGATAGTAATTTATTGAATTTTATACATTTTCCAAGGACTGGTAGTACAAATCATGAGCTTCTAAGAATAGAGTTTACAAAGATGAAATGAAATAAATACATAGTTTGTTTGAAAAGTACATAAACAGAGTTTTATAGATCTAAGGCTACCACGAACAAGAGGCAGCTACAATCGGGATGCAGGTACATTTTCAATCCATCTTCCATCGAATACAGTAATATCAGCAGCCAACATCTGCACACAAGGTGCAGAAGTGTAGTATGAGTACAACCGACCCCATGTACTCAGTAAGTAACAAACCTAACCTTAGGTTAAAAGTAGTGACGAGCTAAAACAAGGTCAGGTACAATACCAATATTCCACAATAATTCATAACAACATAACACAGGTAATAAAAGAGGTATCTCAGTAAAACTCAAATCTTTTATCGAATATGCCAAAATACGAGTAAGTTTAAAAAATGTGATTTTTCCCAAAAATCCTTTCAACAATAAGTAAGATGTTTCATTTTCAGATAGCATGAGGAAAGTACGTCTCTATGCCTACATGTCAAGATATAGGTAAAATCATAAATGTCCCAAAACTGGGTAGTAGAAGGAAATGCATCTTTATACATGTATCTCAAGTACGCATATTAAATGCAATGCATCTCGATGATGAGCTCGTATACTCACTCTTATAGTGCTCAATCTCACTGTCTCACATCCTCTCTCACTATGCTCAATGTTCAGCACATTCAATTACTCAGCGCTGTAATATACTCGATGCGGCGTGCAGCCCGATCCATATATATATAGTCGACTGCGCTCACTGGGTGTGTGCAGACTCCGGAGGGGATCCTTTCAGCCCAAGCGTTATATCGCTGCGGCGTGCAGCCCGATCCTATAAAAATGTAATCAATATATCGCTGCGGCGTGCAGCCCGATCCCATAATATATAATCAATATAACATGATGCGGCGTGCAGCCCGATCCCAAAATATCACTCTCACTCAGGCCCTCTGCCTCACTCAGTTATCAATCTCTCCAGTCTCACTCATGGGCTCACAATATCATGAAACTAGCCCGACAACAATGATATGATGTATCAATAAATAATAACTGAGACTGAGATATGATATGAATGCATGGATATGACTGAGTACGAAATATCAATAAAATTAGTGAGATGACAGTAAGAAACGACAACTATGGGTGCAAACAGTGTCGACATAATGCCTAAACATGATATCTAGCATGATTGATAGCTTAACTACTTTATCACATGGTGGAAACACGAATATCAACAAGATAGGACAACTATACAGTGCCATAGAAGCAACAGAGTCCCAATTCACATGGTGCACGCCCACACGCCCGTCACCTAGCATGTGCGTCACCTCAATACCGATCACATAACACATATTACAGGGTTTCATACCCTCAGCACTAAGTTTAGAAGAGTTACTTACCTCGAACGAGCCAATACCAATATCGAGCAAGCCAATCGATGCTCCAAAAATGCCATCACGCGCGTAGCGACCTCTGGACGGCTCAAAACCGGCCAAAAAACACACCCGGGCCCGTGCCTCGGAACCCAACAAATCTCACAAAATCCAATAACCCATTCAATTACGAGTCCAACCATACTAGTTTCACTCAAATCCGACTCTAATTCGATGTCCAAAACTCAAAAATTCATATTATGAAACTTTAGGCCAAAACCCCCAATTTCCTCTTTAAATTCACAATCAAATCCGAAGGTAGATTCATGAAATATAACCAAAACCGAGTAGAAGTATGGAAATGTTAAAATAAAGCCAAAATCGCGAACCCTTGTATTTATCATTCTGCCCATCACTTTCGCACATGCGACACCGCTTTTGCGACCAAAAATCATGCTTCTGCGGAGAAGCACTAGAGGCCTGCCTTTGCACCTGCGGTAAAATACCCGCATTTGTGCACTCGCAGGTGTGCACCCAAATATCGCTTCTGCGCTGCCAACTACTTCTGCGCTCAACTCACCGCATCTTCGCCTTCGCAGATGCAAAGCAATCTTTGCTTCTGCGGAACCCTGTTCCATCAATATTTCCACTCCTGCGACCCCTTTCGTCGCTTCTGTGACCATCGCACCTGTGCAAACCAGCAACAGGTGCGGTCACACCAGAATCAACAATAGCAACATTGAAGAAAATGATCCGAAAATCAATCTGAAATACGCCTGAGCCCTTCGGGACCCCGTCCAAACATACCAACAAGTCCCATAACATAACACAGACCTATTCGAGGCCTTAAAACACACGTAACACCAACGAAATGACGAATCACACCTCAACTCGAAATCAATGAACTTTAAAACTTCAAACTTCCACAACTGATGCCGAAACCTATCAAATCACATCCGATTGACCTCAAATTTTGCACACAAGTCACATTTAACAAAATGAAGCTATTCCAATTCCCGAAATCACAATCCAAATCCGATATCAAAAAGTCCATTCCTGGTCAAACTTTTCAAAAATTCAACGTTAGCCATTTCAAACCAAATTCCACTACATACCTCCAAATCACAATCCGGACACGCTCCTAAGTCCAAAATCACCCAACGGACCTACCGGGACCGTCAAAACTCCGTTCCAAGTTCAAATTCACACAAAGTCAAACTTGGTCAACTCTCCCAATTTAAAACTTCAATAATAAAATTTATTCTTCCAATTCGATTCTGAATAACCTGAAAATCAAAACCGACGATTCACATAAGTCATAATATATCATACGGAGCTACTCATGCCCGTTAACTATTGAGCGAAGTGCAAATGCTCAAAACGACCGGTCGGGTCGTTACAGCAACAATACCCAATCCAAACAAATAATGGTTTTTGAAAACCCGAATTCGAATTCAAAACTTTAAAGCTTTTTAATGGCTGTCAATGGTGGAGAGTCAAACACCTTCAAAATTTATTGATTGACAATTTCAATTTAAACACCAATTGTGCAACATGAATGAGAAAATTGTTAAGTTATTGATTGACAATTTTAATATAAACACCAATTGTGCAACATGAATGGGAGATAGAGAGAGACTGAGAGAGAGCGGGAGAGAGAGAGAGAGAGAGAGAGAGAGAGAGAGAGAGAGAGAGAGAGAGAGAGAGAGAGAGCGCAGGAGAGAGAACATGGATGGAAAATAAGTGATTCCTTATTCAATTCCTAATATAAAGGAATACATATTTAAAACTAATTTGTATATAATTGATAAATTGTTCATGGTCATGTAATTAAGTTAAAACTTGATTAAGAAGGTTAATAAAGTTTCATATGTAGTATAAGAAGGTAAAAATCCCAAAAATATTTTACTATATAATACATACTGGTTAAATTTTTGTAAGAAATACAGATTAGGATTATTTTTTGTTGTGAGCTTTGGTAGACTGTTGTGTTGTGTAAAATTCCGAATTATAGGTCGATTAAAGGTTGTTGGCTATGTAAGGAAAGTAAAAAATTATATTATAAAATTTCCATAACAAATGTACAACATATATTTTTCAACATAC
The DNA here is from genome assembly GCF_000715075.1 of Nicotiana tabacum. NCBI lineage: Eukaryota > Viridiplantae > Streptophyta > Magnoliopsida > Solanales > Solanaceae > Nicotiana > Nicotiana tabacum. Next base: position 118,980,804 of record NC_134092.1, on the reverse strand, counting down.
AATTATGTAATTTTTAATCTGCAAAACTAATGCATTATTTGATTAGTACCGGTCATAACTTACGCAAGTTTTCTTGCAAGACTCAATCAAATTGAATTGGCAAAATACATAAGATACCCCTGAACTGTGGACCAAATCCCTATTACACACTTTTTGTTGACGAAAATAACTTTACACACTCAATATTTTCAGACTGTACCTAATACACACTACTATGCCTACATGGCCACTGCGTGGTTTACCAACAAAAATAAGGCACGTGAAGAAACAAAAAAACTTATCTGATTCTTTATTTCTAACGATCTAGATCTAATAAAATTGATCCAACGGTTTAAAATAATTTTTCTTTTTTTCTTTTTCTTTCTTTTATTTCGTTTCTTTTACTTTATTTTGTTCTTTCTTAACAATCAAAACTCCTCCCTTGTTTTTCTTCCACAGTCCCCATCGTCCCTAGACCCCTGTTTGTTTTCCTGAAACTCCTCCGTAGAAATTAAGAAGAGTTTATTAATGAAACTTCATGGTCTCTGGAATTATAAAGGTGGAGAGAGATAATGATTTTGAAGAGAGATTTTCTCGGTTTGTCCAAATTATTTTGCAATTTTTTTGGGATATTGAGAATACTGCTGAAATGAAGAAATTAGAAGTAGAGGAAGAGGAGAAAGCCAGAGTAAGCATTTTAATGCCGCCTAAAAATGGTTTGCTTCTAATGAGATGTTGATCTGATCCTATGAAAATGGCGGATCTTAATAATCAGTTATGGAAATCACCTGCTCAAAAAGAAAATAACGAAGAAGAAGAAGGTAAGAAAGATAATGGAGAAAATGAGGTGAAAATAGAACTAGCAGATGTAGAGAAATCTGAATGGGAGTCGAAGAGATGGCAGCCATGGTGGTATATTTGATGAAGAAGATGGGTTTAATTATCTATTTTTTAAATATGTTAATGACACATGTCACTATCTCATTAGAGTGTGACATTATTCATGTTTTGAAAAAACTGATCAAGAAAAAAGTTGTGTGTATTAGGAACAATCTGAAAAGGTTGAGTGTGTAAAGTTATTTTCGTTCGCAAAAAGTGTGTAATAGAGATTTGGTCCATAGTTCAAGGGATAACCTATGTATTTTTCCAATTGAATTCAGCTTTCGTCACAAGGGATTTTGTACTAAAAATAAACAATAGAAAATGTTAGCAATAGTACTTTGATACTATTTACTAAATAAAATTAATATAATACTCCCTTCGGTCCACAATAAGTAATTTTTTGGCTTTTTTTTGTATTTCAAAATAAGTGATTTTTTCAGATTTCAAGAATGAATTAATTATTTTTTTCTTACACTGCCTTGGAGTAAATAGTATTGGAGTATGTGTTAGGAGTGTTTATGTGAAGAGATAGTAAAGGTTAATATGGTTAATTTTATTGCTAATTAATGTTAAATGGTGAATTTCTTAATCTGTGTGAAAACAACTAAAAAATCACTTATTATGAACCGGAGGGAGTAACATTTTCATTTAAAAATTACTTTTCTCTTGACCGGCAGCCGACCACTTGAATAATACTGCTAACTTTTAGGTGTAATATTCCATAGGAAACAAGTTTTATCTAACCAAGTCTTGATATTAACGTTAATTATCTCATCATTATATAATCATAACAACATCTACATGTAACAGCCGTTCACTATAAAAGTCACGCACTTCAATCCGCACATAAGACGATTCCTCTTTCTATACTCAATTACGTAAGAGTCCAGCTAGCTCGTCTCTGTCTGGCAGTTTAAGCCTTGGCCCACCAGCTTCTTTTCAATCCAGGAAGAAGTGGAACTTTGCATAAAGTGAAGATCGCTGGGCGTTGGATCTCCATATAGTCTGAAAGATCTGTTGTTCATAAACCACTTTGCCTCGGTTCTATGTAAACCACCCCCTCACCCCCTCTATCTGAAAAGTGGTAAAGAAGGACTCTTTGGGGTCTAATTTCGATCGATATTTGCGGAGTTGATTATCCCTCTCGAAAACAAAGATTTGAAGTGGTCTATAATTTACTGAGTATTCGGTATAACTCACGCATTCGTGTACAAACCAGTGCAGACGAAGTAAAGTTTTTCTTATAACTAATTATTATATTATATTATAATATATGTCCTTTATAAAAATACTTTGATGGGACCAAACCTTATTGTATGTGAAAGAAATAAAAGTAGACAAAACAAAAGAATGAAAAGTCAAAGAAAGAAAAAAAAAGTAGCATGAAAAAGAATTATAGGTGGAAGAAATCATCTTTGAATTCTTTTTTTATGACGTAAGTGATTATGTCGGCAGGGCATTCAAATGCCTGTAAAAGGGGTCTGCCTTTTTATTTGCGGATCATCCTTCAATCTCTTCTTTCTCTTCAATTAATAAAGGCAAAATGGCCTCTGGACCACTTAAACTTGTAATCATTTGTCAATCCGGTAAAGAAACTTTGGACTTTCTCATTTAAACACTCCAACTCAACTATTTGTACATTAATCGACACCTTTGACCGTTGACTATACTTATGTGGCAATATCATGTGTGATATGACAATGCTGTGTATAATTTACGCAAATTAGGCGCGTGAATTCAGTTTGTTTATGTAAAAAATTAATACTAAAATATAAAAAGAAATTAAAAATGAAAAGATAAGACAAAATGTAAAAGAAAAAAAAAAAGAAAAATCATGTGAGCTCCATCGCTCCCCACCTCCCCTTCCCATGTTTTGTTCTTCTTTTCCAGAATTTCCATCCCCCCTTCTCCCCCAGTTTCCGTACATCTTCCTCTCCCTAATTAATTTTCTTCCAACTTTCATGTTCTTCTCCCCTTCCTCTCTCCCCTCTTTTCTCCTCAATAAATTAGGCATTGAGATTATTCTTCACCAAATACGATGTAAATAACTGATTAAGCTACTCCTAAATCACCTTATAATTTCAAGAAAAAATAAATGTGCCAACAACCAGAATACTGATATGAGCGTTAAAATTATTTTTTGGCCAAAAATATTTTCCGGTGAATTGACCAAGTCAAGTCGACTCATTGTTTCTGATTTACAAAGGACTAGAGTTGAAGATGAGAAAACTTGAAGCAAAAGCGATTTTTCTTTTATCTTGACATTTGGGTTTCAAAAATTTATTAAGATTTTTTTATTTCTTCATGTTTTTCGTTTCTGGGTTTTAGTTTTGATGTTTAGAAAAGGGATTGTAGGTTTTCCATAGGAAAGATGGTGGCAGTGTTAGCGATGGTATTGTTGCTGGTATGCTGGATCGGAGTTATGGAAAAACAAAAAGAGAATCAGGAGATGGTATATGATTTCCGTGGAGATGGTAGAACCCGTTGAGGATGGGGTTTTTGAGGAGCATTTGATAAATTGGTTAAAAAAAGTAGGACCCACAAATTACACATGTCAAACTATAAAAGGCTAATTAAGTGATGTGTCAATTATGTCATCCCGACCGAGAAACACGCTCAATTGAGGGTGTCTATTGATATGCAAATAGTTGAGTAGGGGTGTTCAAATGCGAAAGCGCAAAGTTTATGTACCGGTGTCACGACCCAAAATCCAACTAGTCGTGATGGTACCTAACCCAACCCGCTAGGTAAGCCAACTTTTAACTATCCAATTCCAATAATAATTATTAAACAAATTTAAGTAAATAATTATCTTAACCTTACACATTCCCCAAGAACTGGTAGTACAAATCATGAGCTTCTAAGAATAGAGTATACAAAGCGGAAATGAAATAATACATAGTCTGTTTGAATAATACATAAACAGAGCTTTTATAAATCTAAGGCTACCCTGAACAAAAGGCAGCTATAACAGGAATACAGGTACATCTTCGAGTCCCGCAACCATCGAGCACAGCAACAACAACAGCCAATATCTGCACGCAATGTACAGAAGTGTAGTATCAGTACAACCGACCCATGTACTGAGTAAGTAACAAACCTAGCCGTATGTTGAAATTAGTGACGAGCTTCTACCAAGTCGGGTCCAAAACCAATAGTCCACAATAATTCATAACAACATAAAGCAAATAATACCAGAAGTAACTCAGGGATAAAATACTCGGCCAAATTATGATTTCAAAAAAATTATAGTTCTTCCTTTCAAATACCTCAGTGAAAACCCAAATCGTTTGCCGAAGTTTTCAATAATATAAATAGTTTGAAAATAATAAATTTCTCCAAAAATATTCTCAATAATAAATAATATATTTTATTTTCCTTCCGGATAACCCGTGTAAAACAAATGCATCACTATGCCCATCTGTCAAAAACAAATGTGTGAGAAATCGTGAATAATGTGATGCAGTACAACATGAGGAAATACATCTCTATGCGTGTATGTCATGTGTGCATGCCAATGCAATGCAACTCATTGATAAAATCATAAACAACCCCTCGGGCAAAACATCACTCATATACAGCCCTTCGGGCAAAACCTCACAGTCACTCGTGCCACTCGGGCATACCTCACAATCACTCTTGCCACTCGGGCATACCTCACAATCACTCTTGTCACTCGGGCATACCTCACAATCACTCATGCCTCCCAGTCACTCAGCACTCGGCACTCGCACTCAGTAGGTACCTGCGCTCACTGGGGGTGTGTACAGACTCCGGAGGGGCTCCTTCAGCCCAAGCGCTATAATCTGCACGGAAAACTCACGTGTTGTACGGACAACTCACGTGCTATAATAATAAAGTATGTTGCAGGCGGGCAGCCCCGATCCACACTCATCCTCACAAATCAGGCCCTCGGCCTCACTCAGTCATAAATATGTTGCAGACGGGCAGCCTCGATCCACACTCATCCTCACAAATCAGGCCCTCAGCCGATATCAAACATGCTGCAGGTGCAACCCGATCCCATAAATATGCAACATACTGCGGCGTGCAGCCCGATCCCATAAATATGCAACATAAATCAGGCCCTCGGCCTCACTCAATCATAAACCTCTCACGCCACTCGGGTATTTTAGTAAAACAGGGCATTCAGCCCAAAACATTTATATGCATCAAAATAGAGTCATAAAACTGAGTTATGATATGCAATGAAATGAATATGACTGAGTATAAATTTTCAATTTAACATAATAATTCACAGCAATATGACCTCTGTGGGTCCCAATAATATTGGCACATAGCCTCAACATGATTTTTAATATGCTTTCCAGCTCAATTTCTTTAACACATAAAACCGCATGAAAAATGCCAAGGTTATGTAACTATAAAATTCCAAATAACAATTATGTCACAATTTCTATAGTGCACGCCCACACGCCCGTCACCTAGCATGTGCGTCACCTCCCAACAATTCACAAAATACATATATTCAGGTTCATACCCTCAACTCCAAGATTAGAAGAGTTACTTACCTCGAACAAGCCGAATCCGATGTCGAGCAAGCTAAACAATGCTACAGAAATCCCATTATGCGCGTATCAACTTCCAAACGGCTCGAATCTAGTCACAATTAATTTGATTCAACCCACAAAATTTATAGGAATTAATTCCATATCAAAATACTAATATTTTTCAAAATCCGAAATTACGCCCAAAAACTCTCGGAATCTAACGAAAGTTACAAAATATTAACACGCATTCAACCACGAGGCCAACCATATAAATTTTACTCAAATCTGACATCAACTCGACCCTCAAATCTCCAAATTAAACCAAGAGGGTTTTCACAAATTTTTCCAACTTAATTCACCAATTAAATGCTAAAAACAACCATGGATTCAGGTAATTTAACCAATATTGAGTGTTCTTTGAGAACACTTACCCTGTTGTTTCCTCTGAACATCTCCCAAAAATCGCCTCAATCCGAGCTCCAAATCGTTAAAAATGGAAAATCGGACGAAGTCCCATTTTCTGAACTTAAATTTTATGTCGAGACCTCTCTTCTTCGCGAACGCGACAGGTCCCTCGCGTTCGCGAAGCACAAAATGTGCTTCCCAACATTTGCTCTTCGCGAACGCGAGACACTGCTCGTGACCGCGACGCTTAATGGAGCCCTTCTTCGCTAACACGATCTCCCCTTCGCGAACGCGAAGGCAAGAACCCATGCCCACTATGTTTTCCTTCGCGAATGCGATACCCCATATGCGAATGCGATGCACAACCCAGCTTCTTCGCGAACGCGAGACCCCCTCGCGAACGCGATGAGTAAATCTTGCATGTCACAAATTCCTCTTCGCGAACGGGAAAGAGAAAATTCGAAAAATGCAACAATAGATATCAACAATCTCACCAAGGCCAAAAATGATCCGTTAACTATCCAAAACTCACCCGAACCCCTCGGGACCTCAACCAAATATACCAACAAGTCCTAAAACATTATACGGACTTAGTTGAACCCTCAAATCACCTCAAACAATGCTAAAACCATGAATTACACCCCAATTCAATCCTAATGAACTTTGAAATTTCTAGTTTCTACAACTTGCGCCGAAACATATCAAATCACGTCTGATTGACCTCAAATTTTGCACACAAGTCATAAACAACATAACGGAGCTATTCCAATTTCTAGAATTGGATTCTGACCTTGATATCAAAAAGTCAACTCCCCGGTCAAACTTCCCAAAAATTTAACTTTCGGCATTTCAAGCCTAATTCCACTACGGACCTCCAAATAATTTTTCGGACACGCTTTTAAGTCCAAAATTACCATACGGAGCTATTGGAATCATCAGAATTAAATTCCGAGGTCGTTTACACATAAGTCGACATCCAGTCACTATTTTAATTTAAGCTTTAAACCTTGGAACTAAGTGTTTTAATTCATTCCAAAACCTCACCGGACCCAAACCAATTACCCAGGCAATTCACACAATAACTGTAAAGTACAATTTGAGCAGTAAAGGGGGAAGCAAGCTTGTAATACTCAAAATGACCGAACGGGTCGTTACAACCGAGTTCACAAATGAGTAAGAGTTTAAGTGACTCGGAGGTCATTTTTTCATTAATAAAAAAATATTCTTTGTGTGGCCGTGGAGTAGGTAAAAATTGCCGAACCATGTAAATCTTGTCTTGTCTTATCTTGTGCAATTTATTATTTTTCTCTTTTAAATACCTGACAAGCTTCCCAAAAACTGGTATCAGATCACAGATAGTGTAATTCTAATAGAAAAGTACGGTATTGGTACAGGTACAATTCACAATAATAGTTCGACACTATTGATCATCAATACTAATACTATTAACAATAGTGAAGTACTATTCATTAATAGCGATAGTACTGTTCACCAATAGTGATTGTTGTCTATCTTATACGGTTGGGATATTTTTTCTTACACGGAGTAGTATTCGCTGTTACTATTCACATAAATATTTTTTTTGTGAAAAATGACATCAGAAGAAGGGAAGGTTAAGATTAACGAGTTCAATCTGGAAAATGCAAATAGAGGATTATTTGTACTAGAAAAAATTACACTCTGACCGGGGTAAAACCAGAGAATATGGCCAAAGCGAATTGGGATCTATTAGATCGCCAAGCTCTTGGTGTGATTCGTTTGACGCTAACACGAAATGTGGTGTTTAACATCATTAACGAGAAGACTACTGCATGCCTAATGAAGGCGTTATTAAATATGTACGAGAAGTCATCTGATTCAAATAAAGTCTATTTGATGTGTCGATTGTTCAACTTAAAGATGACATAAGGTGGATCTGTTATGGAACATATCAATGAGTTTAATGTAATATTAACTCAGTTGAGTTCTATTAATATAACATTCGATGAAGAAGTCACGGCGTTGATTGTACTATCATCTTTACCGGAGAGTTGGTCTGTAACAGTAACTGCAGTTAGCAGTTCATCAGGAAGTACCAAACTCAAATTGGATGATATTAGAGACATAATTCTAAGTGAAGATATTTGCCGAAGAGAATCAACTGATTCCCCAGGATCTGCTTTTAATACCGAAAGCAAGGGAAGAAGCAACCAAATAGGACAAAGTCATGGTCATGGCAGATCAAAGTAAAGGAGAAGAGGGCAATCCAAAAACCGCAAAGACATTACTTGTTGGAATTGCGATAAAAAGGGTCACTATAGTAGTCAATGTAGAGAGCCAAAGAAGAAGAAGAATGACCAATACAAGGATGATAATTCAGCAAATGTAATTGATGAACAAGTCGGTAATGCACTAATTTGTTGTGTAGATAGTCTAGTTGAATCTTGGATTCTGGACTCGGAAGCATCCTTTCACTCTACCACATGCAAAGAATTATTGCATAATTATATTGCTGAAAAATTCGGGAAGGTTTATCTAGCAGATGGCGAACCTCTAGATATTGTCGGGAAATATGGAGTTCATATAAAGACTTCACAACGCACACTATAGAAATGGCAAAATGTCTGACATATTCCTGGCCTCAAGAAAAATCTAATATCTATGGGTCAGATTGACAGTGAAGGATATACAACAACATTTGGTAACGGATCATGAAAGATAACCAAAGGAAATTTAGTTATGGCACGAGGCTTCAAGAAGGGAACATTATATGCAACTGCAGTACAGAGAGATACTATAGCAATAGTTGATCATGGTCGTGATATAACATTGTAGCACCAGAGGCTCGGGTATATGAGTGAGAAGGGAATGAAGTTGTTGGCATCTAAAGAAAAGTTGACAAACCTAAAGCATGTTGAATTAGGTTTGTGCGAAGATTGCATTTATGGGAAACAAAAGGGAGTTAGTTTCTCAAAGGCGAAAAGGTCGCCAAAGAAAGAGAAGCTGCAACTAGTGCATACAAATGTGTGGGGACAAGCTCCTGTAACTTCTCTGGGAGGCTCACACTATTATGTCACCTTCATTGATGATTCCACAAGAAAGGTATGAGTTTATTTTCTGAAAAATAAACCTGATGTGTTTGTTACCTTTAAAAGATGGAAATGTGAAGTTGAAAATCAGACAAGTATAACGTTAAAATGTCTGAAGTCTGACAATGTAGAAGAGTATGACAGTGAAGAGTTTAAAGCATTCTGCTCTGAGAATGGGATCAGAATGATCAAGATAGTTCCTGGAACACGGGAATAAAATGGCGTTGATGAGAGGATGAACAAAACCCTGAATGAACGAGCCAGAAGTATGAGAATGCGTTCTGGATTGCAAAAGTATTTTTGGGCTGAGGTTGTTAACACGACAGCTTACCTCATAAACAGGGGACCCTCTGTACCGCTGAATTTTGAAATTCCTGAGGAGGTATGGACAGGAAATGAGGTAACTCTCTCACATCTGAAATTTTTTAGTTGTGTTGCTTATGTGCATATAAAGTCTAATGATAGAGATAAGCTTGATCCTAAAGCCAAGAAATGTTTCTTTATTGGATATGGTGATGATAATTTTGGTTATCGATTTTGGGATGATCACATTAGAAAGATCCTAAGACACAAGAATGTCAAATTCAATGAAAATGTGATGTACAAGGACAAGCTTGAAGTAGAACCAACCAGCACTAGCAAACAAACATATGAAACAGTTGAGTTAGAAGAAATATCAAAAAATGAAGTGGCTAGAGAGATTACAACCGATTCTGAAATTGAAAATGAAGAACCAGAAGCCGAATCTGGATCAGAACCAGAAGCTGAATCTGGATCAGAACCAGAACCAGAACCAGAGATAGAATCAGATGCAGAACAAAATCTGGAGTCAGGACTTGAAACAAATTCGGGATAAGTTGCTCTTGAACATATATTAAGGAGATCTAAAAGAGTCACGAATACTCCAGATAGGTTAAATCTCTCTCTCCACTATTTACTTCTGACTGATGCTGGAGAATCAGAATATTTTGTTGAAGCAATGCAGGTGATAAACTCTGATAAGTGGTAGCTAGCCATGAAAGAAGAGATGAATTCTCTTCAAAAGAATAAAATATGGATACTTACAGAGTTACTAAAAAGAAAGAATGCATTGCAAAACAAGTGGGTGTACTGGGTCAAGGAAGAGCATGATGGTAAGAAGAGATACAAAGCACGATTAGTAGTAAAAGGCTTTCAGCAGAAGGAAGGAATTGACTACACCGAGATCTTCTCTACTGTAATCAAATTAACTACTATCAGGTTGGTGCTAAGTAAGTAGATGCAGAAAATTTGCATTTGGAGCAGCTAGATGTTAAAACTGCTTTCTTGTATGGTGACCTTGAAGAAGACATCTACTTAAAGCAACCCGAAAGTTTTCAAGTTTCTGATAAAGAAAACCGCGTGTGTAAGTTGAAGAAGAGTTTGTATGGTTTGAAACAAGCATCCAGACAACGGTACAAGAAATTTGATAGATTCATGCATAACAATGGTGTCATGCGATGTGAGATGGACCATTGATGTTATATCAAAAATCTTGATGAGTCATATATTATTTCACTGTTGTACGTTGATGATATGCTAATTGCAGGATCTAGCATAAAAGAGATCAACAGGGTTAAGCAACAATTGGCAGAGGAGTTTGAAATGAAAGACTTAGGACCAGCCAAGCAAATGCTTGGGACGAGGATTAGCAGAAACAGGTCTAAAGGAACTTTAAAGTTATCTCAAGAAAAGTACATACATAAAGTACTAAGCAGGTTCAGTCTTCATGATGCAAAGACAAGAAGCACTCCATCCGGAAGCCATCTTAATCTGTTGAATGACCAATCACCTAAGATAGATGAAGAAAGGAAGTACATATCCAAAGTTCCATATGCTTCAGCAGTAGGAAGTTTGATGTATACTATGGTTTGCAATAAACCTGACATAGCCCATGCAGTTGGAGTTGTCAGTAGATACATGTCAGATCCAGGAAAGTAGCATTGGTAAGGTATAAAATGGATATTGCGATATCTCAAAGGCACCTCGGGTATGACACTTTATTTTAAAAAGAGCAATATTATCTTATAAGGTTTTGTCGATGCAAATTTAGGCGGCGATCTGGATAGTCAAAAAAGTACTACAGGCTACATGTTCACCTTGGGTGGTACTGTTGTTAGCTGGATGTCCAAACTTCAGAGAAGTGTTGCTCTATCTACCACTGAAGTAGAGTATATGGCAATCTCAGAAGCTTGAAAAGAGATGATTTGGCTCAAGAATTTTCTTAAAGAGCTAAGTAAAGAGCAGGACAATTATGAGCTTTTCAGTGATAGCCAGAGTGCAATTCATCTTGCCAAGAATCCAGTGTTTCATGCAAGATCGAAGCATATCCAGCTGAGATATCATCATATTTGAGAGTTGATAAGTGAAGAAAATCTTTCCCCGCAGAAGATACCAGGATCGAAGAACCCATCAGACATATTGATCAAAGTTATCTGCATTGATAAACTGAGGTTGTGCACTGCCTCAGTTAGCCTTCAAGATTGGTAATGTGAAGGTGCCACCAGAGAATAGCCAATCTTTTTTAATTTCTTTCTTGATGTAACATAAGTTTGAGGGGGAGATTGATGGGAGCAAACCTTGTTGTATGTGAAAGAAAGAAAAATAGACAAAACAAAAGAATAAAAAGTCAAAGAGAAAAAAAAAAGTAGCATGAAACAGATTGATAGGCGGAAGAATTCATCTTTGAATTCTTTTCTTATGACGTAAGTGATTACGCCGGCAAGGCATTCAAATGCCTATAAAAGGGGTCTGCCTTTTCATTTGCAGATCATCCCTCAACCTCTTTCTCTACAATTAATAAAGAACTATTCTTTGTATGACCATGGAGTAGGCAAAAATTATCGAACCACGTAAATCTTGTCATGTGTAATTTATTATTTTTCTCTTTTAAATATTTTTTCCCTTCTATTAGCTTGACACGGTTCCCAACACACTTCACTATATATAGCAACCAAAAAATATCGGAACAAACGAGATTTTTATAAAGGAGTTTGGTTGAATGTTCATAGCTATTTGACTCATATTCTTTTTTCTGTCGACCATCTTCACTAAAAATATTTTCCAACAAAAAACTTATTAGTAAGCTTATCCTAAAAAGAATAGACAGGTTCTCAAGTAACCAATCTTGTCCCAGTCTGTATCTTGAAGCAAATACCAAAAAAAACCATAATCCTATAATGCCTATTTATGCTATAACTGATCGTTAAAAACCCCCTACACATTCAAAAATTTTGTGGAACAACCATGGAATAATACAAATAATTTGCATAACCCAATCGATAAGTTTATTGTTGAGGACTTGAGGTCGTAAGTTGGAAAAAAACGAATTTAATAACATCTTCTGTAATAACTAGATGGAGCAAAGCATGTGTCCAGTCCCCCTATGCTATTGTTACTATTGGTACCTAATCCCATCGGTTCGATATTTTTGCAAAATACCGACCGTTACTCAATAGAGCAATTCAAAGAGAAGAACGAGGATAGTTGATTACCATTAAAAATCAGATTAAAAGTACATATTGTATGATTAAAAATTGCCTACCATTACATCGCTGCATAAAATTAAAGAAATGGTAATGAGGATGTGTGTTACCCTCAACCAAATTTGGCCAGACTAATTTTGGAGCATCTTGAAAAAGTCATATATTACAAGATTGATTATTCCAAAGACATCAAAATTGATATATTCCAAGACGCTTTGGCTGCAGAGAGTTCGACTAATTTCACGGAATATCTGTTATTTCTCACCGGCATAGGTTAATCTATAGATCACATTATAGGTAGATAAGTGCAATTTATTCTTTCCCTTTACAATTGACCACTCCATCGAAAAAGTTCAAGAGCTAGCTACATATGCAACTCAGTGTGGCTACAACAATCGTGAAGATGCATGGACTTCATCGCGCATCTCTTACTAAAGTGATGTTTGAAACAAGGTTTAAATCAACCATTTAATGCAATATTCTCACTTTTCATTTCATTTGGATATTAACACTTACCAAATTGGCGTGCATATTTTAGTTTGATGTATGTTGAAAAATTGATATATATTGTATAATTATAAATATATGCTTACTTCTTAAACAAAATAAATAGTTTGTTTACTATTATGAGAGTTAGTTTTATAATTTATTGTTTAATCTAGTATTGCTAATACCCTCATTTTATTTTATATTTTATTCCGTATAGAATAATAATATATATGATTTGGGATAATTTATGCAAGTATTATTCATCAAGGAAAGAAAAGTAGGAACCTGACGTAATTATACTAATACTATGCAAGATTTTATGTGGAATTTTATCTTCCTAGCAAACCAACCAAGCGGACCCTAACGTGATCTAATCCTCATAATTCATAAACTTTCTTAGAATCTATAACCACAAATATAGATCTAATGATCAGTTTACAACCAATTATACGTAGTAGTTTTAATATAGTGAGTTCTAGCAAGTACGTGACACATTAGAAGAACGGAAAAGGGCCAAAACTATCTCTAACGTATGAAAAATGTCTCACAAATACCTTATTTCCATCTTTTGGTCTAAAAATATCCACGACCTTTATTTTTGGCTCATGGACACCCCGCAAACTAACGGTCAAAATCTGAGTCAAATTTGGCTCTTTAAAACAGCCACGTGGTCTATTATGATTTGCCACAATTCATAATTAAATTAAAACCCACCCAATTTATAAACCCGCCCCACTGCTGACCCATTTCTTTTACCCTTAAACCCCTGATTCTTCATCCTCACTACGACTGCAATCTTCACTATTTTTTAATCCCAAAGTGCATGTAAAACATATAGAGCTGGTGCTCCCTAGACCAGTACGATATCTCAATACCCTGTCCTGTTGATTTTGTTGGTAAGGAGGGCAAATTCTGAGCTTAAAAAACAGAGTGGAAATGGGAAGGACATTGAAAAGTCGAAGTGTTTTCCGTTTGTGGCCTTGTGGATTTTACGGGCAACAAACTTGTGGAGTTCCTCAGTCGCCAAGAATCTAGAAGTTGCCGGAAAGGGAAATGAAGATTGCCGGTAAAGTGCTTTCAAGTATGGTCGTCGGAGTTCGATTTTTCGACAGCGATTCCGTCTAAATGGTTCTGGTATTTTCCTTGTCACAATATTTGGTCAAAACTTTGTAATGAAGTGAATTTCTTGATTTTGAGAAGTACGAACTCGTTCTGTCTCTGTGTGTGAGAGAAGCTTTGATGGAATGTAGAAAAAATGAAAATGTCAGCATAAAGGTTTAGAGTAAGTAAAGCAGAGAGCCAAAGAGCTTCATCGTCGAGGATTCATGTTGGGAATGAAAATTTTGATGAACATAATCTAAGTAAAAAAAGAGACGGGGGAGGTTTATAAAATTGGTGGATTTTAATTTAATTCTGAATAAAAAACTTAACAAATCATAATACGTCACGTAGCTATTTTAAAGAGCCAAATTTGACCTAGATTTAGGCCTTTAGTTTAAGGGGTATCGATATGCCAAAAATAAGGATTGAGTATATTTTTAGACTCAGAGATAGAAGAATGGTATTTGTGGGCCATTTTTAATACGTTAGGGATATTTTTGACCATTTTCCTTCGGAAGATCTACCAAGCTATAATTTTCGATGCATATAGTTGCTTACCTTGCATGAATTTGATAGATAAAAGAAACTTTTGCACTCAACTTTACTCACATTGACATCTCTTTATCGCCAAAACAAAAGAAAGTAGCTATTACTTTTTTTTTGGTTAATAAAAGATATATTAAGCGCTCATCATTACAAGATAAGGGGTCAACAACGGACAAAAGAGTCATTAACTACATATATAACAATTAGAGCTGACATTAGTAGCATTAGTAGAAATAGTTCTTCCTAAAAAGTTTAGCCAAAAAGCATCATAGGCAAAGACGGAAGGAAGTGCCATAAAATATGGATTATCAAAAAGCTTCCTTTTTGCTCCTCCCTTAGCCAATATGTCCGCGACCCTATTTTGGCAGTATTAAATATTTAGATCTTCATCTTCATTAAGTTCCTCCTCCACACCTTTAACCTCGGGCACATAATGCATGAGCATATTCTCGATACCAGGTTTGAGTGTAATGGATTATGTGTCTGCTACAAGGAACTCATGGCATGCTCCTCGCATTTTCAATTTGACCACTCCCGTGTCTGCATTAAATCCTCGGTATTCAATGTCCCCACCATCACCTTGTAAAGCTGGACGAATACGAGTCTCCAAAAGTTCCTTGATCATTGCAACTGTTTCTGAATTATCCTTAGTTGTGTCATTGGAGTCGAGTAACAGCGGCTTCCCAGAATCATAGAAATCGTAAATTGCTACAAATACTTCATAATTGACAGATCTCCAGGATGCATCTTCAGTTAGTGTTACAGTAATAAAATTAGATTCAGAAAATACACCCGCAATCCCTGCATCAAGAAAACAGGACACCTTTATAACAAAAATACCTATGTCTAATATTATATGACACAATCTCCTTCTAGGCTTCCCAAATGTTTCACATAATTAATTCTACCAATATCAATTCATACAACTCACTTCAACAATTCAAGCATATCTAAATTATGCAACTAACCAGTTATGTGATGTTTTCTTAACTACATTAACTTTTCAACTATACAAATTCATTCAAATTATATCACATGCGGCAGGAAGTTATCTCAAAATTCATACGTCAATCTATCAGAATTTGGGGAATTTAGCAAAAAATATAATACAGTGAAAGTAAAAGGTCTATATTATGATACTAACTAGTTAAATTTGGCGTTTACAGAATCCTTTTTAGGTAATTTTAATTAATTTACTTTTTAGTTAAAGAAAGTAAAACTACCCTTTGTTGTATGTGGGTGCGCCACTGCTCTCAAACAGACATTCCCCTACTCTTCCCATATACATGGAACCATAGCGCAGTTTCAGTCCTTTGCACTAAAATCAAGCTAACAAAAAAGTTTGTGGCTGTAGTAACCAATAAGCAACACTCTGTATTGCACAATCTATGATTTTAGTGAGGAAGATGCGTTCACGATTGCCTTTTGTGATGGTACGCGAGCTCTCTTCCCGTCAGTCATGCGCCGAGATAGTAACGAGCCACGCGCAGAAGTTTTTTGAACATAATAAAAATGTACAATATTCACACTAAAAACCTAAAATATTAAAAATGTAAATTATTTATATATCTCTCCGTAATAGTTCACTAATCTTTTTGAATTTTGATCGAAATGGCCCCCCCATAATGACTTGTCATTGCCACATCCACGTTAGTCCCGATTCTTTTTTCCGACCCAGCAGTCGATTCCATCCACTCCTTTTTGTTTTTCGCAAAAATATCACATTCCCAAAAACCAGCATATTTCCGAAATAACACACCCCTTGGCAAACTCCCACTCTCAATTTATGAGCGTGCATATTACGCGCCATGTATTAGCATGCCCTCGAAGCAACGCAAAAGAAAACATTTTATAATTCGTCAAACCCCCCCCCCCCCCCTCCCTCTCCCCTTTTCCCTCTCTCTCTCTCTCCTCTCACACATTCTCTCGAAACCCTAGAACCGTTTTGTCCTGTTTGTCTCCTCTCCTTTTAGATTCGATTCTCTGAATCTCTATGAAATTTCTCCAAATTTTCAAATCTAGGTTGGATTCAATGATTACTTACATGAACAAACCCTAGTTTTTCCGATTTTTTAAATATTTTTTTTAGCTAAAAAATTGAACCCTATGGAGGGCTCTGTGGCTATTACAGATGATCTCGGAGCCCCGCCGGAGTCATGGGAGGTAGCTGACGTGGAAGCTAGTATGCGGCGGTTGATACTTTCTTCTTCGAAAAAGGATTCCGATTCTTCTGTCAATAATAATAGTAATCAATCTGAGCTGCTTGATTCCTCGTCTTCGGCTTTGGCCCGTGCTGGTTCGGGTGGTGTGTCGGAGGATATGGTTAACACCGTCGATCAGTTTCTTCGTGAGGCTTTACAAAACCCTAGAGAGCGGCTTTCCGGTTAGTATTCCCCCTTTTTAAAGAAAATCTGATTATTGTGCTAATTTGCGTTATATTTAGGGTTTGTTAGTTGATTTTTTTGTTTGTTTTTCTGATGTGCCTTGTTTCGATATGTGATAATTTCTGTGGTCGTATACTCGGTTGTATACTAGCTGTCACATTGTTGTTAGTTGTGTCAATCAGTTAAGTACAGCTGAATTGTAAATTAGTTGGGGTCTGTTATATGAATCCCAAATGAATGCAATGTCACAATATTATCGTAAGACCTTAATGAGTGACAATAGAGCTGCTATAGTTCAGTTGGTTAAATCACCCATTTGGTAAGAACCTGAAATGACAACTGCGGATTATTTGGTAGACTGACTAGATTCTTTTCCAATCAGTGTCTGGTAGTGCTTTCCTCTGTGAACTGCATCCACTTTGTTTCTCTCTGGTAGTTAGTGTGAAGGATACAAATTTGGTACTTTTGCTTGTCTGGCGTACCACCACAATAGTAGAAAGAAAAGGGATTTGAGGCATTGAGGACAATTAGGAACTAAAGGAATTGATCTTATATCATAAAAAAATCAGAGGAACTGAAAAGTAGTGTATTTATCTGGGAAAGCTTGCTGAGTCTCTAATTGTTTGAATTCGAGATTAGAGTATTGGCTACATCCAAGTGTGTGGCGGTCTATGCAATGTGTGAAATCATGGGAGACCATGGTTCACAAAAAACCACTAGGTGAACTTTTTCCATCTGCCTAAGCCTTGGTGGGAGGTAGTATGTACTAGGTGGTGTGTGCAATGAGGCTCGGACGCCACTCTTATTTTTTTAGAAGTTAAGGTAATACTTTTATTGAAAAAAAGAAGATCAAGGCATTGGTTGCTATGGATGTAACTGATAAGCAGTGAAACTTTCATCTCTGTGAGACCAAGTTTCATGTTGGATTGAAGGAGATCTTCCCCTGATGACCCCTTTGGATGACTACAAGTTCAGATTGCATGCATATGTCGGATTGCTAAAACCTGAAAACAGTCTTTGTCATTATTGGTCTCTTTTGACTGCATAGCGAAGATAACTGTTGAGGAGAAAGAATGGATCCAAAGACATTGCAGTGGTGAAAGAATACATAGAAGACAAGGCACCTGACCTTGGTGACCACCATATCATTTTATTTGAAAGTTGGGATATGATGAAGGAGTGAGCTATCGATTTTTCCACGGTTCCACCCAAGTTAAAGCTTTGGGAAGTGCTCTTTTTACATTTCATGTTGCATGTATTTCAATGATGGGCTTTACTTTTTTTTAAACAAAGAAGAGCGGATCCAAGGAATTGAAAGAATACCGGGCAGTAAACTTGGCTCGTAGCTTCTACCAAAATCCTTGCAAAGAGGCTAAGAAGGTAACTAGGAAGCTTTTACCTGACACTCAGTTAGCTTTCATCAAGGGCAATCCGCAATCATAGTAGAATAATGCCAGGACACTAAACAAGACTGTAACTGTGTAAGCTCGACATTGGAAAAGTATCTGATCCTGCTAAGTGGACTATCCATCTTTTGAAAGACTTGGGATTTGAAGAAAAATTGATCAACTGGATTTATTTGTGCATCTCTATAGATGGAATGTTAGTTCAAATGTATGGCACACCAACAAGATTCTTTCCTTCAAAAGGGGCCTGAGCTGAGGTGATCCCTTCTGTCCTTCCTTTTTATTCTAGTAATGGAATAACCAAGCAGAATGTCAAGAAAGTCACGCTGAATAACTGATTCAAGGACTTCTCTGTGGGCAGGATTATGCTATATTGAATCCACTGGTCAGAGCAAAATATGGTGCAAGGTCACTCTGTCACTAACCCTGTAGTGTTAGGAGGATGGAAGCATATCAAAGGCTTCGGAGGACCTTTTAGAGTACACACTATACAAAACCAGGGATAGTAGAAATTTCCTATTCTAGATAGATTATTTATTGGGACATGCCCCGCTAAAATTCTAGAAGAGCACCCTGAGATACTAAGGCCATAATTGCAGAGTTTATATCTAATCAAGGTTGGGATGTAACCTTCAGAAGGAATTGCAATGGTTGGGATTTGGAAAGAATGACTATACTGCTGTATTTTTTCCGTGGGGTGGGGGGTGGGGTGGGGTGGGGTGGGGTAAGTCTACTGTTGCAGTTAGAGTCAGTTCCTGAACTAACACAAACTCTAAGTCTATATTGGCGGCGAAGGACACAGAAAGGGGTAGTCCACAGTGAAATCCTGCTACAAATGCTATCACCTTATAGAGTATCTCCTTCTCGCTATCCTAGAAAAGAAATGGGAAATTTCAGGCATTATTTAAGGTTGCAGATTGCTTTTTTAGTGCCTATTTAATTCCAAACACCTTGCAGAAAGAAGGCCTGTCTATTTCCAGCAGATTCTCTTTGGTTTGCACTTCCACCCGGAAAATTTGGAATATGTCTTTGATCTTTTTTATGCTCTAATGGACAATGCCGAAGACTCTCACTAAGTTGATGCAATGCTGGATCAGTAAGCTTTAGAAAGAGCCTAAACCATTATGCAAGACCATCCCCCCTTGCATCTGGTGGGTATCTTTAGGGAAAGGAATTCTGGAATGTGTGAGGGCAATAGGAATGTGTAGTAAAGCAAAGGTACAAATTCGAATAGCTTTTTGGTGTTGGATGACGTCCACATATTGTAGAGCCTCTTCTAGATCTCTGCAATTCCCGGAGCAGCTCGTTCTTACATCATCAGCGATGTGCAACTCCAGCACTTTAGTGCTGATATACATCATAAAGTCTTTGCTTATCACAAAAAAGGAGAGAAAATAGAACCATTTTATGTAATCTAAAAGCAGAAAAGGGCAAGTTTTCGAAGGAATAATTATCCGTTTTGGCTGAATGAAGGATAACTTGAACCATTACTACCTTACTAAAAAAAGGAAAAAAGAAAAGGAGAAACTTGAACGATTTTCTATCAGAAAAACCATGTTCTCTATTATATATTCTCGGTTATGTAGTCTTTAGCTGTTATGCTGACATAGGCTCTTGGTCATCACGTACTAATATGATGCACTTATATAAAAATATTCATTGTTTTACTTTTTACTTACCTTTGGGTGCTTTTTTCTATTCTACGTGCCTTTTTCCCCCAACTATCTTGCTTCTTCCTCTGTGTTTCCATTTTGAGATAACTAGTCTCCTTAAATGTCACTCTTTGCATTTTTCCTTTTCCCTCTCTTTTTCTCTTTTTTTTTTTTGGGGGGGGGGGGGTTCTCTGTTAGTTGGGTCAGTTCTCTTTATCATGCACATAGTGATTTTTCATTACCTTTTCTCAGTTCTGAGGATGGAGCAGGATGTTGAAAAGTTCATCAGGGACCCTGGTCGACAGCAGATGGAATTCCAGCAGCTGCCTACCTCCTATTTGCGACTGGCTGCTCACCGTGTGGCACAGCACTATTCACTACAATCAATGGTTTTGTTGGACAATAGTCTACCGGATGGCTCGGGTTCCAGAATTATTGTGCGCAAGACTTCTGAATGTCGGATGCCTTTGATTCGCTTGGCTGACATCCCGGTGAATTTGCCTCAAGGAGATACTGGCGTGGTTAAGGTTGCCATTAAGCAGAGGCCACAGAAAGGTTCACAGTTTGCAGGTTCTTCAAATTCAAATTCATCAAAGGGAAATTCTGCCAAAAGTGTTGAGGAAAGAAAGGAGGAATATAATAGGGCTCGAGCACGTATTTTTAACTCTAATAGTTTAAGTGGGAGCTCCAATGTAAAACCTGAAACTGAATCAAGGTCACAGGATACTTTCCAGTATGGTCCAATAGTCATACCACAGCTAGAAGAAAAAGGTAGTCTAGCTGGCGGTTCTGATTTGAATACTGGGCGGGGTCTGATTGATTCTTCAACAAGTAGCAGTAGATCAGCTAGAAGTAGGACAGAAAAGGAGCCAGTTGGTAGATCTAAATCTAATAATAAGGTGGCTATCTTTCGTGATCGGGAAATTGACCGGAAGGACCCAGATTACGACAGGAGTTATGACAGGTCTTTCTCAGTCCTCTGCTATTTTGTGAATATACTGTAAAGTGCTCCCCTTTCCTTCAGTTTCTGTTTTGTGTATGTGTTGGTGGTTCAGTCATGTGGTATCTCTTTTAACATGGATCGAGCGGATTGTTTTATATTGTCGTAAAAGCACTCCTTTATTCTATGAGATGTTTAAGTACCATCACTTTATTCTGGCAAGTATTCGTGAATTTCTTTGCCATGTATTCTGTATATGAAATGTTCAAATGGGTTATTTCTACAAATGTTTATTCCTATTGATGTTTTACTGACCAATCTGGGGAAATGCTTGTTTGTGGACTGGCTGTTCTACAATGATTGGTGTTACACAAAGAGTGATTCGAAGCATATGTGGGGGTCTATGGTTCTTTCTTTAATTACATGCTGACTTCTGAAGTTGTACCACCTATGTTCCCTTTTTTTTCCGTGTAGGTTCTTTTTCTCTTTTTTCTTTTTTTGGGTTGGGGTGGGGGATTGAATATAACCTGAGGTTTGGGTTATAGGATGCATAAGGGAAAAGCTTTTAAATCCTTTTTGTCTGTTGCTTCACACACAGGAAAAGATTGGGCCAAAAAAACTGTCATTCTTGGCCTGTCCAATCGTATTTGATGAAAAATCATAGCCGAAGTGATTCTATCTGGATTTGAATGTAGTGAAGTTGTCATAATACTCATCATGATCCCCTTTTGTCCCGTCTCCCTCAATTTTACAGATTGTCTTTTTGTGCTCGTGGTTCTTTTCACTATGATGCTCATGTCGTTTTCCTGCAACTTAGTCGGTGAGTCTAATTGACTTTTTATTTTGCAGATACATGCAAAGGTTTGATCCTGGGTTTGGATTTACTGGTGGCCCATATACAATTCAGCCCATGTACGCTCCTGCAATAAACTACAACACTGAGTTTCCCCAGCTTGGTGCAGCACTTCGGTCTCCCATTTCTGCTGAAAACCAACCTCGTCCACTTCCTCAACATTTACCTGGGCCTTGGGCAACATCAGCGACTCCTGGCATTGGTTATGGTCCGGCAGAGAGCATGATGCCTCCCCCTTTTAGTCACAATCATGTTAGTGCACGCTCAAGCGCAGCTATATATTTGCATTCAACGCAGTATCCTTGTCAGCGTCCTGGAATGACTTTTATCCATCCTCACGAGCAGGTTCACCAACCCTTCTCACAGGTATGGGAAAAAAAGTCTTTTCGCGTCAATCATTTGGGCTTGTTTTTTGCTGAACCCCGGGGACCTGGACAGATTTAAGAGGAAATTGCACCAATTCATACCATGTGGTGACAAACTGTCTCATAAGTCGTGTTTCGATGTAACATGTTCACACTACCCCTCACACAGAGTGCAAGAGATGATAATAGGTTAAGCTTGAAGCAAAGTTTAGTAAGTTTGGGAAAAAATTTCAGGTAAAGAGCATGCTGGGATCTTCATATTTAAGTGCTTGGTTTATACGTTCGAAGGATTTAGTGATGCAGATACAAAAAGTGGATCCAATGGCAGCTACACTTACTTTCCTGTAGGATGCTTGTTGTATCTTGTTAAGCTATATTATCTTATATTGGCATGTGTATGAGGAATTTTAGCTTGTAGAGAGGGTCTCTTTCTTCCACATGAGATAATATAATTATCCACTCAGTAGTGTTTGGCATTCTGGTTTTTTTTTCCACTTTAGGGTTTGCTTCATCATTTGATTGATCCTCCTGTTCATGGTTTTCCAGCCTCATCAACTGCAACCTGATGGTTTTGGATTAGCCCGGCCCCGGTGAGGGGCACGGGCCATGCCTGCATCCTGCGACGTACAATTCAGCATCTTGAGGGGGATGCTGAGCGGTAAAATGTTGCAATTGGCGGGGTGCAGGCATGAACAACTGAGACCTGTTGGAGTAGATTGTTCAGCTTGCAATATTTTCCATCCACCAGTCTCAGTTTTATGGAACCTCCTGCATTGCTGAGGATGCTCATATGTCCTGGAAGTTCCATTGCATGGATGAGCACTCAGCTCAATTGCCATGGAATCATGACAACGATGATGATGACGACAAATGAAATCAGCAAGAGTTCAGAGCTGGCAATATAAGAAGTTTTATCGGTTTTAGGTTTATTCTCGTTTTCTATTTTCTTGCCTTTCTTTATGTTGTCTTTTCTACATCTGAAGTAATTGTAACAATGTGCTGCTTGATTTGTGTCACAGCCTCGTCAAAGCTCCAAGAAGAAAGACAATAAGGTTAGAGATTTTGAGTAAATAGTGTCGACAGGACATGCAACCTTAAGCAATTGGTAGCTTTGGTGCCAGACTGACAGTGATAATACAGAGCTCTGATTACCGGATGTTCCTCTGAAGCAATGTCCAGGAGAGACTCTGCAGATAATGTATTTAAATGGAAAGTGTTTCCCCTTTTACTGCTTTTCTTGTTTGGACAGAATATTCGACTACTTTGTCTTTCGCTGACTAGTTTGTAACTGAAGCATTTTGTTTGGTCAGAACTCCGTCGCTCTTCACCAAAATGATAATGATCCTTCCTGGCGACTATGCCGGTATTCCCCTGTGGTTGATCTATCCTAATTCTCTGTAGAGAAATGGGATGCGGCCAAGTGTGCTAGTGTCAAGCAACTTGACACTTGGTGGTTGCGTCAAATCGTTCCAGTTACCAGGGCTAATAGTTAGGGGTTGGGCGTAACAGGACATCTCGTATGCTCTCTATTCAGTGTCATAGGCGGTTCAAGGAAAATGTGACTCGTGCCCCCCAACAACGGCATTACTTTTATTTTCTGAAAGTATTCAAAATGGCAATGAAACTCAACAAATATGGTCTGTTTTCTTGACTTCGCCCCATTATCGGCCAGGACTCTACGTAATAGAATTGCAGTCAATTAGCACCAGGAGTGTCAGAGGGATGAACAATTAGTTACTAGTAGGACGCAAATTTCAACAAGTTGGCGTTCACAACTAAATTGTTATACTATGAAAACGAGTACAAGTGGACTTTCTGTAGCCAAATGGAATGTCTGGGAAATGAGGTAAATCTTTTGTGAAATAGATAACTAATATAGTTAAAGGAAAATCATCTTGGAAAAAAAAAAGAAAGCGAAAACTCATAAATAGATGGATCTAGTAATAGAAGATTTGTGGATAGATGAGGTTTATATGGTGCAATTGCGTTAAAAATATATTTTTCTACTCAACCATTTCTTCGGGCGAAAGACGTGTTCCTGATTACTTTATTATCTCATTTGCAAAAGAAAAACGAAACACTTTACTAGTAACCCACTATTGGAAAGCTATCCCAAACATTGGTACATTTGCCTAATTTATTTCCCTTTTCTTTTTATCTTTATCAAATCAATAAACTCATTTTAAGTTTCCTTTAGAACAGTAACAGACCGGAAAACCTTTACAACTTCTTTTGTTGTGCTTTAAATATGATATTTCATATCGTTAAAGAAGTATTTTGGTTAAATAATTAGTTTTCGATATATGAGTACCAAATCTACCACTTCCTTTTATCCTATTCCAGCACCGTCAGAGTTAAAGTTATGCTCATTGGCGTGCATATTTTTATATCATCAGGTTAAATTGACGTAAAAATTCTCTATAAATGTTTGTTTTGCATATGGAAGTCAAAACTTACAGCATCATATTGGGGTTTCTCACATGAATATCCAAATCACAGGTTAGCCTCAGCTGTCTCCCGTGCTCAAGCCTTGCGCAAGCATGTTTGTGTCTGCACCACAAGAGGCAACTTTTTCCACCCTGAGAATGTCTCTTTCTTGGCTTTATTCTTTAACAACCTTATTATTACAAAGCAAAAACCACGTGCAATAGTATTTCCCTATAAGATTAGCCTAACTCTTTCTCACTTTTAAAGCAAAATCTAGCGTCTTATTAGGAAGAGGAAATAATAGGAAACCTTTCTCTTTCCCTAACTTCATGGTTAAAGTGCACTTTGACCTGTGTTTTATATGAGGATAAAGAAAAGTTTGTGGGCTTTGCTGATATGGTAATGAATACTTCTTTATAGTGAACTGTGCTATTCTCGTGTGATTGTTGTCATGTTTATCAATTAGTGTGTACCAAGTTTACGTGCATATGACTATATAAACATATCTATTGTCTCAAACACTGCCCAACAAAATTGATCTTACTCTTAAGGTACTGGCCCTTCAAGTTCATACTAAAACTCAGCATTTTCCTTTCTTTTTAAAAAAAAAAAAAATTCTGTTCTACTTGCTTAACTCAAACCTCAAAGTCTACCAACTGTTAAGAATTGGTGCCTTCAATAAAGTATCATGAAAAAAAGGACCAATTGTTACATTCAATCCTGTCATTGGGAGTTGGTTTGTTTATTAGACCCTTGATTACTAATGACCTCAAGAAAAAGAAAAAAACTAACTACATCTGTTAACACAGAGCCCAGATATACCATTTTATATTCATTACAATTTTTGTCTTCATGCACGATATATGCAATGTTTACTGTACATGGAAGATAGTCTTCTATATTTTCTGCTCTGCCTTGTGTTTCTGTATTGAGGTATACTGATTTTGCTTCACTTTTTTCATGATCAATTCACAGCTATGGACAGAGAGAATTCAGAGCTGTACCTGCGTAACTGTCAGATTATGTGGGAGAATGAGAGGCTGCGGAAGAAAGCTCAACGTCTCAACCAGGAGAATCAAGCTTTGTTATCAGAGCTGAAACGGAAATTAGCAGCTATAAATGCCAAGCGGAAACCTGAATTTGAAGTTAATATGGGTTCCAGTTCTGTCAGCGATCAAATGGAAGCCAACAAACGTCAGGTACTGGAATGAGAGTGATGTTCCAAGTCACTTCCTCCAGGTGTTTGTGAAGATCAAAATCATGAGAATTTTTAATTTGGGTTTTACCAACATTATAGCAATTACAAGGCTATGTGCCAACTAAAACTATTTATTTTTGCATTCGCACCAAAATAATGTACTTTTTTAGTAATCAAATAGTGCTTGCCTAAAAGCTCTATTACCAACTGCACCCCCAACAGAAAAATCAGGAAAAGGATTATGCTATAAGGGGTTGTGAACTAAAAAGCTAGGTTTCTACTTCACCAATTATCAATCCACAATTAACTTCCTGTCTATGCTTGAGAATGTCTGGTAAAATGCCTTGAAGTGCTTGTATGCAATATCAATATCTTCCTTTCCGCATATCTCTCTCACGCTGCAATCGCAGAAAAGTAAAGTCATATTTATCGAATTAGATGACCAACTTAAGGAAGCAGGTGACAAAAGCAAATCTGGCAAACTAGGATGAGGAAGAAGATATAAATGAACAGATTCAAATACTATAGTGTCCCTCAACTCTCAAGTTACATGCGACCATTTCATCATGTCAAACTACCAGAGCTGATGACAGCTTCAAACTTCATAAGTTTATCATCTAGCAGCCTGGCAATTATCTTATACCATAGAGAAATTTTTATTTTGAAAAAGTACACAAACATTCTTAATGGCAAGTTCGCCAAGGTGCCTGGATGTTGAACATCTCGAAAAGAAACAAACCCAACCGTAAAAGAAATAAAAGAAAGAAGACAAAAGCTGTAAAAGAAGACAGAGAAAAAGAGAAGAAAGAAAACGTGGAAAAACAAAAGCTGTAAAAAAAGACAGAAAAAGGGAAGAAAGAAAACGTGGAAAAGTCAAAGTTGGTGTGAAAGAAGAATTCGGCCGGCAATTTGCGGTGGAGCAGGCAAAAATTGCCGTGGAGCTATTCTTCTCTCTTCAATTAATAAAGAACTATTCTTTGTATGGCCGTGGAGTAGGCAAAAATTGCCGAACCACGTAAATCTTGTCTTGTCTTGTGTAATTTGTTGCTTCTCTTTTAAATATTTTTCCCTTCTATTAGCCTGGCACACTTTCCAACAACTGGTATTAGAGCACAGACAGTGTAATTCTGGTATTGGTGCAGGTACTATTAACAAGAATAGTGCGACACTATTGATCATTATTACTAACACTATTCATTAAT
Source organism: Nicotiana tabacum (assembly GCF_000715075.1). Classification (NCBI taxonomy): domain Eukaryota; kingdom Viridiplantae; phylum Streptophyta; class Magnoliopsida; order Solanales; family Solanaceae; genus Nicotiana; species Nicotiana tabacum. The sequence goes on along the minus strand of NC_134092.1, from coordinate 118,953,893 downwards.
AGTGATAGTACTATTCACCAATAGTAATTGTTGTCTACCTTATAGAGTTGGGATATTTTTTTCTTACACGGAATAGTATTTGTCGTTACTATTCACAGGCAATATTCGCATAAAATTTTTTTTTGTGAAAAATGGCATCGGAAGAAGTGAATGTTAAGATTGACAGGTTCAATGGCATAGATTTTGGATTCATACAAATAGAGGATTATTTGTACCAGAAAAAATTACACTTACCTCTGAACGAGGTAAAACCAGAGAATATGGCCAAAGCGGATTGGGATCTATTAAATCACCAAGTTTTTGGTGTGATTCGTTAGACGCTAACACGAAATGTGGCGTTTAACATCATTAACGAGAAGACCACTGCACGCCTGATGAATGCGTTATCAAATATGTACAAGAAGTCATCTGCTTCAAATAAAGTCTATTTGATGCGTCGATTGTTCAACTTAAAGATGACAGAAGGTGGATCTGTTACAGAACATATCAATGAGCTTAATGTAATATTAACTCAGTTGAGTTCTGTCAATATAACATTCGATGACGAAGTCAGGGCATTGATTCTACTATCATCTCTACCGGAGAGTTGGTCTGCAACAATAACTGCAGTTAGCAGTTCATCGGGAAGTACCAAACTCAAATTGGATGATATTAGAGACTTGGTTCTAAGCGAAGATATTCGCCAGAGAGAATCAAGTGATTCCCCAGGATCTGCTTTGAATACCGAAAGCAAGGGAGAAGCAGCCAAAGAAGACAAAGTCATGGTCATGGCAGATCAAAGTCAAGGAGAAGAGGGCAATCCAAAAATCGCAAAGACATTACGTGTTGGAATTGCGATAAGCCAAAGAAGAAGAACGATCAATACAAGGATGATAATTCAGCAAATGCAATTGCTGAACAAGTCGGTGATGCACTAATTTGTTGTGCAGTCGAATCTTGGATTCTGGACTCAGGTGCATCCTTTCACTCTACATCATGCAAAGAATTATTGCATAATTATATTGCTGAAAATTTTGGAAAGGTTTATCTAGCAGACGGCGAACCTCTAGACATTGTCGGGAAAGGTGAAGTTCATATAAAGACTTCACAAGGCACGCTATGGAAATTGCAAAATGTCCGACATGTTCCTGGCCTCAAGAAAAATCTGATATCAATGGGTCAGATTCACAGTGAAGGATATACAACAATATTCGATAACGGATCGTGGAAGATAACCAAAGAAAATTTGGTTGTGGCACGAGGCTTCAAGAAGGGAACACTGTATGCAACTGCAATATAGAGAGATACTATAGCAACAATTGATCATAGTCGTGATACAACATTATGGCACCAGAGGCTCGGGCATATGAGTGAGAAGGGAATGAAGTTGTTGGCATCCAAGGAAAAGTTGTCAAACCTAAAGCATGTTGAATTACGTTTGTGCGAAGATTGCATTTACGGAAAACAAAAGAGAGTTAGTTTCTCAAAGGCTGGAAGGACGCCAAAGAAAGAGAAGCTGGAACTAGTGCATACAAATGTGTGGGGACCAGCTTCTGTAACTTCTCTAAGAGCCTCACGCTATTATGTCACCTTCATTGATTATTCCACAAGGTATGGGTTTAATTTCTGAAAAATAAATCTGATGTGTTTGTTGCCTTTAAAAGATGGAAAGCTGAAGTTGAAAATCAGACAAGTCTAAAATTAAAATGTCTGAAGTCTGACAATGGAGGGGAGTATGATAGTCAAGAGTTTAAAGCATTCTACTCTGAGAATGGGATCAGAATGATCAAGACAGTTCCTGGAACACCGGAACAAAATAGCATTGCTGAGAGGATAAACAAAACCCTGAATGAACGAGCCAGAAGTATGAGAATACATTCTGGATTGCCGAAGTATTTTTGGGCCGAGGCTGTTAACACGGCAGCTTACCTCATAAACAGGGGACCCTCTGTAGCACTGAATTTTGAAATTCCTGAGGAGGTATGGACAGGAAAGGAGGTAACTCTCTCACATCTAAAATGTTTTTGGTTGTGTTGCTTATTTGCATGTAAACTCTAATGATAGAGATAAGCTTGATCCTAAAGCCAAGAAATATTTCTTTTTTGGCTATGGTGATGATAATTTTGGTTATCGATTTTGGGATGATCAGAATAGAAAGATCCCAAGACACAGGAATGTCACATTTAATGAAAATGTGATGTACAAAGACAAGCTTGAAGTAGAACCAATTAGCACCAGCAGACAGACATCTGAAACAAATGAGTTAGAAGAAATCTCAGGAAATGAAGTGGCTAGAGAGACTACAACTGGATCTGAAATTGAAAATGCCGAACCAGAAGCCGATTCTGGATCAGAATCAGAACCAGAACCAGAGATAGAATCAGATGGAGAACCAGATCTGGAGTCAGGACTTGAATCAAATTCGGGATCAGTTAATCCTGAACCTACATTAAGGAGATCTAAAAGAGTCACGAATGCTCCAGATAGGTTAATTCTCTCTATCCACTATTTACTTCTGATTGATGCCGGAGAACCAGAGCATTTTGTTGAAGCAATGCAGGTGATAAGCTCTGATAAGTGGAAGCTAGCCATGAAAGAAGAGATGAATTCTCTTCAAAAGAATAAAACATGGATACTTACAGTGTTACCAAAAGGAAAGAAGGCATTGCAAAACAAGTGGGTGTACAGGGTCAAGTAAGAGCATGATGATAAGAAGAGATACAAAACACGATTAGTAAAAGGCTTTCAGTAGAAGGAAGGGATTGACTACACCGAGATCTTCTCTCATGTAATCAAATTAACTATTATCAGGTTGGTGCTAAGTAATATAGCTGCAGAAAATTTGCATTTAGAGCAGCTATATGTTAAAACTGCTTTCTTGCATGGTGACCTTGAAGAAGACATCTACATGAAGCAACCCAAAGGTTTTCAAGTTTCTGGTAAAGAAAACATTGTGTGTAAGTTGAAAAAGAGTTTGTATGGTTTGAAACAAGCATCCCGGCAATGGTACAAAAAATTTGATGGATTCATGCATAATAATAGTTTCACACGATGTGAGATGGACCATTGTTGTTATATCAAAAATCTTGATAAATCCTATATCATTTTACTGTTGTACGTTGATGATATGATAATTGCAGGATCTAGCATAAATGAGATCAACGGGGTTAAGCAACAACTGGCGAAGGAGTTTGAAATGAAAGACTTAGGACCAACTAAGCAAATGCTTGGGATGAGGATTAGCAAAAACATCTCTGAAGGAACCTTAAAATTGTCTCAAGAAAAATACATACAGAAGGTACTAAGCAGGTTCAGTCTTCATGATGCAAAGACCAGAAGCACTCCACTCGGAAGCCATCTTAATTTGTCGAAGGACCAATCATCTAAGACAGATGAAGAAAGGAAGTACATGTCCAAAGTTCCATATGCTTCAGCAGTAGGAAGTTTGATGTATGCTATGGTTTGCACTAGACCTGACATAGCCCATGCAGTTGGAGTTGTCAGTAGATACATGTCAGATCTAGGAAAGGAGCATTGGGAAGGTGTAAAATAGATATTGCGATATCTCAAAGGCATATCAGGTATGGCACTTTGTTTTAAAAGGAACAATATTATCTTACAAGGTTTTGCTGATGCAAATTTAGGCGGCGATCTGGATAGTCGAAAAAGTACCACAGGCTACGTGTTCACCTTGGGTGGTACTGTTGTTAGCTGGATGTCCAAACTTCAGAAAAGTGTTGCTCTATCTACCACTGAAGCAAAGTACATGGCAAGCTCAGAAACTGAAAAAGAGATGATTTGGCTCAAGAATTTTCTTAAAGAGCAGGACAATTGTGAGCTTTTCAGCGATAGCCAGAGTGCAATTCATCTTGCCAAAAATCCAGTATTTCATGCAAAATCAAAGCACATCCAGTTGAGGTATCATCATATCCGAGAGTTGATAAGTGAAGAAACTCTTTCCCTGCAGAAGATACCAGGATCGAAGAACCTGCCAGACATGTTGACCAAAGTTGTCGGTGTTGACAAACTGAGGTTGTGCACCGCCTCAGTTAGCCTTCAAGATTGATAATGTGAAGGCGCCACCAGAGAATAGCAAAATTTTTTTTTTATTTAATTTTCTTTCTTGATGTATATGGGTTTGAGCCTTTGAGGGGGAGATTGAAAGGAACAAACCCAGCTGTAAAAGATATAAAAGAAAGAAGACAAAAGCCGTAAAAGAAGACAGAGAGAAAAAGAGAAGAAAATGTGGAAAAACAAAAGTTGTAAAAGAAGACAGAGAAAAAGGGAAGAAAGAAAACATGGAAAAGTCAAAGTTGGCAGGCTGCAAATGTGAAAGAAGAATTCGGCGCGCAATTTGCGGTGCCGTCTTCTTCGTATTCACATTCGCTGAAAAATTTCTTTCAGCAGATGTTTGGCCTATAAATTGGCATCCCCTCCTTCAGTTGTAAATTATCCCTCAACTTCTTCTTTCTCTTCAATTAATAAAGAGCTATTCTTTGTGTGGCCATGGAATAGGCAAAAATTGCCAAACCACGTAAATCTTGTCTTGTATTGTGCAATTTATTGCTTCTCTTTTAAATATTTTTTCCTTCTATTAGCCTGACACGCTTCCCAACACATCTATCTTTTTGGAAACTCCAAAAAGTAGTGCATATCACAACTTATCACTACTTGCACTGTAGAACAAGCATTGCAGCTTGATAATATAGATCATTCTGCCGAGAATATGGGCTCAAGCAAAATTTTATGTCAGATGATGCATGACAATAAAGTAAGCTAGTTATAGACTGCTGCCCCTATCCCATCTTGGGTAAAACAATTTTACTGGAACTAAGAGTAAGGAAATTTTTTTTTTGCTTTAAGAAGTGTGTTAATAGTACTTGAGATTGGAACTAAGAGTAAAGCAATATTTTTTTTGCTCTCAGAAATTTGTTAGTATTACGTTCTGCCTAATGGAAAGTTGGAAACTACTGACTGGTGTATAACCAATTTCCAAAAAAAAGTGGAAGAGAATTCTAGGAAATTACCGTGTAGCACAACATTGAATGGAAATAGTACATAACTAGGTACCTGTGCATGGATAGCTGAGCAATACCACAATCAACAGTACGAATTCCAACTCCTGAAGCAAGTATCGGACCTATAGTTGATCCACATCCCATATCATTTCGCACCACAAAGTCCTGTAAGGAGTTAAAGGAATAGTTATCATTTGCAGCATTAACACAAAGGATTTGAATCCTTAATAGAAGTTATACATTGACTCCTGAACAAGAGAAAGATGGGGAGTCAAGGAATAGGTCAAGTCATGGCTTCCGTTCCCTCTTCCTATTTCTTTGATGGTTTCCAGTTCATTTATGCTAAAGCACTTGGAAGATGAAAATCACCTGTGTCGGAAGGCTGTGGAGTCTTGCAACTTCTTTAAAAAGAAAAGAGGTAACTCCACTCGTGGCATAGCGTTGATTTGCATTATGCTTGATTACAAGCCCCTTCTGTAATTCAGGACGATGGTGCTCCTCATGCTTATCCACAAAATTAGGGTGAACTCCATGAGCCATATCAGCAGACACTGTTATTTGAATGAGATACTAGACATAAGTTTCACATGAGATGTAGAGGAGAAAATAATGTGATTTGACAAGAATGCTGGAAACTGATTTTCATTCTGTATGTTATGACATCACAAGTTATTTGCATGTTAGACCCCATAAATTCTAGTAGAACCTATTGACAAGGAGAATGATGTCCTACTTGGCTGGTTTGTATCACACTGCAATCACATTTGCCTTTCTATGAAGGAACAAGTTTCGAGGAACTCTTTAGACCTTCTAGTTACATGAAACGGGAGAAACTCCATCCTTAAGCAAAGGCTAGTAGATTTCTCAATAAATTAGTTAATGAAATGCACTCGTCAGGGGAAAGCCTCAGTACGGACACTTAGTCAGTCCATAGAGCATATAGTGTATACAAGTTAAGATAAACTCAAATAATGAATGTATTAGTTTTTCTTCAAAAGACAATTGCTAATACACCTTTGCATGTATTCAGATTGATATGTTCAGTAAATGAAACTGAAGAGGCGTAAACTTAACAGGGCCCAATATTGAATTTACTGCCTTTTCAAAGAATCATGTAACGTAACAACCTTTCACATTATATTGTCTTATTTTGAGCTGGGATCAATTGCATTACTGCTGAACAAGGCGAGGATTTTCCACATAGGAAAGGTTTGAGAGTACAAACAGGAGTAGCCAGTCATATACAAACACTTATCTGAAGGCCACAGACATATCAAGAAAAGAGTACCAAGAAAAGAGTGGCGAATCGCGCGGGCAAAATCAGATTCTCCAGCAGACTGATGACTTAGGCAGTGAGTTATTCGTCTCATTGCCTCAAACATAGTTGGCGCACCAGCTCCTTGATATGAATCTGAACCAACCTAAAGTCTTGGTGGAGTTAGACCTCATGCTTAAGTATGGGAAACTGAAACAAGGAATATCAGTTCATTCAAAGTTCAATTTCAAGCTGAACTTGACTGATTAAATTAGGAAATTTCGAAACAAGTAAGAGACTGACAAACTTTCTGGTTTTCATTTTCTTGTTTTTTGGGGGGAAAATGTAAAAACAGCTTAGAAAGAGGATATAGAATAGTTTAAAAGAGCTTGTAAAGACGATTCAGATTACTGCTAACCGGTCTTTATTGCTTTTGTGCTCACTTGGAACATTTGACACACATGAAAAAATCGATCGACATCAAACAAGTATTTTCAAGACAAAAATTTGGTCTGCGATAAGCAAAAATACTTCTTAGTTTGGAATATTCTAAAATTTAGAAATTGAACAAGGACTGATCTGATGTTCCCCAGAATCTACCTCTCATCTAAGAGTAGCATTTGTAGAATGCAGAAGAAAATAATTTAAGGAAACCACTGCTAGAACTTTCAGACTGAGCAATACTACGTACCTCTTCATTATCAAAAAGAGCAATCATCCGAATTGCATGCTCATTTGATAAATCTTCGGGCAAAGCACATGAATCAACCAGAGCTCTCAAACCACAAAAGCTTGACGCAAGATTATCCAATCTTCCAGAAAATATGAACTCATTATTTGCACCTCCAAGGCAGCTAGGTTGGGTATCACAAAGATTTAACTCAACACTAACTATGTCGTCAATTTTACAGCTTAGCTCATCTGACAAGATCTGCGATCACAGAGGAAAATATCAATGTTCATATCCAGTAATCCATAATGTATTCCTTCTCCATCATTCCCTTGTGTAAATAATGTAACAAATTCTAGATGTTGGAAAATAAGATGGAAGAACAGAAAAGCAGTACACTCATCATATAAATGAGATGTGTAACAAATTTCATGGCTTTCAGTGCTGCTACCACTAACGCAAGCAAACTAATATAAATAAGGCATTCTGATAAACATGCATGTGACAATAATAGCAACGTGATCTACCAAGAATCAAAAATCAATACAGGTTCTAGCTTTTCCATCGGCTAAAGTATCGTTACTAGACATTTAAATGCGTTTGTTTTTGGAGACTACTAGAAGCTAAAGCTCTGTGTTTCCAGTTGGTTATCCTAGAAATGAATGATATTTCGATCCCCAAAAGCTTGAGCCTATAAATAAGCTCATGACAGATAACTTTCCCTTACAAACAGATAAAGAATCAGCTTCGCGGAAAAAGTGTTACACCTACACATCTTTGGCACAAAAGAGCCTTCAACCTCTGACATTCAGCTACCTATCTTGATCATTTGTTTGATACATTATTTTAATATTCTCAACACAGTGTCTCTTACATGCTGTCCAATATACTACAGTTTTTCAAAACAAATCTTGATTAGAAGCAACATAGAAAGAGCAGGTTAAAGCATTCACAGTGTTTGACCAGGGAATGAAATAATGAGGAACCCATCTATCAGTCTACATTCTATAGTTAATAATATGATCAGATAAGTCCAGGAAAAAATTCAGGAAAGGAGTTTCTCTTTTTGGTTGTCAGTCAAAATCTTCTTTACATATCTATGGATTGACCACCCCAACCTAGAAAATTTCCTGGACTATAGGTCAGATTTAGTGAAAATAATATAAACAATTACCTGCAGAAGGAGTTGATGATGAACATCTTTTGAAGAAGACACATTACTTTTCTCTGTGGAATCAGCAGTTGCATTCTCTGTCTTTGTTGCCAGTAGTGGAATAAGTTGAGTCTCAAGGTTTGGCTTAAAACCATCCTGATTCACAGTTCTACATGCCAGGAAAATTGGACAGGGCAAAGGAGATATCAGCAAAGCCTTCAAGCAAACAAACACTACAGAAAAATGCTTGATTGCCGTTTATCTTGTGGTGAAATAAATTAAAGATCATTGACAACTGTCGTATTTCAAAAAAAATAAAAAATCATTGACAACTGTCACTGATAATTGACCAGTTAGACAAAACATAAATCAAAAGAGCTCCTCCATCAAGGTTACCCTTTAATCTTTATATTTTGTTATTGATGTTTGTCAATCTAAAGAAGATAGCCTAACCTTAAAAAGGAAGCTATGTTTAACAATACTCCAGTACTTCAGGAAAAAAACCAACTTATGAGTATAAAAGTGATGCTACTAAAACAAGATTCCCTTTCAACTAATAACATCTGATGAACAAGAAGGCTGAAATGAGTTTGGGAAAAGGATTAAAAAAAAAATTCTTTCTATTATGAGTTTACTAGTGTTAGAAAGACAAAATTCGGAAGCTAGTTTAAACATTGCAATAACTGGGACCAAAAACTAGACATTTTTGGAGAATTTTAGTCGGTTTCAGACTTCCAAACTTTTGAAAACATAAAAACAGAAGAGGAAAAGGCAGTTGCCTTCTATTCGGAGAAGAAATTGCAAGTTATTGTTCTCATTGTGCCACCGATGTAGGACTATCTGAACGTACAATAAGCATGAATGAAACTTTTATACCAGTTACAGTAGCTAGTGTGCTTTTAAGAGCACAGATCTTTATCGGCTGCTTTGCACAAAAAGGATTGCATAATAAACCAAAGAACGGCCTTATCCCCCAAAATAATAATAATAATAATAATAAATAGGCTAAGAACAAATTAATTTTTGCTGGACGAGATGTTAGTTAGACCGTGTCTCTTCTTAGTAAGGTGATTTTTTGAGCTAGTCAGCATGGAAAGGAGGAAATATGTCTGCACTTTGAGATAAATACTTGAGCTTTCAAGGGCACTGAGACACACTTGGGTTCGCGAGCAACCATTAACACTCCTTAATTCGGAAGCTCATGGTAGATATTCAAAGATTGACCTCTAAAGTCTTTGTAAGAAGTTCTATCAATAAAAGAGAAGCAACGACACATGCTATGTGATCCAACAATTTAAGTAGGGCTTAACTTTGACTTAAAATACTCGTATATCCACAAGATTTCAGATTTAAGTGCTTAAAAAAATTGCTATTTGTCTTGGACCAATTAATCTTATTTCGTGTAAAATTTAGATCAAGTACAAACATAGGTCATTTCTGGGAGAAAGCTATTCAAATTTGCATGAATATTCCCATCCATGTTCTAAACACATATTGACACATTAATGGACCAATTTAAGCATAACGTTGATTATTGATTTATCGTTTTTCCCAAATTCAATTTCCTCTACCACGTGTCATAGGGAAAGAAGGATGAAGTTAAAAATAAGAGAATTTGACTCTCAAACTTGATCATGCAGGAGTTATCAGCTTCAGTTTCTTATTGTGTTTGTTCTCTGTGCAATTGATTTGTGGTCTCAAAGCAATAACTTAGATGGTAGATGATATCAAGAAATAAGGATCATGTTTACCTACTCAAGAATGTAAAAGCGCCCTCACCACAAACAGAGAGCAGGAAAAACTATGAGGAAAAAAAAAAGGAAACTTCAGCGAAAAGCAACTGACCGATTAAGATGAATAGCCAACGTAGGCACTCGCAAGAGAGGCCTCGTTATTTTCACAAGCCTGTGCAGAAAGGAACCATCATCAGCTCTTAGAATAACCCTCCCAGCTACACTCAAATCCCGATCAAACCAAGTGTGCCATAACCCACCACCATATAATTGCACATTGACCATAAGATAGCCAGATTTGGTCGATGCTGACTTTGGCTTTAGTTTTAAACATGGGCTATCTGTGTGAGCAGCAATCACGTGAAAGCCATTACCAATAGAATACCTGCAAAGCTAATTCATATCTCTGATTAAACAACATAAGAAAATATTCCTGAAGAAGAGGAAAACGAAATGGTTGGATGAGAGTAATATTGTTTAGAGAGGCTGCCCTTGATATAACTGGTGTCTAATTGCAGAACATTCCATTTTTTAATTTGGTTTCTACAGGCTCATATATGTAAGGAGCATTGCATGACTAGTTAGCAATTGTAATGTAACCTTTAGGAGGTATGTAGTGTTTGCTCACTTCTTTCCAATGGCAAATGCAACCAAAGAGGACATGTTCCGTGTAAAGAAATAGCGCCCACCAGGCTGCAGATCCCATTTCTCATTTTCTTTCAGCAGATGAAATCCAGCGGCAATTAGTTGCCTTTTTGCTTCAGCTATCATAAAAAAGAAAGAACACATGTTAAATAGCGTGCAGGTGAAAGCAGAAGTCTGAATTGACTGCAACAAACCATAAACACAAGAACTCTGTTTAAGAGATCTGTACACTCCCCATACATGTCCGAACACAGAAAATGCAGCTTTCGCACCAAACCAAAGTTCAAACATTGCTTCCAATTTCCAAAAAATCTCAATTGATTGACTGCCTAAGTTTCACCCACGTAAAAGAATAAATTTCATGCAGCTCAAATTAACATATACTGTTGCTTGAAGAATAATCAACCCAGTCGCCAAAAACTAATAATTTGAGAAGCATCCTGTGAAATGAGGTAAGCTCATTTTCAATAGAAAGAATCATGCAAAAGAAAATGGTGAACACTACGAGAAAAATAGCTTTGTTTATCTTAAATGCCCAATCAACTTATGCAACAAATTGTATGCTCTATTTATGATATTGTCATAAAAATGACATCATGGTGGCTACAAAATCACAGCTGAACCAGATAAAGACGCTAAAAGAAAACATAACAAACAACTTTCTCAGCTATCGAACTTGTTTAGTAGATACACCACTCAAGTCATCAATCGCCATTAACAAACCAGGTTTGTCTCCTACATTTCTTACTCTCCTGCCTTAATCATCTTAGCTCTGCTGTCTATCCTATTTTAACACGTATCTGATCAAAACAACTAAACAAGTCCAAATACAAAATTCAAAACCTTTTGAAAATTCACAAACTTCAAGACCTGTGATGTGAATTGTGAACCCAGGTCCTTAAAAAAGGCAGAGGAGCATCAAGGATGCATGGTTTAATTTTATACACTTTTCTGACTATGTCCCTTTGCTATATCAGATGTCACAAAAATAATGAGACATGTGGATACGTGCACAGCATATTGTCCTATACATGTCCACCACGCATAGTGGAGACGTAAACTTTATGCACTTCCACAACTTGATAAATCAAATAATATTGAATAGCATAAATATTGTGAAGCAAATAATAACCGGATAACAAATGAAAAGTACTAACCAGAATTAAACAGCCAATAATTTACATTGTAACAAATTTTATACATAATCTTGTAAACCAATGTTATATAGGAATCAACTAGCAGATATTACTTATAACTAAGTTCTGTGAAAGCAAGGTGATATAGATAGATCATAGACAATGCACCAACACAAAAGGCAGAAATAAGATAATGTGGAAAAGTAAAAAATGCAATAGATCTGAAAGGAGGATGGCCCATAAAGGACGCAGTCATAAGTTTAGATCAAATTAGGAAGAGCGAGAACACCTACTCCAAATGTTTGGAGAATAAAAGTTTAAGACAGTCTAAATTTATTGGTACACTGTGGGGTGTGAGTTCACATGCTCGTTGAGGGAATTACAATGTCGTGATTGTTTATGCGGTGAATAATAATAGGTATTGTTGTACAGTAAATAATAATTTAGGGACTGTTATGCAGTGACTAATAGTAATACAGAGAATATTATGTAGGGATTACCTACTTTAAGGGCATTTTGGTCTTTAAACACTCATCTATGTTTTGCTAATAGTATAATTTTGTTCCAAATTCTATCTCACACAAAATAGTACACAGATTCCAGCATAACTTTTTGAGAAAGATTTTTTTTCTTTTTGGAGTAAGCAGATTCCTGCATAACTTAATGCAAGTATTATTTAATATGGTCAACCAGACATTGTATTAATTATGCGAAGAATATATTTTCTTATACTACTAACTAAACGTTGCATTAATTATGTGGGGATTGTTTTCTGTAATCCTCCAACCAAACACTGTCTTATTCTACGCAAGATTTTATGTTAGGATTATTTTACCTAAACCAAACAAACAAAAGCTCTAACGTTTTAAAATAGGATAATAAAACGTATGTACAATTGCTCATTATCAAAAAAAGAAATTTCACACGCAATTGCTTAATTTAGTTAGAGAAAAGAATTAAGAAAATTAATTTAAGTCATTAGTACATGCAACATTTTCCAATAAGAAAATTTGAGACCAAGAACTCAAGAGACTTGTGATGCTATAAAAACACCTTGTCAGATATTAATGCAGCTGCTTGATCATGTCACCTGATCCATGCCGTGGTACTAATTTACTTCTCTCACTGGGTTTATTTACTTGTGCCATTTGCTGTGAGGTGTTTTTGTCGTCAAGTTAGTAAAGGGAAGACTATATTAAAATCTAGGAGACTGCTCCCCTTGTCCTTATTCTCATGAACGTGAAAGGAGAGGAAAAAAGAAGCTTCCTATGGGACTACCAACACTGCTTAAAAAGCGGAAACTTCACCTATTAAATGCTTTGTATTTATGCATGTATTTGTCATGATAGCATGTCCTACATTTCTATCGCTATTGGAGAAATTATCTTTGCTATAAAGACTACTATTTGCCCTCCTTTCTACATGATGCACCTTATGAAACAACATCGACATAGTGCAATAGCAGTTATTCACCTATAGTGCATCTATTTTTTCACGGTAAGCAGGTTAGTTTTGATTAGAGAAAAGACAGAACACAAATGAAAGGACTTTGATTACTACGTCAAAGTGCAATATAAAACTATGTCTAAAGCATTCATGGAATCTATAGAAACTAACTAAACATCTACACTTTCTGTTAAATGACCTTACTGTCCTGAGATCATTTAACAAAATTCTTCGAACTCTCAATTAAAGAATTTTCGGCGACAATCTTTTCTTTCTTCACCTCATTTTACCTTTCATTTTCCTTGACACATCCAGACCAAGTTGTAAGCATGGAGTCCCCTTACCCCATCTTAGACGAAGGACCCTTCTTTTGCCTTTATTCGTCAAAACTTTATCCTTCAATAATTGGTTATCCATGTATTGATTTGGCAGCATCTTTTTCATTAAATCCAATATGGAATTCTTGCATAGAGTGAATCTCTCAATTAAAGTCATCAAAATTGGGATTATAGCGATCAGCAGAGTGTCAGAGAACCCTTTCTCATGCTCAAGAACAATTCTACTGGCTGAACTTCCAACTTTGTTATAAGATATATTTTGATGAAAAGAAGTATACGGTGCTTTAATTTAACACTATTGTGCATTGCCTCACCATGAAGCATCCAATCTTGGAGGTGGTTGAGAATTGAGATTGAACAGGTGTCCGAATTTGCATAACCAAAGTTGATAAATACCAGCGCTATCTATCATTAGAGACAACTACCACTAACTTTCACCTATGTTAATAACTTTCTATATAATTACCAAGTTTTGTGATTGACCAAGTCACAAAATGTAAAATTAGTCCAAAAGTGTTTTCTTCTTTAGCTTTCTGAAAAAGGTGCATATTGCCCATAATCACTACTCTGAAATTAGTCATAAGTAACCTACTCATTTGCTATTACATTTGGCATGAAGACTTATGGCTGCAAAATTTGGAAGACAGTCACTTTTTAGTAAAAAAACTTAATTGTGCTTATCTCATTCCATCTTTGCTCCGAACTCATAACACCAAGAGGAAACATTTCCATTTTAAGGCAATCTTCTCAAACTTCCCCGCACTTCGTTTCGAGCTCAACTATTGTGTGGTTATGCATGAATTTGGATTTTATAGAGGAAAATTAGGAGATAAAAATGCACAACAAGAAAAGCACGGTCAAACCTCAAGTCCAAACCAGTATAGTGTTTTCCTTACCACTTTCCCCCAGTAAGCAACATTCATTGTTCCTTTTCCTTAATTACATTACAAAGCAATATACATTGTTCTAATTCGCGTACTTTGCTATTTGGTCCAAACAAAAAATGCTAGCAAATGTAAGATGCATTAGAGTGTGAATATCCATCTTGATGGTCACAAATTAAAAACTGCAGTCAGAGACTAAAGAATGGCAACTTAATACAAACACAATACAACAACAAGTTGCGCCTTCAGGAATATATACCTGTAGCATGAAACTGAGTCCATGACTCATTCAGATAGTCTAACAGGTCGCCAACAATTGATGTACTCGATTCAGAACTTTCAGCACTCTGCATTGCAATTAAGGTATAGGTTAACAACATCTTTTGGTAAAAAACAACTGCTGCTGCCTGCTGTTGATAGATGTTAGCAAATACTCTCTCTGTCCCAATTTGTTTGCCACATTACTGTTTAAAGAGTCACACCATTCTTTTTTCAGTTAACAAATAGACCTTTTAACTATGACTTTTCAAGTATTTTTTTAAGAAATTTCAGTTATATAAAATTGTGGTTTACAGCATTTTTATGTAATAAACATATGCTTTTATTAAATATTAAATCATATCTGAATTCACACCAAAATTAGATGAATTGACTCTCAATTCTCAAACCAAAATTATATTACTTGACTCTCGCACGGAACTACGTTATTTTAAATTTAAAAATATTAATAAAAATTGATATTCCAACTCACAAAAAAATTACTTGAATCACCAACTCTCTCACTATGAATCATGCCATTTCTTAATAGAAGAAAATGTTAAAATTTTGATATTGGAGTTCACACCCAAAATATTAGGCGAAATTGACGTATTTATTTACAGTATATTAGTGAATTTTAACCTGCAATAGTAGACTAAATTTCCATTTTTACCAGTTTACCAACAAATGCTTTATAATTACCTAATAAATGATTTTAGTGTAAAAAAAATTAGGAAATAGAAATGACCTCTGGAATTGAGCCGGAGGTGGAGCACAGAGGTGATGTGACGGCTGAGAACTTACGGAAATGAATGCGGTAGGGATTATTGACGTTGGGGACATTAATGGAGAAACGCGGTGATGAGGAGTGAGGGAATTTTGAGAGAAGTACTGAAGGTTTGGGGAATGGATATGGTTGTAGGAATTGGAATCGAGCTACGGCGTTGGCCGCCATTGTCGTGTGAAACACTACAACTATCTGGACCTATTTGAAGGATTGGGCTAAAAGACCAGGATTAACAATAAAATATTACTCCATTTTACCTTTTTAAATTTATTAATTTCTTCTAATCATTTTTTAAGGGCAAATTTGTAAAAGCATATGTCTAGAACTCCATTATTGGGCTTATTTTCTTATTTTTCAAACATAATGGAATTTCACTCGAGTATTTTTATCCGTAAAAATACACATTTGAATCTCCTTTATTTTGGCTACTAAACTTTTATTTGCCCAAAAATCATGGAGCTCTAGACAATAAGAAAAAGTACACCATTGAAATAATAATTGGTGCATAAATAAGATACAAAAAGAAACTCATTGTTAGAACTCCATTATTTTAACTAAAAAATTAATTTGTCTAAAAAATAATTGACCACTAGGAGGAAAATCTCCATTTTACATATTTGGCTTGAACAATGTTAGAATAAATATTAATTGCATAAGAAGAAAAAAGTCTCTTAATATACACTTGGAATTCTATTATTTTGGTTAAAACCTTTTATCTAGCAAAAACCAATAGAGTTTCAGTCAAATATTTTAGTAATAGATTTGGTCCGAAAATAAATACACAGCTAGAATAAATAACAATTGCAACTAAATGGGGGAAAAATACATAGTCGAGGTAAAATATGTGATATATTAAAAGAAATAAAAAGAAATACACAATTAAAATAAATAAATTTATTATATATAACTATGTTGCAATAGACGATTGAAGAGTACCCCACAACTAAAATAAATATATTATTATATATTTCTCCACTCACATACTCTTGAAAGAAGTATGTATTCACACTCTTTGCCACAATAGCATCGAGGGTGAATGCTATCAAGCTTTCAAATTCAGGGGTTAATTAGGATAAAAGATAGTTTAGATATTCGCCGAATAAACGGTATCAAGTTTAGGAGAGGTCACGAGGTATTATGCCTTGATTTTATAGATAAATGTTTGTATTTGAGAGAAGTAATTATTTATATTCAATAATAAGTATGAATCAAGAATCGGAATCTAAATTAATGATCTCGAGTCAAGCTCCTTGACTCTTTTACTTTTGATAAAACTCTTTGATTATTAGTTTTAATTTTAAGATTTCCATTGATTTTTGATTTAGGACTTTAGAAAAACATATAAAAATTATATTATTCCACTTTAGTCAATAAGAAATTTAGACCTTTTCCATGTTTATTTTATTTTTTTAATGGCTCCATTCGTAAAAAGGGCAAAGTGAACCTTTAGCAAATCACATGAGCGATTATGTGCCAATTTCGTAATAGTAGGGGCAAAAAAAGGATTTTTACTTGGCTATACTATAATAGAAACTTATTTACATATGTTCTCTATGTTTTGTAAGTTTTAATAAGTATCTAGGTTTTTCTTACAAGCTGTATATATTGCTCCTTAAAAGGCTCACACCACAATATCAATTAAGAGATTCAATTACATCCTTTCCTTTTTTTTATTCCCCCTCTCCTCTTCTCTCTCCTTTTTTTTACATCAAAATCTCTTAATATATGCCAATCTCCATCTTCTATCTTCCCACCATTAACGACAACTTTATATTATTAAAAAATTATCAATTGTATCGTTCTTTGTTGGGAGACTAGACAACACTAAAAATGAAGAAATATTCGAGAATTGTATTATAATTGTATGATAAGTATCATAATTATTTTTGCATTGTATCAGACACATCAATGTATAAAACGTAGTTATATCATGCTTGTATCACAATTGTACATAATTTGTATATGGTACATTAATACACAAAATAATACTTGATACAATATTAGTAAATTAATATACAATTATCATATATTTGTGATACAGAATGTGAAATTCGTCACGAACTCACAACTGCTCATAACAATATACAATGAATATATATTTATCATGCATTTGTAATACAATTGCTTCAGCAATTATGATACATGTACAATTATAATACAATCGTGATACATTTCTGAAAATTGTGATATAATTATGATCTTCATATTCTTCAAATTTCAATCATTGCATTAAAAATATAATATAATCATATTATAATTGTATTAGTGTTGTATCAAGTATTGTTTTAGGTATTGATGTATCATATACAAGTCACATACAATAAAGATTTTAGAAATAAAGAAAACAAGATTCAAAACATACCCACAACTTGATTCTAGAGCAATATTCTAAATTTCGTCTACATTGTATCAATAAGAAATATAAATTTTGGGTGATTAGTAAACAACAACAACAACCCAGTAAAATTCTACTAATGGGGTATAGGGAGGGTAGTATATACGCACACCTTACCCCTACCCCGAAGGAGTAGAGAGGCTGTTTCCGAAAGACCCCCGGCTCAAAAAACAAAAAGACAAAAGGACAAAAAGGGAGACAATATTAGTATCGCAACAAAAATCATAGGATAAATAGGAACACCATGAAATCCAGAAGAAAGATGCAAAGCAAATGGATTTTGGGTGATTAGTAAGAAAGAAAGAAATTAGATTTGAAAACATTTGAAAAAGGAAAAGAATCGAAAATTTTATGTGTGTGCGTGTATGTGTGTGTGTGGGGGGGGGGGTGTTATAAAAATAAAAGAGATATTTTGGGTGATTATTAAGAAAGAGAGAAAATAATGTTGACATCATTTGGAAAGAAATTGTGATAACCCAAAAGGTCATCTTATATTTTAGAACTCGATTCTGCGCTCTTAAGCCTTAAAAATCTCATTTTTACCCTCCTCAATTTGCGTGCGCAATCCGAACGTGTTTCCGAAAAGCTTTTATGTTGAAATTTGATGAAAATAAGAATTTTTACCTTAAAAGTTAATTTTATTTGACTCCGGTCGACATTTTTGGTAAACGAGCCCGGATCCGTATTTTAACGGTCCCGGTGGGTTTCGTATCAAAATATGGGATCTGGGCGTATGCCCGAAATCGAATTCGGAGGTCCCTAACTCGAGTTATGAATTTTTGATGAAAATAAAAAGTCTGAAAATTAATTATTTTTAAGAATTGATTGATATTTGGCATTGTTATTATCGGGTTCATATTTTAGTTCCGGAGCCCGGTACAGGTTCATTACAATATCTAAGACTTGTCTGTGAAATTTGGTGAGCAATGGAGTCGTTTTGACGTGATTCGGACGTCCGATGGTAAAGATAGATATTTTAAAGTATTCTTAAGAATTTTATTTGATTTGGTGCTAAATTCGTAGTTCTAGGTATTATTTTGACGATTTGATCACGCGAGCAAGTCCGTATGATATTTTTAGACTTGTACGCATGTTTGGTTTGGAGCCCCGAGCGCTCGGGTGAGTTTCGGATAGGCCACAGGATATTTGGACTTTGGAAAATCTGATTTTCTGCAGATTCTGGTGTTCTAGCATGTCCTTCTTAGCGTTAGCGAAGGTACTCTCGCGAACGCAAATAGTAAATTGGTCAGGCTGAGATTTCTTCTTCGCGAACGCGAAGGCATAGTCGTGAACGAGAAGTGATGGGGGATTTACCCTCCGCGAACGCGACAGGCTCATTGCGAACACGAAGCACCTGGGGACCTGGGGGAGGGTTGGTCGTTCCTTCATCGCGAACGCGAGCAATGTCTCGCGAACGCGAAGGCCAAGGGGGAATAACCATCGCGAACGCGAGCAAGGTCTCGCAAACGCGAAAGCTTGGCAGCCGATACTCTTCGCGAACGCGACAGTGGCCTCGCGAACGCGATGCACATTGTCGCCTAGTACTTAACATAATCCAAAAACGGGAATAGGCCAATTTTCCACCTTTCATAAAAACAAACTGGCTAGAGGCAATTTTCAAGAGTTATTTTCTTCCTCAAAGTGTTGGTAAGTGATTCTAAACTATTTTCTTTCTATTACCTATTACATTTTATGAATTATCAACCTAAAATCTAGACTTTTCATTGTAGAATTAGGGGTTAGGGTAGAAACTAGGAATTTCAAAATTTTGGGGATTTAGACCTCAATTTGAGGTCGGATTCCAAAACTAATTATATATCCGGGCTCGGGGGTGAATGGGTAAATGGATTTTGGTCTGAACCTTAGGATTCGACCAAGCTGGGCCGGGGTCGATTTTCGTCTTTTTGGAAAAAAAATTAGAAAATCTAAATTTATGCAATGTAAATGATTCCTTTAGCAATATTTGATACTATTGAGTTATTTTTAATAGATACGAGTGATTTGGAGGTGAATTCTAGAGGAAAAGCTATAATTGAGAATTAAGTGGCCTTCGGAACGAGGTAAGTATCGTGGTTAACCCTGACTTGAGGGAATTAGGAACCTCATATTATTTGCTATGTGAAATTCATGTGAGCGACGTATATGTGAGGTGACGAGTACTTATGCGCCGCCAATTTACCTGTTTTCCATGTTTCTCACGTTTTTCTTATATTGTCTCTTTCTCATGCCTAATTGCTACAGGTTTAGTCTGATGTTGTTAAATTAATCGTTCTTATCATGTTTACGGATCTTCTGGTAATAATTGAGTATTTATTTCGAAGTTGAGATTGATATTGTGGAATCAAATATTGAAGTAAAGCTTGTACTTGTTATTCTATCTTCCGGTTGTTATTTATTCATTGTATTATGGTAAGGGAGAGTGTAAAAGCACTAAGGGTGATGACGTGCCATGTTATGAATGTAAAAGCACGAAGGGTGATGCTGTGCCATATTGTGAGTGTTAATGCACGAAGGGTGATGTCGTGCCATGATATGAGAGTTAATGCATGGAGGGTGATGTCATGCCGTTTTCATTGTTTTCATGGTGGGATTGAGAGTAAAAGCACGAAGGGAGGTGCCGTAAATTTTTCCTTTACTGTATTCGTTGTTTATATTGATTCATAGTATATTGCTTGTTCCAGTTATCATTCTGTTATAATTCCTTATCTCGTATTTCCCCCAGCATGTTTTCCCCTCCCGATATTTTCTGTCTAGCTCTTCATTATTGTTATTTGTATATACACTGTTAAATTATACATGTTGATTTGTAGGTGTCTTGCATTAGCCTCGTTACTACTTCGTCGAGGTTAGGCTTGACACTTATCAGTACATGGGGTCGGTTGTACTGATACTACACTCTGCACTTTATGTGCAAATTTTGGTACCGGCTCGGGTTGATCGATATTTTTCTATTGGATCACTATGCGGAGACTCAAGGTAGATCTGTCGGCGTTCACAAACCTTGAAGTCCACGTCTATCTTTTATGTTCTACCATTTCTTTCATTCAGATAGTTGTATTTCCTTCAGAATATTATTTGTAGCAAATTCTAGAATGCTCGTGGATTGTAACTCCAGATCCGGGTGGTAGTAATTAATACAATTTTTATATTATTCATCACTTATTATATTTCACCTTAGCTAATTATTGTTATTTACTGAATGAAAATAAGGATTGGTTTAATGATTCTCTAACGTTTGGCTTGCCTAGCAAGTGAAATGTTGGGCGCCATCACGGTCCCGACGGTGGAAATTCCTGGTCGTGACAAGTTGGTATCAGAGCACTAGGTTGCCTAGGTCTCACGATTCACGAGCAAGCTTAGTAGAGTCTAGAGGATCGGTACGGAGACGTTTGTGCTTATCTTCTAGAGGCTATGAAGTTTAGGAACAAATTTCACTTATATCCTCCTCTGTCGTGCGATATTGTTTTCTCAATACTGATTGCACTCTTCATCTCTTATTCTCTCGTAGAAGGAGAGAACACGTACCGCTTCCTTAGTTGAGTAGCAGCCAGAGCCTTCAGTGGTAATTCCTACACGGGGCAGAGGTCGAGGTCGAGGCCGTGCCAGAGGCCGGGGCAGGGCTCAGCCCAGGGCCCGAGTAGCAGCCCCAACAGTGGAGCCTCAGATAGATCTTGACGAGGAGGTTCTAGCCCAGACTGTTCCTGCCGGACCAGCTCAGATTCCGGAGGGGTTCATTGCCACCAAGTACTTCAGGATGCTTTGGTCCGTTTGGTAGGTCTTATGGAAAGTGTGGCCCAGACTGGCGCATTTCCCATGGCACCAACCGTCTCTTAGGCTAGAAGAGGGGCCCAAACTCCCACTACTCCCGCTTCGGAGCAGATATCTGCCCAGTATCAGGCTCCAGCAGCTCACCCAGTCGGAGTAGTTCAACCGGTTATTGCGGCACAGGCCGGAGATGGGCCAGCTATGTCTTCTGAGGCTTTGTGGAGATTGGACAGGTTTACCAAGCTATTCCCAGTTCACTTCGGTGGTGCTCCTTTGGAGGATCCCCGGGAGTATATCAATAGTTGCCACGAGGTTCTACGGAATATGAGTATAGTGGAGACCAATGGGGTCGATTTTGCTGCATTTCAGATAACTGGTTCCGCCAAGAAATGGTGGAGAGATTATTTGCTGACCAGACCAACTGGTCGCCTGCTCTTACTTGGGACCAGTTCTCTTAGCTCTTCCTAGAGAATTTTCTACCTATCACATTGAGAGAGGAGCGTCGTCGTCAGTTCGAGCGTCTCCAGTAGGGCAGTATGACTGTTACTTAGTATGAAACCTGATTTGTGGATTTGGCCCGTCATGCTATTCTTCTGCTTCCCACCGAGAGAGAGAGAGAGAGAGAGTGAGGAGGTTTATTAATGGACTTGCTCAGCCTATCAGATTGCAGATGGCTAAGGAGACTGGGAGTGAAATTTCTTTTCAGGCGGCTGCTAATGTCGCCAGACGAGTCGAGATGGTTTTTGCTCAAGGAGGTCAGGGGTCTAACAAGAGGCCTCGTTATTCCGGTGAGTTCAGCGGTGCCTCATCTAGAGGCAGGGGTACTTTTGGTAGAGTCCATCCTCACAGGCCGTTTCATTCAGCACTCCAGGGCATCCCACGGTGCCTCAGGTGGTCGTGGTCCTCATATGCCTTATTCCGACCAGCTAGCCTACAGTGCACCACCAGCTCCTATTAGTGCACCTCCACTCCAGAGTTATCAGGGTGGTTACTCAGGTCGACAGGGTCAGTTTCAAGGTCAACAGTCACAGCAGCCGAGGTCATGTTATACTTGTGGTGATCCGAGGCACATTGCTAGATTTTGCCCTCAGACATCAGGCAGCTCACAGCATCAGGGTTCCCGTGCCATGGTTCCGGCACCACCTGCTCAGCCTGCCAGAGGCAGGGGTCAGGCAGCTAGAGGTAGGGGCCAGACTGTTAGAGGTGGAGGTCAGGCCGTTAGAGGTGGAGACCAGCCAGCTAGAGGTCGTCCTAGGGACGTAGTTCAGGGTGGTGGGGCCCAACCCCGGTGTTATGATTTTAGACTGAGTCATTCGATGCTGTTATTACAGGTACTGTTTTAGTTTGCAGTAGAGATACTTCAGTTCTATTTGATTCGGGATCTACTAACTCCTATGTGTCATCCTATTTTGCTTTATATTTGGTTGTGTCTCGTGATTCTTTGAGTGCTCTTGTGTATGTGTCTACACCAGTGGGAGATGGTATTGTTGTAGATCGTGTTTATTGTTCGTGTGTGGTTACCATTAGGAGTCTTGAGACTCGTGTAGATCTTCTACTTCTCGATATGGTTGATTTTGATGTCATACTGGGTATGGATTGGTTGTCACCTTATCATGCTATATTAGATTATCATGCCAAGACGGTGACCTTAGCCTTGTAGGGGTTGCCTCGATTAGAGTAGAGAGGGACTCTTGTTCATTCTACCAGCAAGGGTTATCTCTTATGTGAAGGCTCTGCATATGATCGAGAAGGGGTGTCTAGCTTATTTGGCTTATGTCCGTGATTCTAGTGTGGAGGTTCCTTCCATGGATTCAGTGTCTGTTGTTCGTGAGTTTTCATAGGTGTTTCCTGAAG
This sequence comes from Nicotiana tabacum, assembly GCF_000715075.1. NCBI lineage: Eukaryota > Viridiplantae > Streptophyta > Magnoliopsida > Solanales > Solanaceae > Nicotiana > Nicotiana tabacum. The sequence continues at coordinate 118,930,577 of NC_134092.1, read as the reverse complement.
ACCTGCCGGGGATGCCACCGACAAGGATATTGATTTCTGCATTGATTTGGCTCTGGGCACTCAGCCCATTTCCATTCCTCCATATCGCATGGCCCCGCCAGAGTTGAAAGAATTGAAGGAACAATATCAAAATTAGCTTGATAAGGGCTTCATTAGACCTATTGTCTCGCCCTGGGGTGCACCTGTGTTGTTTGTGAAGAAGAAATATGGATCGATGAGGATGTGTATAGATTATCGATAGTTGAATCCATTACCGAGGATTGATGATTTATTTGATTAGTTTCAGGGTGCCAAGGTATTTTCGAAGATTGATTTGAGATCTGGCTACCATCAGTTGAGGATTAGGGCATCCGATGTCCCTAAGACAGCTTTTCGGACTCGTTACTGGCATTATGAGTTTCTGGTGATGTCCTTTGGGTTGACAAATATCCCAGCAACATTCATGGATTTGATGAACCGGGTGTTCAAGCCCTACTTGGATTCCTTTGTGATTGTGTTTATTAATGATATCTTGATCTACTACCATAACCGAGAAGAGTATGAGCAGCACCTTCGGATTGTTCTTCAGACTCTGAAAGACAGCCAGTTATAAGCTAAGTTCTCAAAATGCGAGTTTTGGTTGAGTTCAGTTGCTTTCTTGGGTCACGTTGTATCAGTCGAAGGAATTCAGGTGGATCCTAAGATGATTGAGGCAGTTCAGAATTGTCCTAGACCCACTTCAGCTACGGAGATCATGAGTTTCTTGGGTTTGGCAGGTTATTACCGTCGATTTATGGAGGGATTTTCATCTATAGCAGCCCCGTTGACCAGGTTGACCCAGAAGGGTGCCCCATTCAGGTGGTCAGACGAGTGTGAGGCGAGCTTCCATAAGCTCAAGACAACTTTGACTACGACACCGGTATTGGTGTTACCCATAGGTTCAGGATCTTATACAGTATATTGTGACGCATCTCGTATTGGTATGGGTGCGGTATTGATGCATGGTGGTAAGGTTATTGCATATGCTTCGCGGCAGCTGAAGGTTCATGAGAAAAATTACCTTGTTCATGATCTAGAACTGGCAGCCATTGTTCACACGCTAAAGATTTAGAGGCATTATCTTTACGGCGTGCCATGTGAGGTATTCATGGATCATCGGAGCTTGCAGTATTTGTTCAAGCAGAAGGAGCTCAATTTGAAGCAGATGAGGTGGTTGGAGCTATTGAAAGATTATGATATCACCATATTATATCATCCCGGGAAGGCCAATGTGGTGGCCGATGCTTTGAGTAGAAAGTCAGGTAATATGGGTAGCCTTGCATATATTCCAATTGGTGAGAGGCCGCTTGCATTGGATGTTCAGGCCTTGGCCAATCAGCTCGTGAGGTTGGATGTTTCTGAGCCCAGCTGTGTTATAGCTTGTACAATTGCTCGGTCTTCTTTGTTTGAGCGTATCAGGGAGCGGCAGTATGATGATATTCATTTGCTTATCTTTAGGGACACGGTGCGACACGGTGATGCCAAGCAGGTTACGGTCGGAGATGATGGAGTTTTGATGATGCAGGGTCGTGTTTGCGTGCCTAATGTGGATGGACTTCGTGAGTTGATTATAGAGGAGGCCCACAGTTCCCAGTATTCTATTCATCCGGGCGCCGCCAACATGTATTAGGACTTGCGGCAACATTATTGGTGGAGAAGGATATAATTGCATATGTAGCTCGGTGTCTAAAATGTCAGCAAATCAAGTACGAGCATCAGAGACCTGGTGGTTTGCTTCAGAATATAGATATTCCTAAGTGGAAGTGGGAGCGTATCATTATGGATTTCGTTGTTGGACTCCCACGGACTCAGAGGAAGTTCGATGCCGTTTGGGTCATTGTGGACAAGCTGACTAAGTCAACGCATTTCATTCCCATGACAGTTACCTATTTTTCGGAGCGGTTGGCAGAGATTTACATTCGCGAGATCGTCCGCCTTCATGGTGTGGCCGTGTCTATCATTTCTAATCGAGGTACACAGTTCACCCCACACTTCTGGAGGGCAGTACAATGTGAGTTGGGTATGAGGGTTGAGTTGAGCACAGCATTTCATCCTCACACGGACGGGCAGTCCGAGCGCACTATTCAGATCTCGGAGGATATGCTCCGTGCATGTATTATAGATTTCGGAGGATCGTGGGATCAGTTCTTACCCCTTGCAGAGTTCGCCTACAACAACAGCTACCAGTTGAGCATTCAGATGGCTCCCTATGAGGCATTATATGGTAGGCGGTGTCGATCGCCGGTCGAATGGTTTGAGCCTGGAGAGGCTCGGTTATTGAGCACTGACTTAGTACATGATGCCTTGGATAATGTCTAGATTATTCAGGATCGACTCCGCAAAGCTTAGTCCAGGCAGAAGAGTTATGCCGACCGTAGAGTTCGTAATGTTGCATTCATGGTCGGGGAGCGAGTGTTGCTTCGGGTATCACCCATAAATGGTGTACTGAGGTTCAGAAAGAAGGGCAAGTTGAGCCCTAGGTATATCATACCTTTTGAGATTCTGGAAAGAGTGAGAGATGTGGCTTACAGGCTTGCGTTGCCATCGGAGTTATCATCAGTTCATCCGATTTTCCATGTGTCCATGCTTCGAAAGTATCACGACGATCCGTCCCATGTGTTAGATTTCAGCTTTGTCCAATTGGACAAGGATTTGACTTACGAGGAGGAGCTGGTGGCTAATCTAGCCCGACAAGTTCGCCAGTTGAGATCAAATAGTTACCCTTCAGTTCGAGTGTAGTAGAGAGGTCAGCCTGTTGAGGAAACTACTTGGGAGTCTGAGTCCGATATGTAGAGTAGATATCCCCACCTTTTCACCAGCTCAGGTACTTTTTTATGCCTGTTCGTGGACGAACGGTTGTTTTAGAGGTGGAGAATGTGATGACCCAAAAAGCCATATTATGTTTTAGAACTCGATTCTGCGCACTTAAGCCTTAAAAATCTCATTTTTCACCCTCCTCGATTGCGTGCGCAGTCCGGGCATGTTTCCAAAAAGCTTTTATGTTGAAAATTGATGAAAATAAGAATTTTACCTTAAAAGTTGATTTTAGTTGACTTCGGTCGACATTTTTGGTAAACGGGCCCAGATCCATATTTTGACAGTCCCTGTGAGTCCGTATCGAATTATGGGATTTGGGCGTATGCTCGGAATCGAATTCGGAGGTCCCTAACTCGAGTTATGAATTTTTGATGAAAATTAAAAGTCTAAAAATTAATTATTTTTAAGAATTGATTGATGTTTGGCATTGTTAGTACCGGGTCCGTATTTTGGTTTCGGAGCACGGTATAAGTTCATTATAATATCTAAGACTTGTGTGTGAAATTTGGTGAGAAATGGAGTTGATTTGACGTGATTCGGACGTCCGGTAGTAAAGATAGAAATTTTAAAGTGTTCTTGAGAATTTCATTTGATTTGGTGCTAAATTCGTAGTTCTAGGTGTTATTTTGGCGATTTGATCACGCGAGCAAGTCCGTATGACGTTTTTAGACTTGTACGCATATTTGGTTTGGAGCTCCGAGGGCTCGGGTGAGTTTTGGATAGGCCACGAGATGTTTGGACTTTGAAAAATCTGGTTTTCTGCAGATTCTGGTGTTCTGACATGTCCTTCTTCACGTTAGCGAAGGTACTCTTGTGAACGCCAAGAGTAAACTGGTCAGACTGAGATTTTTTCTTTGCGAACGCGAAGGCATGGTCGCGAACGTGAAGTGATGGGGGATTTACCCTCCGCCAATGCGACAGGCTTATCGCGAACGCGAAGCACTTGGGGACCTGGGGAAGGGTTGGTCGTTCCTTCATCGCGAACACGACCAATGTCTCACGAACGCTTAGGCTAGGGGGGGAGTAACTATCGTGAACGCGAGCAAGGACTCGCGAACGTGAAGGCTTGGTAGCCGATACTCTTCGCAAACACGACGGTGGCCTCGCGAACGCGATGCACACTGTCGCCCAGCACTTAGCAGAATCCAAAAACGGGAATAAGCCAATTTTCCACCTTTCATAAAAACAAACGGGCTAGAGACGATTTTCAAGAGTTATTTTCCTCCCCAAAGTGTTGGTAAGTGATTCTAAACTTTTTTCTTTCAATTGTCCATTACCTTTTATGAATTATCAACCTAAAATCTAGAGTTTTCATAGTAGAATTAGGGGTTAGGGTAGAAACTAGGGATTTCAGAAATTTGGGAATTTAGACCTCAATTTGAGGTCGGATTCCAAAATTAATTATATATCCGGGCTCGGGGGTAAATGGGTAAATGGATTTTTGTCCGAACCTCGAGTTTTGACCAAGCGGGTCCGGGGTCGATTTTCGATTTTTTGGAGGAAAATTTGGAAAATCTAAATTTATGCAATGTAATTGATTCCTTTAGCGATATTTGATATTATTGAGTCATTTTTGAATAGATACGAGTGGTTTGGAGGTGAATTATAGAGAAAAATCTGTGATTGAGAATTAAGTGGCCTTCAGAACAAGGTAAGTATCGTGGTTAACCCTGACTCGAGGGAATTAGGAACCTCAGATTATTTGCTATGTGAAATTCATGTGAGCGGCGTATATGTGAGGTGACGAGTACTTATGCGCTGCCAATTTATATGTTTTTCATGTTTCTCCCATTTTTCTTATATTGTCTCTTTCCCATGCCTAATTGCTACAAGTTTAGTCTAATGTTGTTAAATTAATCATTCTTTTCATGTTTACGGATCTTCTGATGATAATTGAGTATTTATTTTGAAGTTGAGATTGATATTGTGGAATTAAAGATTGAAGTAAAGTTTGTACTTGTTATTCTACCTTTCTGTTATTATTTATTCACTGTATTATGGTAAGGGAGAGTGTAAAAGCACTAAGGGTGATGTCGTGCCATGTTGTGAGTGTAAAAGCATGAAGGGTGATGCCGTGCCATATTGTGAGTGTTAATGCACGAAGGGTGATGCCGTGCCATGATATGAAAGTTAATGCACGAAGGGTGATGTTGTGCCGTTTCTATTATTTTCATGGTGAGATTGAGAGTAAAAGCACGAATGGTGATGCTGTGCATTTTTCCTTTATTGTATTCGTTGTTTCTGTTAATTCATAGTATATTGGTTGTTCCAGTTATCATTCTGCTGTAGTTCCTTATCTCGTATTTCCCCCAACATGTTTTTCCCTCCCGATATTTTCTGTCTAGCTCTTCATTACTGTTATTTGTATATACACTGTTAAATTATACATGTTGATTTGTAGGTGTCTTGCCTTAGCCTCGTCACTACTTCGTCGATGTTAGGCTCGACACTTACCAGTACATGGGGTCAGTTGTACTAATACTGCACTCTGCACTTTTTGTGCAGATTTTGGTACTGGCTCGGGTTGATTGAGATTTTGCTATTGGACCGCTATCCGGAGACTCAAGGTAGATCTGTCGGCGTTCACAAACCTTGTAGTCCACGTCTATCTGTTCTGTTCTATCGTTTCTTTATTCAGACAATTGTATTTCCTTCAGACTATTACTTGTAGCAAATTCTAGAATACTCGTGAATTGTGACTCCAGATCCGGGTGGTAGTAATTAATACAATTTTTATATTATTTCGCACTTATTATATTTCACCTTAGCTAATTATTGTTATTTACTGAATGGAAATAAGGACTGGTTTAATGATTCTCTAACGTTGGCTTGCCTAGCAAGTGAAATGTTAGGCGCCGTCACGGTCCCGACGGCAGGAATTACGGGTCGTGACAGAAACAAAATCTTAAATGTAGGGGGTTATTGAAAATGGGGGTGGGTGTCGGGCTAAAATTAAGGGATCTTGAATTTTTTTCTTTTTTATAATTTTGTATATAACTTGTAAATATAGATATACAATGTAATTAATAAGGAACCTAAATAAATGTGATAAATATATTTCTATTATAGTATAGTTAGGTAAAAATTTCAAAAAAATGCCCAACTATTAACGGAGGGTAAAAGTGTTTCTAAGCCGATGGTATATGAATAATTTTGACTTTTATAATAACTATATGGTTATTACTTATTATCAGGTTCATCTAACCATATGAATTTTAAGTTTTAATAATGTTTAAAAGTTGACTTTTAAATAAGTTTCTGTGGCAAAAGACATCATAGAAAGTTTGAAATGAAAATTTTAGCTTTTTGAGGAAATAACGGTATCAATTGAAGGATAAAAAGAACCATTAGTAATTTGATTCATAAAATCCGTCATTCCTTTCCATGTTTTAGTTGTTAGAAAAAAACTGATCATAAATGTTAATGTAGATTTAATAACGCAATTTAAGCTCAACAGTTTGCAATATTTACATCACTGGTCAATTTACAAGTTTAAAAGCAGTAAGTACTATTTCTACTGGTTATTGTTAGCACAAGGGTGACAAATACCCAACGTGTGAGATCTTGTGACGCCCAATTTCACATCGGGCACGAGAGGAAGGCTCCGGCAAGGCGGCAACTTATGAGCGGTCCACAAATTTTCATGTTATGAGCTAATTTTCGAGGTTAAACTGTAACGAGATCGGTGACAGAGTGATATCATAATCAATCTTACCTCTTTTTTAACTAGTATTATAGTCGAGTTAGGCTAAACGATAATGAACGTACTGTCAATTCACGTGGTGTGAAAAAAGAAAATTTAAGCCGCTGATAAGCGATTGATAAACTTTCAACTCACAAGCTAATTTTTGAAATTGAATTAATTAAGTTTGTGACAAAATATTATGTTGACATTGAACTGTCACGTTTGATTATTTTGAGTAATTTATAATATCATTATCTATTAGATTTCACAATGTTGTTGCATCTCATCTCACATGCTCATAGTCATAGTCATAGGGCTTCCTTTTCCGTTTTTAGTCATTCAAAGGCATTGTTAATGAGTTACTCAACCTATTCATGTTGCTTATTCAGTTAGTACTATTTTTATTGTTCATCACCACTATTTTTTTGTGCACAACTATATTGAAAACTATAAAATGTATTATATATGAAATTAATTAACTTCACAAATTGTTCTATAAGAATTTTCTTCGTCCACATGATATTACTTTAATTGTAAAAATATGTTGCATAGGTGAATATAGAGTTAGATTGCTTAAATGATCATCGGTTTAATGAAAATTGTGCAAGAAAATTATTTTTGCTTATTTGTCGAAGAAAAATTACTTTGTTATTTCTATTTCACACACAAAGTCAACTTAGTACGAAGTTGATATTTCCAACACCATGTAATGATGTAGCAAAAAATTAAAAACATAAAAAAACCATCCAAATTTACTTAATGAACCCAAAATTCAAAATTTGAATTACTGGCTTTCATTTTACAATAATAGAAGACCAATTTTCATAAAATAAAAATAAACGGCACTACTTGTTGTGAGTGCTAAACTGCTAATATTCATCTTCTTGGAATAAAGAAAAATTTGGAAGATCACCTAATTTAATTATTTTTGCTCCCTTTACAAATAATTTGATTTTCCACCCTTTCTTTTCTCATACTTCAAATGGGGGTTTACACTGCATTTGCTGCCTTAGCCTCAAAGCTTCTGGTTTCTCGCTATTAATTAATTTCACTCCTACTGAAGCGCGTGTTTTCAATATCCCATTCTTCAACAAATCGAAGCCTTTTATTTGTATCCCTCTCAACTTCGATCCAATTTCTCAAATTTAATTTCGATTAACAATCTCCAGATCTCCGATCAATGGCGAAAGAGTTCAACGTCCCGCCGGTGGTTTTTCCGTCGGGCGGAAACCCCGGTCCACAACAACGTCGACTTCCAACGGCGCCGTTTCAGCCGCCGAAATCATCAAACCCTAGCATACCTTTCATGTCCTTCGATGTAGGATCTGCAGCTGCTTCCACTTCATTTTCCACTCCTCAATTCGCCTCCACCACAATCGGCGGCGGTTCAACGGGTTTCGAAGACGAGCCGCCGTTACTCGAAGAGCTAGGGATTAACACAAAACAAATTTACCAAAAAACCCTCAGTATTCTCAATCCCTTCCGCGTCAAATCAGATCTTCACGAAGATGCTGATCTGTCAGGGCCTTTTATATTTCTCATGGCATTTGGGCTTTTTCAATTACTGGCAGGAAAGCTTCATTTTGGAATTATATTAGGCTGGGTTATAATGGCTTCGTTGTTTCTTTACGTCGTGTTCAATATGCTCGCGGGCCGAAATGGGAATTTGGATTTGTACAGGTGTGTTAGCCTGATCGGTTACTGTATGTTGCCTATTGTGATTTTGTCCGCGATCTCGTTGTTTTTGCCTGGAGGATTGGTGATTAAAGTGGTGACAGGAGTTTTCGTGATATGGTCCACCCGGGTTTGCACTAGGCTCGTGGTTGAACTGGCGTCCTGTGGGGATGAGCATCGTGGCCTGATCGCGTATGCCTGTTTCTTAATTTACATGCTCTTCTCTTTGCTAGTGATATTTTGAACCAGATTAATGTGTTTGGTATATTGCTGTTTATGGCTCAGTCCATTTTTAGTTTGTTAGTTCTATTCTGCAAAGATGAACATAGAGAACTGAATTATGTTAGTTTTAAATTAAATGCACGATTTGTTATAGTGGGAGGAGATTTTGTGGTTTAGTTTCTTCCTATGCTTTAGCAGGTTTCAAATGTCTTGAGATTCTAAATGTTAAATGAAGATGTACTTTTGTTTTCTGGCTTCATTATTCCTAGGTCTGAAAGGAGCTATTTTTGTAATTTCTTGCTTTTTTTAGGATATTCAAAAGATTAATGAGTTCTTACAAATTTGCTAGAATATATTTTAAAGATGTTTTTTTACATTATCCTTCTTTTATTGCCTGTGGACTAGGAGCTACCTTAACATTAAGAAAAGATTTCAGTAGTGTGTTGATATATTATGTATTTTGTACTCCACTTTGGTTGAAGAAAAAAAGAGATTTCGAGTTTTTTGTTGATCATGCGACACCCGTATTAAGTTTCATATCTGAAGCGAGTTTTCAAGAAACTGCTTGGATGCTATGAAGATTATAAAAGGTCTGATCTATTTGCGAGATGTAGTGTAAGCAAGAATGAGTGAAATCACAATAAAACATAGAATCTGTGGAAATGCAAGCCTTGATCCATTAAATCCATCTCTCACCAAACTTCATTTGTTTCATAGTATCAAATAAAGAAGGCCAATGAACAAAAGGCTGAAGAAGATACGGAAAGCTAACCCCTTTATGCATAATCTGGACAATTTGGCTTGAGAGGAAGAGAAGATACTTTGAAGGGAATAGGGTATTAATTTTTTTTGTAAAGTACAGATGTATGCAGAATTTATCTTATTGGCATGGTGTAAATCCTGTAATTAGCACGGTTGATTTCTTGGACTTGTTAGATTCTGCTCTTGGTCTTGGGTAGTCTGAAAACAGGTCCAACTTCTTGTACTCCGTTTTTGGCACCTTGCGGGTACTGATTTTATTAATAAAACTACCTTATCAACAAAATAAGTAAAATCACAATAACTTCATGAATGATATGTGTGATGGTGGTTAACGATGATTGAATTCTTATGTGTCATCTGTTAATGTGCCTTCTTATCAGCATAAACAACTCAGTTGGGTGATTTCAATTCCTGCACATTCACCTCTTCATGCATATACTAGAGAAGTTTATGGCAACTAATGATGGTAGAGCAAGTTGGAACAAGCTAATGATGGTAGTGTTGTTCCCTGATCTAGAGAAAATATTAGATATTAGACTCAGGCTACCAATGAATAGCTTCTTGAGGCATGGAGCCATTTCATTTTGTGTGGGGCAGTGAGTTATACATTGAACTTTATGATCCAACCTTTTGAGTCGGTTATTGTGCATTGAAGCTATAGTTCTTATCCAGAATCTACCTGATGCTTGTTTTAGTAACTACCGGTAAGTTTTTTGTCAAGGTCTAGGTCCAAATTTCCGGAATAGGCTTGTGGTTAGAGATTTTAGAGGATTGAGGCCAACTTTTTGTTGATGACAGTGTTTTGTTTATTGTTTATTTATCGGTTGTAAGATTATTTCAGATTAAACTTGATTGTTTTAATCAGTGACGAAATGTCTTTGCCGTTTGTATTAAAGAATGCCCCAGTTTTTTTGAGGTAGTCAAGGGACTTGTGATTCAATATTTTCTTATTCTAGCAAGATCCACAAAGAATGTTTTCGTGCATCAACATACATCGGCATGGAGATCATCTATTGTACTGTTTATGTAATGCCTACTTGCTTCCATGAATTTGTCTACAGTAGTGTGAACATGTGATATGATAAGGTTTATGGTGTTAAAAAGAGTGTTTTGCATAGTGGACAAGCTGTTTTCAGCTAATGGGCAATGAATTCTGCAAAGATTTAGCTTAGCCGTCTATAGATACCTATTGTGGTGGATCCAGCATGAAGCTAAATGTTCTTTTTATATCGATAGTATTCTTACATTACCTATCAATAATACCTAATGTGGTGGAGAAAATAAGATCAAAGAAGCAGTTGATTCAGTGACCTACTTTCTCATTTATTTTTTACCTAGTTTGCAAAGAAAGAGGTGTACTGAAGTAAAGGATCTGATTGCGGGAATTTCTTTTCGTAATGAAGTAAAGGATCTGTTGGTTGAAAATTGGCCACTGACCTTGTTTTGCCTGCCCTTTTTCTTTGGACAAGAACTTAGTTTTAGGTTGAATGAATATTGTGGAATTTTATACATATGTTCATCTGCTGACCTATTTGCTAATTTGTTTTGGGGTTAGTCCTTAGTTTGCTGAAAGGAATTATCATCAATTTCAGTTTTCAAACTCTCCTTCTCCAGATATTTTTCCTTTATTTTTGCCACAATAGTTTTAGGTTGAGCAAAACATCACTTAACCAAGAGACTGGAGCAAAGTGTAGCAATTTTTTGCAATTCTATGTGGTTCAAGCAGATTGTGCTGTTATTGGTGCCGTAGAATGTCTTTGGTCGTTTTGTGAGTGCTCCTTTTCATCTTGTGGCCTGATACGGCCAATGTATCAGAAACTTTCCTCAATGTCCTTTAGCTTGTTTGCTGTCTACACGTGACTCTTTATTCTCTTGTTATAGTGACTTTCGTGCCTTCTTCATATGCTAAGTTGATTGCATGAACAAGTGCTAAAATATGTCGGCAATTCTGAGGTGAAATCCTACCTATAACCACATACCAACTCATGTAAACTTCGTTGCGCTCTCATAATTATCTTCGCCTAGCTCGGATAGATCTTTCTTTGATTTGAATTAGTCTTTAAATGTGCGTTGCAGTTGTTTCAACAGAAAACTGACTTGCTTATACATGTCTTATGCTGAACTAGTGTTTCAACAAATACCCCAGAGATGGGTAAGGAATAGATCAGGTTGCGCTGGCTGGCTTATAACCTGTTTGGCCAAGTTTTTTCACGATGAAAAGCATAAAAAGTTTTTTTTCAAAGTTGAAGTGTTTGGTCAAGTTTTTATAAGAAAAAACAAGTGCTTTTGAGTAGAAGCAGAAACAACTTTATAGTTTCAGAAAAAAGTAGCTTCTTCCCAGAAATACTTTTTTTAAAAGCACTCATCTTTGAGAAAAATACACTTAGAAACACTTTTTAAAAACTTGACCAAACATAAATTGCTGCTTAGAAGTACTTTTCAAATTAATTAGCCAAACACAAAAAAATACTTTTCAAATAAGCTGATTTTTCGCCGAACATGCTATTAATCAAAATCATGTTGTTGAATCTATTCCAGTCTACTTTTTGCTTTGTACCGTCTTACTTGGATCAGTATAAATCTGTTCCTCAAATGAAAGTGATTCACGAAATCATTTTTCCTCGCAAAAGACCCTTCTCATGATTAAATGTATTTCCTTTTGATCCAGTTTGATGATCATAACTTCTAATGAAGTCTTGAAATTGCGTTTCTTTTCTCATCTTATTAGAGTAAAGTGTGACAAGTTGATGATTTTCTTTCTTCCTTTTTTGGGATAAAGAAATCTCCTCCTTCCACGTGGATGTCAGACGGAGGATTCAACGATAAAGATTAAACACTCCTTTCCTAGAAAGCTGGTTTCAGAACAGCTTTATCAGTCTCGTTCAAAGAAGAGGTTTTCCTAGTTTAGGAAAATATATTTAGAGATTAATACAAAATTTAGTTAAAAATGTTTGCATAATCCTAGTAAAAAAAAACTTTAATTACAAAATGACCCATCTTTTTTAATTTATGTAGTACTATTTATTATATTACTCTTTTCTTTTGTCATTAATAACATGCTTTTATTGATATACAATTTCACGGCATATTTAAAAACTACTAAGTTCAAAAAATAATTTATTCTTTCTTAATCTGTAGTTGGGATCTTTCCAGCTTGGGGTTTAAATAAAGAATAAAGAGATCTCGTCTATCTAATTCTATAATCATCTTAACAAACTTATCTTGTCGAATAAAATAATTGTTTTTTAAGTAATAACTTCAAATTGCATCGGCAACTGAATAGGATTTTGTTTATGTAATTATAGCTGATCATACTTTCTTTAATAGATTGAATTTCTGGTCAAATCAGCCCAACTTTATTGCTTTACTTATAGGAACTCCTTAGTTAAAAATGAAACTTCCAACGTAAATTTTATTCCAATTACCAAATTTTACTTTAGCCACTCCATTTTCATGTAAATGATCTCTTAAAACCATTCTTACTTATTTCTTGGTCTAGAAGTTCATTAATATTATATTGGAAAAAACAAAATAACAATTTTTAACTCTTAAGCAATTTTCATGCAAGTCATAGTAATTTCTATGACATTGTTCATCCAAATGATTCTTAAATTATTATTTAGTGTTTAAGGCATGAATTTTTTTACGCGACTAATATATGTGAACCAAATGGTTAGTGGAGTCAGGATTTTAATCTAAAATAAAATTTGGGATTATGTTGATCTAACGTTTGGTTACTAGTATTATAGGTAATATTGGTATCAAGTTTATACTAAAATTTTGGTATTATTTATCTCATATTGGATATGTGATATAAATATTCGGATTAACTATGCAACGATAACGTTATCAAAGCCCAATATTACCCCCCCTTAAAAGCCCCTTTTCATTGCCATTACTTTAACATTCAAGGTTACTATTAAGAATAGAAATTCATTCAAGTTTATCTAGCTTGGTGCCAAACACATGTTTTGAATTTTGAATAATTGGATTATAAAGCAATAGTACTAAATAATTGAGGAATTATTAATATCACATATCCGATGTGATATTAATCTCTCTTTTAATTCAATGATTATGTAAAAACCAATTGTATGTCGGTAATTTTTTACTCTTATTTTTTCAGGAGCTTTTTACTCTTTTAATTAATTTAGTTTAAACTAAATTATTAGAAGACATTTGATTAGAGAATAAGTTATTTCAAGATTATAATGATAGAATTATTCATCTTGTCCAAGACTATATAAGAAGATAAAATAACTACTTCATCCGTTTAAAAAATATTATCTTAGTTTGACTTGACATAAAATTTAATAAAGAAGAAAAGATTTTTGAGATATCTGATATTAAATAAATCATATTATTTATGTGACTGTAAAACTTTTAAAAGTTATGATGCTTTTTATTATTGAAACAAATTAATAAGAAAATAGTGCTAAATCTTATTTAAATGGAGTATGAAGCTTTTTCAGAATTTGCTTTTGAAGTTAGTAGCTCAATTTTAAGGAGCTACTATGTATTATAGAGTAGGTGCTGCTGGGAACCAACCACCACTATAAAAAGGTCACCTCTACTTTTTCAACAAATAAATTTGGCTGCTGCTGTCACATTTCAATGCCTCCATTTATTCAAAAACAGGGACTTCACCCAACATTCTTGACTTCTACAAAATCTTTATACAGTTCCCCCCATAGTTCTAATAAGTTAAACCCAACTGTCTTCTCACTTGTTAAACCTCAAGCTCGTAAAATTCTCCGTACAAAGCCTTTGAATCATCTTCAAGACTCAATTTTTTACCATTCCAATTCCAGTCAAGGTATGTTACAGGACAACTAGATGACATCCAACTCGTTAATGCTTTTGTTCTTTGTTTTTTTATTTTTAAGTCCTGTGTTCTTTAACTAAAAGTGAAATCAAGATTCGATTTTTTAAAGGGATTTTATTGATGAATTCTTTTATTTAACTGAATTGAGCAGAATGGTTATTGAAGATCCATGCAACTGAACTCAACTAGTTTAGGATTAAGGCGTAGTTGATTAATTGATTGATTGGTTAAAATGTTTAGGATTATAATTATGAGAAGGAAAATTAGAGTAGGAAAGTAGCAGCTGCACTCAAGGGTGTGGTAAATGAAGTGTGTTGAGAACCATGGGGTCTCAAGTTCAATTCCTATCCCATGGAATTAGTCGAGGCGCGCAAGCTGCGTGAACACCACGGTTATAAAAGGAAAAAGTAGGAGTTGCTGAGAAAAAATTGAGAAACAAAGAGGGATTGAAGAGGAAAATTGAGAGGAGAAATTACATTAGCCAGAAAAGAAGAGTAGAAAAGGAAACAAGAAGATCTGATGGTTTGATGGAATATAAGAGAAGAATTAAGTATAGAGAAGAAGATATAAAGTTATATTTGGTGTAATTTTATGTTTGCATCTGCCAAATCTAGCTTCATTTCTACTGTGTAGGTTTTAGACAGAGAGGATTAAAGAAAGACATAGGAATTTGTTGTTGAAGTTAAAAGTGCCTATCGCCATAAAGGAAGTATAATCCAAGCTAAGTCATAGTAGACAATCTTTTACTTCAATTTTTCCTTGCCACATTGAGGGAAATGGGTTGTAGGACTCAACAACAACGATCCAGTAAAATCCCACAAGTGGGGTCTGGGGAGTGTAGAGTGTACACAGACATTACCCCTACACCAAAGGGGTAGAGAGGATGTTTCCGAAAGACCCTCGGCTCAAGAAGACGAAAATAAAACGAAAATAAATAATAGATCAGTGACAACAACAGAAGTCAGAAAAATAATATCAGCATCGTAAGAGACAAAAAATAGATGGAAAAGCAATACCCAATAAACAATAATAATGCCACAGTACTATGAAAAAACGGAAAAATAGTGTGGACACTACATAAACCACTAGCAATCCAAGGCTAAACACTATCAGACTAGCCCCGCCCTCGGTACAAAGTAGAAAAACGCTTGATTCCTTCCTACCCTTTAACCCTAATGTCGACTTCCACACCTTCCTATCAAGAGCCATCTCCTTGGAAATCTGAAGCTGCGCCATGTTTTGCCTGATCAACTCACCCCAATACTTCTTAGACCGCCCTCTACCTCTTCTCATGCATGCCAATGCCAATCGCTCACACCTCCTAACCGGGGCATCTAGGTTTCTCCTCCGCACGTGCCCGAACCATCTAAGCCTCGCTTCCCGCATCTTGTCGTCCATGGGAGCCACGCCCACCTTCACCCGTATATCTTCATTCCTAATCTTATCCAGCCTAGTGTGCCCGCACATCCATCTCAACATCCTCATTTCTGCTACTTTCATCTTGTGGATATGAGAATTCTTGACTGGCCAACACTCAACCCCATACAACATGGCCGGTCTAACCACCGCTTTGTAGAACTTGCCTTTAAGTTTCGGTGGCACTTTCTTGTCACATAGGATTCCGGATGCTAACCTTCATTCATCCACCCCACCCCTTTACGGTGCGTGACATCCTCGTCTATTTCCCCACCCCATGGATAATTGACCCAAGGTACTTGAAACTTCCTTTCTTGGGGATGACTTGTGAGTCAAGCCTCACGTCCATGTCAGCTTCCCCCGACACATCACTGAACTTGCACTCCAGATATTTTATCTTAGTCCTACTCAACTTGAAACCTTTAAGCTCAAAGGTCTGTCTCCAAATCTCAAGCCTCTCGTTAGTGCCGACTCGCGTCTCATCAATCAGAACTATATCATCAACGAACAACATACACCATGGCACCTCCCCTTGAATATGGTGTGTTACTGCATCCATTGTGGTTGTAGGACTCAAGTGGATGAATTCATAAGTTCGGGGAATCTGGCATTTAGATCAGCTAGGGTTATCATACTGAAGTTTTGTGATTGCAACCCTTCAATCTTAACAAAAAAGAGGGTGCTTATGTTTCTTGCTTGTTGAAGAACTTGATTAGTTGAAAATTCCAATAGAACACCTAATTGTAAGTTATTACATCTTGTTTAATTTGTTTGTCCTTCAGTTGTGCATTCCACATTCTCTTATTCATCATCACCTCGCCACCATTCTTTATTTTCTTTACTGTCATATAAATGCTGAACTTTCCTTGTAAGCAAAATCTAAAATGTTTTTTTTTTGTCCAACTAATTCATCTGTATCCGTTATGAAAAAAATGTTTTTTTTCCCAACTAAGTCATCAGTATTTCCTAGGTTTTGGCCCTCTGTCATTCATACTATGTACAGTTGCACTATGCGATCTGCATTTTCCAATATTATTGTAAGAACTACGTATGTCTTGTGTTCAGGGCTTCAGGTATGCTTGGGAAAGTTTTAGTTGTCTTGTTGGTTGCAGGTCTAGCATGGGCATTCCCGGCCCTCCAACCTCCACCCCCCAAAATCTGTGGCTCTCCTGGTGGTCCATTAATTACTGGACCGAGAATCAAACTTAGGGACGGAAGACATCTGGCTTATAAGGAGCATGGTGTATCCAAAGAAACCGCCAAATATAAGGTCATATATGCTCATAGCTTTGGATCTTGCAGATATGATGCAGCTGTTGCACCTTTGGTATTTCATCGACTCTTTGTCAAACTTATAATTCTGCTTCCGTTCGAGTATAATCGAACTGAGATTGGAATGGATCATGTTGTTTCTTTCAGGAAACACTTGAAGAATTAGGGGCGTATGTTGTCTCTTTTGATAGACCTGGTTATGGGGAAAGCGATCCTGATCCAGAGCGAACCATAAAAACTACACCTTTGGATATGGAAGAGCTCGCTGATCAACTGGGACTTGGCCCTAAATTTTATGTTATGGGGTTTTCCATGGGTGGTCATTCAGTTTGGGGTTGCCTTAAGTACATCCCTAATCGGTATGTAGTGTACGGAATGATCTTTTGCTTTTAAGCTCGACGTCTGAAAATCATTTGGCATGAGCAACATGCTCCATGAAATCTTGTCTTTAACGTTCAACTGCCATGTCATCATTATCATAACCCATCAGTCACAAAATGTAAAGACCTAAGAATTAACAGAGGAGGAGGAAGTTTTGATTATATAGCAAAGCCTTTCCAACATGAAACAAACTGTTCTATAAATTTTAGCAGATTTTCACCTTAAGTACTTGCCACTATGATACATATCTTCACCTGAAAGGTATAGTGGTGTAACTGAAGAAGCGTAGATCTCGCTGTTTCACAAATCAAAGTTCCCCTACGTGATATTTTGCTACTTTCTTGTGGAACCTCGCTATTCTCACGAACAGCAAGTAGAATTCCAGTAATTCCTGTATTTTCTACTATTTTTACAGGGCTACATTCTTTTCCTCTCTGTGGCAGTTCTTCCTTTTACTCATGAGATTTGATTGCTTTTCTCAAATATAAAGTTGCATTTTTTCTGGTGCTAATAGGTTGGCAGGAGTAGCTCTAGTTGCTCCCGTTGTCAATTACTGGTGGCCTGGATTTCCTGCTAATTTATCTACAGAAGGATACAATCTACAGCTCCCACAGGACCAATGGGCGCTTCGAGTTGCACATTATGCACCTTGGCTAGTCTACTGGTGGAACACTCAGAAGTGGTTCCCGTGCAATAGTGTTATAGCTGAAAAACCAAAAATGTCTCCTCCAGATTTAAAAGTTGCTTCTAGATCTGCTGAGCACGCAAACAAAATAAAAAATCTTAAGGTAAATCAGTTTCCTGCCTGAATATGGATAATTTACCGTTAGATTACAGTCGGTTCACGATCCCTTGAATGTGTTTGATCCTTGTAATAAATTTGCTGGAAGAATTCATGGAAATGTGAAGTGTCACGGCTTGGAGTTGTTTTATTCCTGCTCATATTACATGTTTCTACTGTTTTTAGTGAGACATTAGAATAACCACTATAGGAGCGACAAAACCATACGAATTACAAGTTTTCATGTTTGTTGCACCAGGATCTGTGGTATTATGTTACTTTTTGCACCTTGGCTAGTCATGTGAAGTGGCTAGTACATGACTTAGTGTCATTTGTGTATTTTCGTATTTCTTGACTTGTGTGATTGCTTGTTGTTGCTTTCATTTCGGTTTTCTCATTGCATTATCTAGTGTTAGTTTTGTATTTTCGCTTCGGTTTTCTGATTGGTGTGCTTGTTGTTGCCCTACCTTTTATCTTTCCCGAGCCGACGGTCTATCGGAAACAACCTCTCCGCCTTCTTAAAGGTAGGGTAAGGTCTGTGCACACACTACCCTCCCAGATCCCACATGTGGGATTACACTGGGTTTGTTGTTGATGTTGTTGTTTTTGAGTGGAAGTGAAAAGCAAGCCACCGTAGTGCTAGAATGTAATTGATTAGTACAAATAACCCACAATTCGGAATTACTTTCATGAGCTATTACTTATGTGATGATCGTTGTTGGCTTAAAAGTTGCTGCTTCTTTCGTATGTAGGAATATGCTGTAAAACAAGGAGTTTACGAGTCCCTCCATCGTGACATGATGGTGGGGTTCGGGAAATGGGATTTTGATCCTATGGATCTTAAGAGCCCTTTCCCAAATGGTGAAGGCTCAGTCCACATGTGGCATGGTGTTGAAGACTGGGTTGTGCCTGTTATATTACAGCGCTACGTCGCACAAAGGCTTCCGTGGATACAATACCATGAAGTACCCAATGTTGGACATCTGCTTATTCATGATCGAGGCGTGAAGGAGATTATCTGGAAGACATTCCTGACCGGAGAGAAAGAGCAGATAATGCATTCTTAAAGGGGAAGAAAGAGATTTTGAGATTCCTTTGTAAGAAGACAGATTCTGTGTTGATCAAACTTCTATTGTTGGTATAGTTTTGCAATGGCATTTCCAACCAGATCCTGACATCGGTTTACAACGTTTAAGGTGTGGCCTTGTGAGAAGCACTTTTACTTTTTCAATGGAAAGTGCAAAATTTCACTACAAGCTAAAGATAATTTGAAACTTGTATGACCCAAAAAAATAGATTTTGGTTTTATACAATTAGATTAATAGAAAAATGGGGTTAATCACAGTCAAAATCAATATTTAAGGACAGATCCAGTGTTTTATGGTAAGTGCGTTAATGTGTAACACTAAAGAAAACAACTTGAAATAAGAATGAAGCAATAAAGACCTACAAGTCTAAGAGAAGAATAACAACTAGAACGATCCAATAAAATTCCACAAGTGAGGTCTGGAGAGGGTAGTGTGTACTATACCTGTTAATTGGGCCGGGCTGATCCGTTTACAGTTCGTCTCAGCCCGGTTCAGCCCGGTACTATAACGTGGGGGGCGGGCTGGGACGGGTTGGGCAGGGAGCGTGTTTCAAACGAATAATTTTTTGATACCGGTGCACCGGAACCCGTTAAGCCCGTTAATCCATTAACGGGTTGTTAACAGGTTGTTAATGGGCTACAACCCGGTTCAGCCCGTTAACCCGTTAACGCGTTGTTAACGGGCTACAACCCGGTTCAGCTCGTTTACTAACGTTTTTAATTTTTTTTTAATTTTTTATGGACCAACTTAAACTCCTGATATTGACACTTGTATTTCTTATCTACACAAACATTTAGAAACATTATATAATTATTATGCTAACATTGTTGATGCTTCTTCTGTTGTAGATGCAAATATTTCTTCAAGTTCAGTTTCAACATCTGGGACCAGTGCTTTGGATGATAATGATGGTGTTGAAGATTATTTGATTTGATCTACAATAGGGGAGCATCAAGCCATCAACAAACCAGTAGCAGGAAAAATAATGAACTTCAATTCTACTTGCAAAAGTCAGCAGAGCCCCGCACAAAGGAATTTCTACCATTGGGTTGGTGGAGGAGCAACTCAAATCAATTTCTTGTTCTTTCGGCCATGGCTCGAGACGTGCTAAATGTGTCGATTTCAACAGTCGCATCAGAGAGCGCATTTAGCCAAGCAAGGCAGCAACTAGGAGATACCCGTCATTCATTGGGTAGCAACGCTTTGAAAATTCTAGTGTGCTTCAGAGATTGGATAAGATTAGAACGACGAAATCAAGGGCGTGACGAGGTAGATGAAGCGGAGGACCAAGAAATTAGAGATATAATGGTTTATGGTTCCGATTCAACCAATGCCGGAAACCAAAAACCTCATGTTGACAACTTGACATGGATGAACTTACAAAAATGATGCAAAGCATGTGATGTACTATTTGTTTTTTTATAATTGTTGTAAACTTTTAATTTGCAAGTTCAAAAATAACAAAATCAAAAAAGAACTTGCAACTCAATTTGAAGTATTATATATTATTCAATAAAAATATCAAATGAAAGTCTTCGAAGCTTGATCCTTACATATAGGTCTTATTAAATAATTTTTTGTAGCCACTTACTTTCAAATTTTAATTTTAACATTATAAAATTCAAATTTAAAATTTAAAATTTTAAACTTCAAAGTTTAATTCTAAGCCTTAAAAGTTTACAAACACTTAAGTATCAAATAACATTGAATAAGAAAAATAAAATTTACTTAAAAAAAAAATAAAAATCCACGGCCCGCTAACAGCCCTCGAACAACCCGCTAACAACCCTCTAAGCCCGAACCCGGACGAAAAAAAAAAATCCGAAAAAGTACAGCCCGCTAATAGCCCGCTAACTTAGCCCGCTAACAGCCCGCAACGTTAAACAGACGGGCTGATTTTTTTTTGTCCAGCCCATCCCAACCCGCCCGTTAAACACCCCTAGTGTGTACGCATACCTTACCCCTACCCGAAGGAGTAGAGAGGCTATTTCCGAAAGATCCTCAACTCAAGAAGACAGAAAATACGAGAAAAGAAGGGAAATGACAATATATTAGTACCATCAAACAGAAACCAAAGAAATAATATTAGCATCACAAGAACTAGAAAATAAAGGAAGGAAAATGTAAAGTCAATCTTTGTTTTTATTCAACAAAGTGAGAATCTTGTACGGAAAATATTGATGAAATCCTTTACAAAATGTCCAATCCTCCTTTGATCTATCTCTCTTCCTATTTATAAGGGCACATGGGCAACAAAACCCTATATAGTACAACATAAGAGAATATTCATAAAATATTCTATAAATCATAAGACTAGTCGTCACTACGTGCTGAGAATTGATGCTCGTCCTCGTCCTCTGCCGATTTGGTTCGACCTCGGCTCCGCTTTATCTTTCACCTTTGACCTCGATCTTTTGGAGTCATATCGACACGTCACATCCTTCAAAGGCTTTACTACCGTTGATCTGGTCAAACACATCAAATGAAGTTTTTTACCCATACAACACTAACTTCAAAATTAAGGCCATATTACTAGTATTTTGCAAATTAATGTAACCTCGTGGTTAGTTGTATCTTGGGAGTCGTAGAAATAACAATCCTAAGTGTTAGCATGTGTCAATTAAGGCACGAGTCGTTTGGTTCGCATGTTAGTTACTAGTTAGTACAGTTGAATACATTTTTCATTTTTAGAAAGAGTTGTAATCCAAATTTAGTGCCATTTTAACATGTTTCTAAACGGGCAACGATCACGTTTAGCCCGCGGTCGAAACTATTTATATTCGGTAGTCGCAAGAGTGTATAAAATTTATATATTTTTTGTATGTAACATACAGAAATATATATATATATATATATATATATATATATATATTTCGACTATTATTTTGACAGCAGTTATATAATATCATTTTTCCTTTTCTTAACAGTGTTGCCATTGTCAATCGCATATTTATGTGTTAAGAGGAGTAATTATGAAGCATCCATGTTAAGTGATACTAAGGATACCCCTATTTGGAAAATCATATGAGTATGTGAATTGTGATTATTATCTAAAGAGCGTAAATTTCCAATTTTGATGTTTAAATTGAAGAACGGCAAAGGGCTAAATATACCCCTCTACTTTCGAAAATTATCTAAGACTACCCATCGTTATATTATTAGGTTATCTATACCCCTGCAGTCATACTTTGGGTTCAAATATACTCCTCATTTGAACGGAGGGACACGTGTCATCGTCATGTTAGTCATTTATAAATATCTCCTAATTAATTAAAAAGACTCATTACCCATATCCGAAAAATAATTTTTTTTTTGTAAAAACTAGAAAAAACTAAAAATATTTTTTTACTAAAAACTGAAAAAAACGAAAATATTTTTTTTCCAATTTTTACAAAAAAACTGCTTTAAAAAAACTGAAAAAAAACTGCTTTAAAAAAACGAAAATTGCTTTTCAGTTTTTGTTTTTCAGTTTTTACAAAAATATTGTTTTAGAAAATATTTTTTAGTTTTTTTAAAGCAGTTTTTTTGTAAAAACTGGGAAAATAATATTTTTGTTTTTTCAGCTTTTAGTAAAAAAAATTCATTTTTTCCAGTTTTTACAAAAATAAAATTATTTTTCGGGTATAGCTAATGAGTGTTTTTAATTAATTAGGAGATATTTAGAATTGAATTATTTTTCGGGTATGTGTAATGGATATTTTTAATTAATTAGGAGATATTTAGAATTGACCAACATGACGATGACTCGTGTCCCTCCGTTTAAATGAGGGGTATATTTGAACCCAAAGTATGACTGCAGGTGTATAGATAACTCAATAGTATAACGAGGGGTATTCTTAGACCATTTTCGAAAGTAGAGGGAATATATTTGTCCTTTGCCGATTGAAGAATGCTGGAACTTAAAGTGTGCTATATGTATAAACACTATATAAGGACTATGAGAATTAGGATAAATTTCTCTTATAACTATTAACAGTTGCAGTAAAACTTCTTTTTCTGCTTAAGTTTGAAAAAAGCTCTATTTCTTTGTTCCTCGAAATGAATATCCTGTTTTTCCACTTGACAAATTGTTTAAATATTTTCTGGAATAACAGATTTCGAAATATTTAGTTCAAGAAAATACGAGGACACAAGTTTTTTCCCTTTAAGGGAGTAACATGTGGAAAACACAGCAATACTGCCTCTCTTTTAAAAAAAAAAACTTTTTCTAAATGCTGCTACAAGAGTGGGTTGCTCTAGTGGTAAGCACCCTCCACAGTTCTTGGAGGGAGGGAGCCGAGGGTCTATCGGAAACAGTCTCTCTACCCCGGGTAAGGGTAAGGTTTGCGTACATACTACCCTCCCCAGACCCCACTAGTGTGATTATACTGGGTTGTTGTTGTTGTTGTTTTTCTAAATGCTGCAAGTAAAAATAGAATCATGCTAACTCTGTAAGTTATACTAGAAATACACTTTCAAGAAAGTACACATAATATTAACACAACTCAAGAAGGAAAGCAGACAACATCTAATAAGAGAGGACGGTTGATAATCAATTGCAAGATTTTACAGGGGAAAATATAAGAGATCTTTTTTAGTTCTAAAAGAAGCAGATTTGAGGACTTTTATTTCATTGCTCAAAGATGAAAGAGTACACAACTATTTCAACTGAAAACTAATACAGGAACCTAAGCTACAAACAAAAGCTTTGAATTCAAATTTCATCCAAACTAAAACCAGGTTAAAATGGCAGCATCCACCTTTTAAAGGCTAAAGAGGCTGCAACACTTGGATCTCAAGACTTGGAGTTGCCCCGAGTACTAAACACATTCGTACAAAAAAAAATGATCTTTTACTTGGGCAATCCATTTTCTGGATTGAGGAGAGCATGGCTATCGTCCGTCAACAAAACTGGACCTCTACCTGGTCTTGTACAGATGAAGTAGCTAATTTCACCCTTGTATTTCTGAGCTGGAACTTTGTCCTTAATTTCAGGTGGAGGAGGCAATGCTTCCACATCCTTTATATCCTGAATCCCAGCATCCTTCAGAATTGACTTATCGCCTATGACATAGCTGAGAGAGAAGGGAAAAAGAACAACGAGGAGCAGTGAAGATGGTTAATGGTTGCATGTTGATCGCACAAGGTCCAGAATACATATCATTTGGGGGGGGGGTACGGAGGAAAATATTTTATTTTCTGGTGTTTGGTTGCCAGAAAATATTTTCCATTACAAAGGGGAAAATGGCTTCCCTTACTTTTTGGCATAAATCATTTTCCTTCACAATTATCTCAAATCGTAACTTTATATCACTACTTTAACTAGCACTTCGACATTATAATCAATCTTTAATACTCAAAAATTTCGTCAAAACATTCTAGGTTTGTTAATATTATTGTCAATCTTTAATAGATGTTTTTTGCAAAATACTTTTCCATTCTCAAACCAAATACCGGAAAATATTTTCTAAAAAAAATAAGTTATTTCCCGAAAAACATTTTCTCGAAAATGACTTCCTTCGTACTTACATTAGAACTTTGAATCTTTTAGATGGCACACATACCTGTTTAGATCAGTATCTGAATTTGGAGGGAAGTGGAAGAGAAGCCTCTGAAGCATAAGTGTGGCAGCCTTTCTGTTACGTGCAATTAGAACAGCATTTGGCCCAGCATCGAAGGTGTATGCGACCTGGAAACATTATTATGTTAACTAAAAATGGAATTGCTTATGGAGTTGAACTTTCTAATGTGTTTCTTTTTCATTTACATTTTCAACAGATCAATCATAAGAAAGTCTTTGTGTTGTGAATGACAGGTTTGGCGAGATCTAACTGCCAAATGATACTGGCTTATATATTTGCTAAATACCTCACTCCGAACCCATGTTTAGAGTATTTCAGTATTCCAAAGATCATCTCTTTGTCAAATTTTCCCATTTCTCCGATTAAAAGTTTACACTTCCTATGCTTTTCTGTTTAGGTCATGTGCTCACTGTAACTTCCTATAATAAATCTCATCAACTCACCTCAAATAACTTGCTTCACCTGAAGAAATAGAACAATACAAATAACCATCATGTCAAGAGGGTAAAACTTGTCTAATCAATTTATTTAGTTGGTTCAACCAGGTCGTGTAACTAGCTTTGAATTTTTTTTTGGACTGTATCTGCTCCTTAGTTATTCAGTAAGTGTTTTATTAATGCTACACTGCACCTACCTTTGATGGCAAACTTGCAGGAGAAAACAAAACGTGTACTGAAATAATAGTCAGCAACAAGGCTAATAGGCCTGATACTGAATTGTGAATCAAAGTTCAAAAGATTTGAGATAAGTCTGAAAGTTGTTTGGTATAGTGTCAAAACCAGCTCAAAAACAAGAAAATGTCAATGTTTGGATGCATCGTGAAGTAAGCAGTATCTTCAACACAAAGGTGTACAAAGTTTAAGGGAGAGGTATGTCATGAAGGAAGCACTTACTACCCATTAGGAATATAATTTTTAAAAAAAAAAGAAAGATAGATCTCCGGAAAGAAATAATCGTGTTTATGTTTAAAATAACTTTGGTTCCACTATTCTCCATCAAGTACAAATTTGTGTGACCAATTTAACCTGCAGTAACGACGATATTTCAAAAAGTTGAAAATCTTGGTGAGCCGTTTTATTTCTTCGGTAAAAGAGAAGAACCAGATCATGCAATTATCTATTAGAACAAGAGAAGGATAAGGTAGAAAACCTGTGGAGTTCCTTCTGAACGGTTCCATTTCTCAACACAGCTAATTACCCTGAAAAAGTTAACACGCCGTCAAGACTTACTTTTTCTCCAACTTCCGGTATTAGAGATCATCAAGCTCAGAACTTCTAAAAAATTACTTTACAAGACAACTCAAGCTATAGGCTGAAGTTAAGACAACTTACCTATGAGATGTATCATTCATGTAGAATATTGGAGGGCTGGTGTCCATGCAAACTGCATGAAATTGGTTGCTGTCAGCACAAGTCAGTTGAGCAAAAGTTGGAAAATCACGATTTTGTATAGCTTCTTCCATCTGAATAATGCGTTTAGGTACTACTACCTGCAATAATTAATACAAAATGAAAAGTCAAACATCTGATACGGCGTCACCAATTTAACGGAGGTTAAATTAAAAGAACTAATGAAAATAAGCTGGAGATCTTTTAGAATATTGTTTGAAGATGTGTCAAGCTGAGAAATTCAAATGTAATCCAGAGTACAAGGAATACCTTTGCCCTGTGTTCTATAAGTGCACTGGTTTCAACAGTATCACGCATTCCTGAGGTACTACTTGTTTCCTTCTGCCGTGAGCTCACCTGAAGTACGTCACGTAATAGCAAATATTAAAGGGAGAAAGATCAAAAGGCACAAGTCGACTAGTTAGTGTCACGATCAAATTGATTGCATCATCATTTATGCACACATCTTATTTTAGAAGATGATGCAAGTTCAGAATCCTGTTTATTTTTTGGAGCTGAAAACAAAAAATGCACCCAAAAGTTATTCCAATGATCAACGCTTGTGTATTTCAATTGACTAAACTTCATTAATTCATTATCAAGAATAATGAGTTACTGAAGCAGCTTAAAGTTGGTATTGGAGAACTAGGAATCAGTTATAAGTGCGAAGTTGGAAGTACAGTAGCAATAAGATTGCCATTTGGAAAGAAAGAAATAAAAACTGCAGAGCACGTATAAGTACACAAATAAATATGTGGCACTTAAAGTTCTAGATTAGTTAGCAGGAAATAAAAGCAGAATATTCTTTCTTTTTCCCTTCCAATTTCCCACTTCCCAGTATAGCACTATTGACTCACGTTAACGGAACTGGGTATTTCTAAAAGAAGGGGTTTTCAAATATCTAAAACTTGAATCAGGGACTCATTACAAGAAGGGGCTCGTTAGAAGAATAATAATAGAAACCAAGTTCTTTTCTACAACCTTATTTCCCACAAAGATATTCCTATTTTTAGGTCTCAAGGAGTGCAGTTCCAATGAGCTAAGTTAGATTTTTGTTCCACATATTATTCTGAAAATCACAAATGCACAAAAGTAATGCACATGCAAGTATCGTCCTAGGAGAAAAAGAACAAGACACCACAAGAAGAAACAAAAAGGAAAAGTTAAGTAGTGTTTGGTTCTTGAGAGTTCCTGCTTTTCCTAATTCCCGATGTTTTTTGTCATGGAGCTAAGATTTATGTGCTGCGAATTGATAAATTCGTTTTTCTTTTCTGATGATGGAAATGGTTATAACCATTTTAAACCAATTTTGCAAAACCTTGGAAAACAGAAACAACAAAATCAAAAGTTGAAATTAGAAAGATCTCAGTCGGCTCAATAAAATGGTGGCATAAAGCCAAAATTAATAAAATATCATAAAAAATTTAATAAAATGCATCCATATTTTTACTTAAAGATCACTCTTCTAATTCTTTGAGATGCAAATCTATAAATTAATCTTCTTAGTAATTAATTCCTTCAAATGTTTCTTTTAAAGAAATAAAAAGAGTTTATACAGGAAAATCAGTCAAAATTGAAAAACGAAATCGTCATAACCAAGAAAAAGCAACTAGAATGAATGTATGCGGAGAAGGAAAAACCAAAATCGACGAGGTAGGTATATTTGCAGATTAACAGCTTGTTTGGATGGTTGTTACATATCGTTTTATAATGTATCGTATCGTATTGTACTGTATCGTTTGATGAATACAATGTTTGGATAGATTGTGTCGTTTGCCATCGTTTCATGATATCACACACCAGCAATATGAAGAATAAACTTGCAATATTATAAAGAAAAATTATGATATAGGGTAAAATGACTATATAAAAAGGTAGGATAAATGATAAAATAAAATTATTTAACAATAATTGAGGGTGAGATTGAGAGAAAAAGACAAGGTAACGACGCGACCACACCAAATCGGTTGTTACATAAAGTGGCACATTTCGTCGTTACGTAACGACAGAATTAACGATACGATACAATAAAATATAAGTAACAATCAAAACAAACATCGTATTTAAAGTAACAATACGATATGATACAACAGGTAACAACCATATAGAGATAGAAACATAACTTAATTTACTCACGCATTTGAATAACATATTTATAAGTTAAAGAGGGATAAAAACTCGTGAAAAAGAAGAGAGAGAGAAACTTATCTTAATTTACTTACTCATTTCACCCGTCTCGATAAAATTTAAAAATAAAAAAATAGTTATGTTAATTATAAAAATTATGTATTATCTATATTATTATATAAAACACGAAACTCCACCACAAAATGGTGACAACTTTTCTATCATTCATAAGTGTATTATATGTTTGATAGAATTATAATTATAATTAATCATTAAATATTTCATATTCTATATTCATTATTTGACCTCTTTATTTTCTACAAACAATTAATTTTAGAAACTTCATTAGTTCCTTGTATAGTCATGGCATTAGAAATGTAATAAATTTCCTTTCCACGTTTTTAAGTTATTATTTCATTTTTTTCAAGTTTTCAAAGGTATAACTTTGTCTAATATTTTAGAACTTTGTATTAAACTACTCAATGCCAGTAAAGTTTTTGACAAATTAAACCAAGGTAATATATTGACATAAATGGCTAACTTGGATATACGAAATACTAATTTGTCATACACTTTAATTTTTATTTTATAGTGCGTGTATTTACTAGTTCTGCATATAATAACAATACTTTGAGGGCTTTTAATTCTTTGGGGCCTAAAGCAGCAACTTTAGTAGCCTTACCCTTGTTCGTCCGTGAATTATCTTGTGGGAAAATGAAAATAGAAGAAGTTTTGAGCCTTATATAATTTTTCCATTTGATATTTTTGAATCTAGAAATAGGAGAAACAGACAAAGAGACAGAATTTTTCCCCTTCTTACTGCCTAGCAATAACATATAACTTGTTGAGTTTTTTTTAAGAAATAATTATAATCTGGACAAGAAGTACATACCACTGCAATGATGATAACAAGCTCATCCCAATGCTTCTCGTCGACAAGCTGAACAGCAATGCTATCGCCACCATTTTCCTCCTTCATACATTGGAAAACAAATTAATAAAGACTAAGAAGATATAATACATGCCGAGAGAAGCTACAATACCAAATTAGGAGCTCGACATACTTTTCCCATGATCCACTTGACGAATCCTCCGTATAAGCTTCGACAAGCACTTCCCGAACCTTGCCTGTGCGTGAAGTAATGAATCTTGTCACTTTGATTATTTATTTAAGCTATTGAATAAGTAGTGGAACAGCTAATAAAGATCAGTTAGACGAGTTTAACATTAAACTAATTTTAATCTTCTATGACACGAAACGTGGGGAAACAAAACCAGCTACAAAAAATTCATGACTGATATGAATTACCTTGCTATGGCAGAAAGTTTCCCGTTGTCCTCTTGCACATTCATTAACTTTGCAAGAGAAAAAACTGCATGTAAGAGACATAAGTTAGTTGTAGTTGTCTCAAAACTTCCGGAATAAATTAAATATTAGAGAAAGCAACAAAGAAATAAGAGGGTTCGAACCTGAGACGTGTGCCTAATCACATTATATAATACGATCTTACCAATAGACCAAAACCCTAGGAGCGATAATTCTTTAACTTGTATTCAATCCATTCGCGACTCTTTTTTATTATTATTTTTTTATTTCATTGATGTAATGACAGCTAATTTTGAAGACCTGAGTATCATAAATTAACTTTGAAAAGTAATTGGAGTACTATTTTTCAAGAGTTTTATGCATCCACTTGTTCATGTAGTATAAGGTGCAGACAGATTACACGTGCTGGGATCTGATCCTACTTTGTAATTTATATTATTTTCTGGTACATTAGCTTTTAGTGTGGTCTATAATACTTGAATGTAATTTGTTTCTTTAAGTATATAATGCTAGACATTTTGTTGAGTCTTTACTGTGCTAAATCTGTTATTTGACTTCAACTAGCAAACATCAAAGTTCCTTGCATTTTTTTGGAGTGTTCCATAATTTTGGTACTTTTTCCAGTTTGACAGAAGGCATTAGGATATATTTGATATCTGCTTAAGTGCTGCATGTATCGTTTCTAGGTACTTCTCTTGTAGCATGACTGTTGGTTCTATGATCAGTAACATATCATGTTGTTTGGCAAATAAAATAGTTTCAAAAGACCTTTGATAGATTATTTAGTTAATGGAAAGTGTAAGCTTTTGTTTGTCCACACTCTTTCTTTTACAGGATGACCAGTGTTACCATTTTCTATTTATGCATATTCTATATTAACCAAGTAATGTGAGCTTCACTTTATGCCAATCACAAATCAACTTCATTTTAACATCGTTCCTTTCCTGTATATCATTTATATGTATCTCATTTATCTGGAAACTATGTTGTGTGACTTTAATATCTTCTAAGTGGCCTTTAAAAGAATGAAGTTGCTGATAAGGTAGTGCATTTATCTGTTCATTTGAGCTTCTTGGATTCTAATGAATGTTGCCTTATTTTGTATCCAAGTTGGTGGTGAGTTAGTGGTAAGAGTTATCCATGGTTGCCAATCTATATTACATATGCATGTGCATGACTGCGTTGAGATGGAGCTTCTGCTTGTGTTTATCTTCTTCGACCCTTTGTCTTTAAAGATAATAAAAGTTCATTATGAAATTTGTGAATTGAAGATTAAGTCAGCCTACTTAAGAATTTTATTGTTGATTACTACCAGTGGCGAAGCCAGAAAATTCAACAAGGGTGTTCAAACCTTTGCCGGTGGACTATGTAAGGGTGTTCAAAGTCTATTTTTAATCAATAACAAGTAATATTTTACCTTATACGGAGTATAATTTTCCGGCGAAGGGTGGTCAGTTGACCACCCTTGGATACACGTAGCTTCGCCCCTGATTACTACACAAAAACATGATATCTGAGGGAAGAAGGTAGAGGGGCAAGCCCATGACTGACCGAGTGTCAAACCGTGTGCCATTGGCCTTCGGGGATTTCTTGGATATCAAAAAGAGAAGTTAAGAAATTGTCAATCATACCTAGGCAGGCAAAACCAGCAGCCGAGGAAGCCAAACCGGCAGCAGTAGGAAAATTATTGTAAGAAGCAACATGCACATGCAGGTTCTGCCAATCCTTTTTCGCGATCTTGATACCCTTATTCTCATCCTCAACGTCACTGGCACGAGCTCGAATTTCTCTAAGACAGTTTTGATATCTGCCTCCAGAGAGGGATATTTCCTGCACAATGAGCAAAAATAAATATAAAAATGTCAAGATCCAGATATAAAAATCTACAGCATAAGGTTCTTTCTCCTTGCTGAAAAAAGGAGGGAAAGGAAGAAATCTAATGAGCTCAGCTTTCTAAGACTGCGCAAAAATGAATTTTATTGTTTCAGATCTATTTTCCTCATGTCTATCTTTACAAATTTCTGCACTATCTTTACAAATTTCTGCAGCGAAACCAGAGAAGATGATCAATTATATGAGCCACTATTAAACTAGAATTGCCTCCCCTCCCCCCCCCCCCAAAAAAAACCCACCCCACCCCATATAAGGTAGAAAACTAACAAAGAATACCAAGAACCTCCTTGATTCTATTACATGTAGTCACACACAGCGAAAAGAACACATAGCTGTATGCTCTCATGGCATAAGATCATATGATCGTGCAGGTAAGAATCCACTCTCAGCTTCCAAAATGCTCTTCCTTGGAAAAGATCAATCCCCATTAAACTTAATAAACTCAACTCAAGAAATTAAAAAATATTACTCTTCAATAACTGAACTTTACCAACATCTGAGCTGCAAAACAGTCTTCTTTCGCATAAATCAGCCCACGAGAAATTACAACTCATCAGAACTTTTAAAATGAAACTTACACTGAGAAAATGAGAAATTTTACTAATCAAGAACTAAAAGTTTCCCAATATTATAGCTGCCAAAACAGTTTTCTTTCACATTAAATCAACCCATACAATATTGCATGAATAAGTACTCATCAAATTGGAAAAAGAATACACCGAGATAATGAGAATTTTTTACTCTTCCAGAATTGAACTTTCCAACATCTGAGCTGCATACAGCCTTTTTTCATATAAATCAACCACGTATAAAATTGCAAAAACAAATGTCTATCCAATCTTTCAATAAACTTACACTGAGAAAATGAGAAATTTCTACTTTTCAGGAATCAAAACTTTAAAATATCTCAGCTTCAAAAAGTCTTCTTTCACATTATCGACCCACACAAAATTATAAAAACACATAGTCAATCATTTTTCTTATTAAATACACTGAGAATTTATCCTTTTTACTCATCAAGAACTGAACTTGCTCAATATTTGAGCTGCCAAAACAGCTTTCTATCACAATTAACCCAAACAAAGCTACAAAAATAAATACCCATCAAACTTTTAAAAGATCTACACTGAGAAAGTGAAAAGAATTTACCTTTCCATTGAACCACACAAAATTACATTAACATATAGTCATCATTTTTTTTCTTTAATACACTGAGAAGAATAGAAGCTTTTACTCATCAAGAACTGAACTTTCTCAACATCTGAGCTGCCAAAACAGTTTTCATTCATACAAATTACAAAAAACAAATACCCATCAAAATTTTAAAATATTTGCACTAAGAAAGTAAAAAGAATCCACCTTTCCATTAAACCACAAAAATTTACAAAAACATATACTCATCATTATTTTTATTAAATAAACTGAGAAATTATCATTTTTACTCATCAAGAACTCAACTTTCACAAGACCTGAGCTACCAAAACTGCTTTCTTTTACACAAATCAACCCACAAAAAAAATTTAAAAAATAAATACTCATCAAATATTTAAAGAAATTACTAAAACATATACACAGAGAGATTATCAGTTGTCCTCATCAAAAACTGAACTTTCTGAACATATGAGCTGCCAACCAATCTATTTTCCACACAAATCAACCCAAACAAAATTAAAAAAAACAAATACCCATCAAATTATATAAAAAATTACACTAAAAAAGTGGGGGGGAAAAGAGAAGAAGATTACCTTTCCATTTAGCCACATGCGATCTTGATCAAAAGCAGGGCTAACAGCAACAGTTGTGGTGGTACAAAGATGAGCAGGATCAAGGGTAACACTAATACTATCATTAATAGCAAGAATTAAATCCTCATCTCTCTTTCCCCAATACTTAATCACTGCTATATTAGTGGGTGTTTGAGCAGTCACCATAAGAACCCAATTCTGTAATTGTTGTTCTGCCATGGCCAAAAATCAAGAGCAGAGAGGCGATAATTCCAATGAGGGAAATCTGGGAATTTAGATCTATAAAAATGGGAATGTGGGTTTGGTTTTTGATTTAATTTGGATATGTTTATTTATATGTGTAGAAGAGCATGGCTGCGAACCTCCATTGTTGAATGACAAACAAGTAGTAGTTTATTTCTCGTTGGCATCAAATTTTGGAACAAGGGTTGCGGGGCCCAGCGAAACAACATGTGTTGTGGGACCCAATAAAAAACATAAGTCGGGTATATTTGGTTGTATGATTTGGATTTTGGACATAAAAATTATAACTCCCGCAGTTTCAATTTGGACATAAAACTATAGAGGGTGTTTGGATTGTGTTTTAAGTTGTGAAATCAACTTTTAAACTCTTTTAGCTTCTTTTTTTTTTTTTCCAGTGTTTGGCAAAATTTAAA
The DNA here is from genome assembly GCF_000715075.1 of Nicotiana tabacum. Lineage (NCBI taxonomy): Eukaryota > Viridiplantae > Streptophyta > Magnoliopsida > Solanales > Solanaceae > Nicotiana > Nicotiana tabacum. The sequence continues at coordinate 118,896,939 of NC_134092.1, read as the reverse complement.
AAAATACTTAAAACAAATTTAAAATTGCTTAAAACAAGCTAAAAGCAATAAGTTGGCTTAAAAGCTATTTCGGTTGAAAAATCACTTTTTTAAGCCAATACAAACGGTCTCATAGTTTGACTTGGCACAAAGTTTAAAAATAGACTTTTAAAATATGTGGTGTTAAAAGCTTAAGGGGCAAAAGAGACCGTGATACTTGTGTGGTTATAAAAGCTTCTCATTAGATGTAAAGTGGGTAAAATAAAAAGTTTAAAGTTAAATTGTTTCTAAATAAAGAAATGTGTTATTCTTTTCGAACGGACTAATAAGGAAAGTGTGTCATCTAAATTGAAACGGAGGGAATACATGATTTTTGAAAATAATAATAATTTGAAGTTAAGTTAAAAATGGTATTGAAATTTAAAATTATGTTTGGACATGTATTTCACTTAATAAAAGATTGCAGTTTTGTGAATATGAAAATATATATTTTTTCCAAAAACTTGAAAAAATTGTCAAAACCACCGATTTTTGGAAAACTCATTTTCAAAAAATATTCAAAAACTTACAAATTATATGGTCAAACAGGTTTTTGAAGAAAAAGAAATCCTAAAAAAGGAGGAGGAAAATTTATGGACAAACGTTCCTAAGTGTTTTTTTGTAGTTTTATTTCAAATCGTATGCGGTTTTTACTTTTAATTGATTTTTACTCAAATTGCAAAAAAGTATGTTAAATTATTTTCTCATTAAATCATTGGTGAAGGTTTTCAGAAAAGGCAAAATTAATGTAAAGGGAAAACTAGAATGTCTGGATTCTCTACTTTGTTTTGGAGTAAAGTTTAATTGTGCAATTATGATTTTCAAATTCAAAGAGGCCAATGGAAAATTAGAATATTAGGTCTAATTAGATAAATAACAGAACATAATTAAGGTAGTAAGTTCGGCTATATTTATATATTTTTTTAAAGTTGTTAACCTATAAATATATATTTAGTCAAAATAATAAATTTTTTTGAACTTGTTATTGATATACACTGTATGGGAAACATTAACTTCATGAAATTTCATGACTATTGTTATAATGTGTAGGTTGATGATTGAAGTCCTCAAAATTCTAAGATGGAAAGATTGGGTATATATCCATCTTTTAACAAGATGAGAAATAATCTTCAAATTTGGATTTCACAAGGGTGAAAATCATGGAATAATACTTTCTTCATAACTTCTCAATGGAAGCCACCTCCAAATTCAACAACGCAATGCTACCAACCAAATAATATGTACTATATGTATAAAATATCCCGCAATTATAAAGGGTTTAGGGAAGGGCTACACCAGAAGAATATGCTGTTCTCATGCTATCACCGGAACAAAATTGGATATCTTTTTAGCTTAGAGTAGATCCATAAATAATAGAAAAAATGACAATGTATGATCGTACTCAAAATATATATAATAGTCAAAAAAAGTATAGTTTTTGTATATTTTTTTGTATATATACATTATGTATGTTATATATATACAAAAAAGTATATAAATTTATACACTTTTTCGGCTACGGAATATAAACAATTTATGACACGGGCTAAGAAATTAAAAGATAAGAGATAAAGGTCAATGGTGGATTTTGAAACCTTGTATTTGGGTGACTAAACGTGGAGTTCTATTATTAGTAAGTATTAGATTTAGATTGTAATCAATCCACGAAACACAAAAATACACTGTCAAGATGACTTCCTCTTTTATTTTATTTTATTTTTTTAGTCATACAAAAAAGCCTGAGCTTCGCAGACAACGTTTTATTTGAGCGTCTCTAACAGGGGTGGACCCGGGATTCGACGATTGTGGAGTCACCATGACATTTAATTAAATTTATTATTATTCATAAAGATTGATACGGAGTCTATACTAATATCTGACTACTTTTTAAAAGATATTTGCAAGTATACATATAATTTTTACCGAAATTTTCTGAGTGCCGGTAATTCCTCGACCTATAATGTGCGTCCGCCTCTAGTCTCTGATCAGTCACAATTGCAAATCATGCACAGCAGTGGCTAATGTAAAATTTTGCACAACTGGTGTTTATTTATTGTTATCATTCGGTTTGCAAGTGTATTTGGATCTCGAGATTATGTTAGTTTTAAGATTCTATTTCATGATATAAAAAGAGGCGGATCTAGCATCTAAAGATGGCGGGTGCCATAATTTTCTTTAATGTACACCTTGTAATGACTAATATAGAGTTTATTCAGAACGTTTCTTTGGTTCATTTTTTTTAGTTTATTCAGGCAATTTAACAAGTATTTTTTATTTGTAAATATAAAAATTACACCTCTTTCGCAGACTCGACTTGTGGGGTTTTACTGAGTATGAAAATTATATCTCAAACATCAAAAAGAAAATGTAATTAGCATTTTAAAGAAGAAATTACACATTTATTATTAATAACACAAATAAAATCAATATTTTTACTAGAAAATTACAATCTTTTTTTGTATACTAAAAATAAATTTGCACAAGTAAAATAATATCTTCAATAAGAAAATTCCACCCATAAGAATAAGTAAATGTAGAATAGATAAGTTACAAGATCCCAAAAATTTAAATCATAAATCTCATATTTTTGCAGGCAATGCTTGCAAAATATTCATCACAATTTAATAGCAAAGAGATTCAAATTGTATTTAACAACCATAGAAAAGCACAAATTTTCAATGTTATAATAAAAAAAGATATTGTAAAAATTAATTTGATCCCAAACCAAAATTTCCATCAAGATCCAAGTTTTTCGATTTTGAAAGAAAAAAACTAAAAGATTTGAGATTAAGAAAAATACTTATTTTATGAAATTTTTAAATTTTGGAGGCTCTTTTTTAATTTAGAGTTTTTACTAGATCACAGATAAAATAATAGAATAGAGGAAAAAATATAAAAAATAATAGACGACAAATAGAAAATTGGGAGGTAGCCAAAAAGAAAAATGACTTGGACAAAGGAAATAAAAAGCACAACACAAAAGGAAAAATCAGACAAGGTTCAAGAAAATTCGAACTTGAATTTTACATACGAGAAAAGCTTTTAAAAAGATGTATTAGCCATGACACATTTGTCTAGTTTGCGACTGGGGGTGGCAGGATCAAAATTTAACCTAGTTTAAAAAAAATTACATAAATATATGATAATTTTACCAACCTAGTGGGTGTCATACCACCCCACCCTAAAGGGTGGATCCGCCCCTGGATATAAATGAATAAGTATTCATTTTTATACTTTTCAAACAGTGTTACCCTATTGTGTGTGTATATAGGGGTACGTAGACATAGTTCTTCGACGACAATTCATTTGAGTTCAATATTTTTGATATGAAGTATAGGTATATATATAAAAATTTATTAAACTTCTGGCAAACATTTTACTAACTCCTACTTTTAAAAGTTCAATGTTGAAAACTTAAAAAGTCAATCATAATATTTAAATTCTATATAATATAAATATATATATATATATATATATATATATATATATATACACACACATTATTTTTGAACAAAAAATTATTTATACACACGTATATAAGAATTTTTCTCTTTTTTGCCAAGTAATGTCAAATGATATCCTTACTAAAACGTGTATCCTCCATTGATGCACAAAGAACTTTGGATACCAGTATTGCACAAATGAGGGAATCTAATGTTTTTTTTCAAACTTTGTTATTGACGAGGATGTCACATACTGTATTGGGGTATGGTGGATGAAGTGGAGGTTAGCATCTGAAGTTTTGTGTAATAAGAGGGTGCCACTGATACTCAAAGGTAAGTTTTACAAAGCGGTGGTTAGACCGGCCATGATGTATGGGGTTGAGTGTTGGCCTGTTAAGAACTCACATATACAGAAGATGAAAGTAGCAGAAATGAGGGTGTTGAGGTGGATGTGCGGACACACTAGGGTAGATAAGATTAGGAATGAAGATATTCGGGATAAGGTGGGCGTGGCTCTCATTGATGACAAGATACGGGAAGCGAGGCTCAGATGGTTCGAACACATACAAAAGAGAAGCCCAGATGCTCTTGTAAGGAGGTGTGAGCGGCTGGCTTTGGAGGGCACGAGAAGAGGTAGAGGACGGCCTAAGAAGTATTGGGGAGAGGTGATCAGACAGGATATGGCGAGGCTTCAAATTTTCGAGAACATGACTCTTGATAATAAGTTGTGGAGGTCGAGTATTAGGGTTGTAGGTTAGGAGGTAGTTGAGTCTTCCTTACTTCATACCTTTTGTGAGGCTAGTTTGGTAGGATTTTTGTCGATGTTAGCTAGTGGCAATGTTATGTCTTACTACTCCTTTAATTTGTTTTCCATAGTGACAGGTCTATGTATTATGTATCGTGTTTGCTTTGTATCTACTTTCTCATTTCCATAATACTATTTTTTCAATGGTTTCTATTGGTGATACTGATATTGTCTCTTTTCGTCTTCTTGAGCCGATAGTCTTTCGGAAACAGACTCTCTACTTCCTCGGGGTAGGGGTAAGGTCTGCGTACACACTACCCTCCCCAGACTCCACTATTGAAATTTCACTGGGTCGTTATTATTGTTATTGCAACCAGAGGCGGACCCAGAATTTGAGCAGAACGGGTGCACTACTATATGCTAATCACTAGCGATAAATTAAATTTGGCGTGCAACTCTTTGAAAACTTAATGTTATGATGACTTATCATTCAAGTATAAATAAATAAAAGTTCTAAAGAAACAGAAAACACTGAACAAAGAGAGATTCATGCTATGGAGAAGAAAGGTATTTGATTAAGCATGTTTCACGCTTTAAATTTCTAGTATTTTAATAAAAAAATGGGTATGTTAACTGTAAGTTGTATTCCAAGAACTAAGACAACAAGGAGAAAAGGCTGAAAGGGGTTTCGAACCCACGTCATCTAGACAAGAAGCAAAATTAAATGCCCAACACAACCACTTCTCCATCCACCTTCTTGTGTTTGGAGGCACATCTTAAATATTTAACGGGTCCCGTAAATATGGATAGATATATATAACATATATATACAGTATTTTTGTTGAGGCTAACGGGGTCCCGTGACCCCTCAACCTACAACGTAGGTCCGCCTCTGGTTGCAACACATGCATTGGTTTGTTAACTTTGTACTTAATAAAAATGTATATTTTAATTGTTATTAAATTGTGCATGAGATAATATAGAAGTTGGCCCCGGTAGGACCAAACAAAATAAAGAATAAAAGGTAGTTGGATGTTAAAAAAATCTGTATTTTAGAAATTAAAATTCACTTGGAGTGCACTTTCTTGGATGGCCAAATGAATCTGTGCAGCCATTCTTCACCAACTTTCTCATTTCTCATATGTTACGTTCGTCAAAGTCACACTTGTGTAGTCAAATTCGATGTGCTTTTTGCTCTTTTTCTTTTTTTTCAATTGAATGGGGCTCTACCACATAAATTCGAAGGCAGTTCAGTACTTTGTTGAAAATAAGAAATGATCACTTTCTTAACTGACTTTATCGGCCTATGAATGTATTAGCGGTACGATTTATGAGTAGGCCAGAGTTGACTGCTTTACAAGTTCCTTTTTTTCCTTTTTCCTTTTTTATTTTTTTATACGTTGTCCTGTACTTGCATTAACGGCCAATTAGTTGAATGAGGTTCTGACATAATTGGCCATTCAGTACTAACTTAAGACAACCGCTAGCCCATTATATTTGATTGCAAGTTATAACAAAAAATTTATTATATTGGCTACAACAAACATTCGCTAACCCACCTTATCTTTTTCATTCTGTCTCTTTGCTACGCTCGGCTCCACGATCCAAACAATTATCATAACCCATCATAAATATCAGTCTTTACTTTCTCAATTTGATATTTCTTGTAGTAAGATCGATATTACATGCACTTAATAGACTTTATTTTTAGTCAATATATGGTTACACAGAAGGAAAAAATGCTATACATGGCGGGGCAGGGTGTATTGAAGTCTTTTCGGGTTAGGACTGAGCATGTATTGCAATCACGCTGCTGCCATCTCTAAATTAGTTAACAAGTTTGAGAAAATTTTGTCTTCAGTTCGCCCTCTTTCTTTTAGTCCCATGACGTTGGTGTGAAGGGATGCTCGAGTTGCCATCTCGTGACTATGTTAGAGGTAAAGTAATTGCTATATAACTAGAGTTCTCCTTAATGATAAATTTGAATTAATTTGTTCTAATTGGAATTATCTTTTTGAATTGTCGAAGTTTTATGATTGTTCTTTTTCAGATAACTATGCATAACGTTGAAATATATGTTAAATAGACTGTCACTATACAATTTATATACAATGGACTATCACTATACAAAATAAATTGTCATTATACAAAAGAAATATACTAAATAGATTGTCACTATACAAAATAGACTGTCACTATACAAAAAATATATTAAATAGACTGTCACTATACAAAATATATACAAAATAGACTGTCACTATACAAAAATATACAAAATAGACTGTCACTATGCAATTTATATACAATAACTGTCACTATACAAAAAATATACTAAATAGACTGTCACTATATACAATATATACAAAATAGACTCACTATATAAAAAATATATAAAATAGACATTTCGAGCTATTAGATATAATATGTTTGGGCCGGAGGGACATTTAGGGTCAATGGGGGAAAACATGGGTTATTAAAATTTTGAGGGGCTATAGAGGATCATTTTTTCAATTTGATTTCATGCAGTGTAAGGTTCATTTGCGTTCACATACCTTGAACTCGAAATCTCTAATTAAGATTGAAATGATTCTATTCATCCTATCACAACCTTTCGTGTTTTAAAGATTCGACTTCTGCTTTGAAGTTTACTTCTTGACGTAGTTGTTCCCTAAAATTTATAATAATAAGTGTGACATATAAATAAATACTACTCCGTCTATTCTACAGTGAATAGCCACGAAGCTTATGATAATAATTTTAAAAGGGGCATTAGATGAATGCCCCAAGCATTATAAAGGAAGGAGTGCGTTCATAGGAAAAAAGAATCGGAGCTTACGTATTATTCTAGTTGCAATGTAAGAAAATATTAAAAGCATTTGGTCAAAAAGTTAATATGTTAGGGGGGGAAAAAACTTTACATCAACGTAAAATTTGGGCAGTTAAAAGTTTTTATTGAAAGTTGTATAAAACGATTTTTTTTGGGTTGTAAAATTGTATTAAATATTTTGAAACAACCCTGAATACTATGGATATATACATCGGAACGAAGAAAATAATAAAGTAAGAAATTTTGCTTATTTTAACCTAATAAAATTGAGGAAAGAATAATTTATAGGGTGATTAACCTTGTGAATGGTGATCATATTGCTAACACATGCATGATTCTTGGGAGGTTAAATAGAAGAAGAACAAGGCATATAATAGTGAAGTAATAAAGCTAGACTACACATTGAAGAAAACACATTAAAAACACTATCCTCTCTTTCAAAATTGGCATATCCTTGTCAAGGACTGTATTGGGATTCATCTTGATCCTCAATATTAGGATGGTACAGCTTACAGAAACACAGTTTAAATGAGTAACTCTTGCGCACCTAGCAATCCAATGTGCTTCACCTAATTCAAAAATCTCGAAAATGTGGTCTAGTTACAATTTTAACGTTCGACCACAAGTGAGCTAAATCACTCCTATATAAAAATTAAAATGATACAGCCTCTACGCAAGGATAACATATATAAACTGGAAAAATAACCCATCCCAACTCCAAACTGCGATCATGAGAGGGTGGTAACCTCTAGATACATCAACACGTCCGTAATCTCCCTCTTAGAGAAAAAGCCATCAACTCGTCCCTAATCTCCCTCTTAGAGAAAAAGCGAGGGGACTGGTGATTTTCTAATGCAAATACATCTTTCCACCCAATACCAGACATAATCAGTAAACATGCACCATTGTGTAGGCCGTTCTCTATTTAATCAGAATCAGGCTCAACATCAACAATATCAGGAATTGACTCCATGGACTCGTTATCCGATTCGTGCATCAACCCTTTACCTCTGTCTAAATTCATCATTGAAGCAAATCCATCAACGCTATCTTCCGCCGCTTCCTTTCTTGATGCATTGTCCATGAACTTTTCCGATCCTAGAGATACCACATCACTCTTAGCGCCCAAGACTAGTTTCTCTGCTTGAACTTCACTACCCATGGGATTTAAAGTGTTGCCACCAGAAACAAGGGCACTGGATTGAAGACTGTTTTTCCCATCACCAATTGAAGCAATAGTTTCAGATAGCTGTGATTCAACCATGACCTCATCCCTATCCATGGGGCCTTTCTTCGCAACAGTAACAGGCGCTACTTCCACCAATTTACTACTTTCAGAAACTTTTATAGCAGTGGTATCCAAAGATGGAACCTTTCCTGATAGTGTATCTTTCAATGTTTCTGGGGGTTGATTACTTTTATCCGTATCTTTTCCAGGATCAGCTGCCACGGTATCCGAATCTTCGCCATTTCGCAGCCAATTTTCATAAAGGTCATCATTATAAGAGTCTGGCTCGTCAGGGGACTTGCTGAACATGCCAATGTGGAATGTGTTATTTGCTGCACGGTCACTGATGTGTAAATTCCCCGAAAACCACTTATTTCTGACCTTATAATTGTTGTCAGTGGACTGGGGATCTAACAAGGGAAGCGCCCGGGGATGTATAAGCACTTCCAACGCCAAAAGAGCGTGTACACAACATTCAGAAACTTTAGTTCCTATTTCTTGAGCCCCTGCTAACAACAAATTAACGACAGGTAATTCATTGAAACAGCTTGCAAAAAATTGGAAGGATGCCAAACTAGATAAGGGAACTACGAGGTGAGAACAGCAAGATCATCCTTAGAAGTAAATGTTCTTCAAATGCGTCAGTAGGATAGCAGTATCTAAAATAGAAAGCACCACCCACTCTCAAGCCACCACCTCAATCATTTTGAGAGCAACTGCTAGGCCAAACCATTGTTAAAAATTCCAGTCCCCATAGCTATGCAACTTACAAATCATTATGAGATCAAAATTTCAACACATCGTTTTCCTCTCTTACCATGCCCATACATCTACTAGTTTAACTTTCAATCTCAAGAATATTAACTTCTACTTGATCAGAGTATGTTTTTAGTACATTTAGCAAACGAGACAGAAGAAGACTGACAAGGAATGTGTCAGGCACACGGCAGCTTGGTTAATAGATTTCATGCGCAATAGTTGCTATATTGTGTATTGTCTAAGGGAGTTGTTTTAGATATGCCTGGAATAGCATAGAAGGTTTCAGCTGTTCCTAAAAAAATATATGTACAGTCACCTCAACAAAATCGCAATCCTACCTCTGCGAAAAAGTTCAAGCCCCTGAGATAGGTGTTGTGGACGAGTGCGGCCAGGAGAGATGAGAGAAGCCAGAAGTGCTCGTAAAGCTGCAATTTGATAGTCTCCCCAGGTAGTGGTCGGTGAGCCAGGAACCAGTTCGCCTCTGTCATCCTTGGCCCACCCTCCTTTACAAGCATTTCTGGTAACATCCAAAAGAAGGTGATCAACATTTGCTCGCCAACTCTCGGGTCTCCAAGAACCACCCTTAAAATGACAAACATAAGATACTTGCCATCAAGAACAACTTCTGGAGATAGATACAAATGAGAAAAAGCGGGTAATATAGAATAGATGGGTGTGCATGCGTGTGTATACTTGTAATTTAGGCACCATAGCAACATATAACCCAGTATGCAATCTTCATGCACTCACTATTATCCTAGAATATGATTTATGTTAAATGCAATTATAATTATTATATGGATTAAGTATTGACAAGCGGGCGACGAGTACCAATTTAAAAGGAAAACAATTTCATAGCATATGAGAAATATAATGAGAGACTCAAGCAGACTCACATTGGTGAACGAATGTTACGTACTACTACCTACCTCGGATATCAGATGAATATCAATAGACATTAAAATCAAGAGACAAATAAACCTTATTGCAGCAGTAAAATCAAGTAAGATAATCATTAATAAAAAATGGATTAGATATAGGTATAAAGTGATAAGAAATAGATGCTTTCAAGTGAGAACTGAATGGATGCTTTTAACTGAGAACTAAGGAATTGAAGCTCTCATGTACCATCTCCTGATTTTGCAGATGCTTAAGAGAGTGCATAAACGATTTTCTGATGTACAATGAACACTTCCAGGGTGCAGCTCACTCTAGGAAAAATCAGCTCATTCAGAATAAACATAAACTGTCATCCCAAAAATAAGACAAACCTAGGCTAAAATCTCTTCTCGAGAAAAAGGAAGAGCCACTTTCACAAGCTAATAGCTGGAAAATATTTTTCTCTAACCACATATCTGATTCACATTAAAATTTAAACTTTGAAAGCACCCAGGCAAGAATGCAGGTAGAGAGCCAAGCTTTAACAAGTATAATGAAGGGCAAGCATTAGAAATTCTTTTGTCTGTGTATGCAGGTAGAGAGCCAAGCTTTAACAAGTATAATGAGGGTATGCTTATATTCCCTCTAATAACTGTTGAAGAATCTTCATTGAAGTATTGATTACCAGGCATTAGAAATGTCGAGTCATTCCCTTTTTGAGCCCTACTTTTAGGTAGAGAGCCAAGCTTTAACAAGTATAATGAGGGTATGCTTATATTCCCTCTAATAACTGTTGAAGAATCTTCATGGAAGTATTGATTACCAGGCATTAGAAATGTCGAGTCATTCCCTTTTTGAGCCCTACTTTCTATTTTGATTTGTCCAAAGATGGTGTCAATCTCTAACATGAAACTACTTCTTTACACTTTTCAATACTTTTTCTTATATGATATTACCAAATTGAGACACTGCTTTTATAACTTTAAAAGTTCAAATTCAACAAAGAATCAGCCTTATCTTCTAACTTTAGTACTCATGCTATTACAAAACAGCTTGCAACTCTTTACAAAAACTTAAAAAATTAAATCACAATTCTTTTCTTAAAAACCACATTTTGTAAGAAGTCCATAGTGAGAGCAAAATTAAGCATACCACGGAAAGAAGGGCTTCCAATGCCTCTAGTGCAGCTATCTTAACAGATAATGAAGCCATGTTTGGGGACATTTCCATTTCAAAAACATCTCTATCAGGCTGCTCCTCAAGCGAATTACTTGTACTAGCATGCTTCCTCTTCTTGTGGGAAGTTTTTTTCATTGTCTCTGGATGTAACTTCTGTTGTGCAATGGGAGATATGTCTCTCTCATCCAAATCCATCAATGCATTGTTAACAATCACATCGGTTAGGTGTGTAGATATCCCTGCCAAATTAAAGTTGCTGCAGTCAGCGACAGACTTGTAATCAAAATCACAACCACTATCAGAATCACCACTCCGCTGAATGCACAGCCAGCTCGGAGCACTAGATTTAACTGACATACATGCAGGGAAATGGAACATAAGAATCTAATATGAACACTGATCACCTGCCAGTAAGCTTAACAAAAGACGAAGTACTTCCCTGCTTGAGCTTGACTAAAGCTTTCATACTAAAGGATAACTTTTCTTCTAAACAAAAAAGCCCAGGATATTTACTTTGTCTATCATTTGGAAACTCCCTACTGGAGGTACTTCTAGCAAGCATAAGGCTTACAACATATATATAATATATTAGTGATACATATATGGAATATTTACCACCCAGTAATTATAGCTACAAGAGGTATTGAATAACACTAAAGAAACTCTGCATTTAGAGCACAGAACATGGACTGATTCCTTGAATTAGGGAGAAGCCACTACCTAATGAGGAATAATGATTTCAGGACTGACTGCATGCAGTGCGCCGAAGAAAATTATCTCATTGTTCCGAGAAGATTTATTTACTGTCTCAGCTAAATTATGTAAAGCTTATTAGCATTTAGGGACATGCACAAGGACAACCCAGCCTCTAGGTTAGGCAGATGTTTATTTGCATAAACAGAGGCCAAAAGAAAGAAGTACAAACTTGTCAAATATTTAAAATGCCTACCAACCCCCAGTGACATCAGCAGAACTTTCATAATTGCGTACACCTTTATCCTTAGCTCTGGCAAAGCAGACGTCTCGAAGTAGTTGGTTAGGAGTCGTATTATAGAGGCAACATGAGGGAGCAACTGGCTGCAAAAGAGAGAAAAGTGGCCCAACTTTAGTGTTAGTATCCCTCTAATAAATTATCCAATATGGAAACGGGAATCATAATAAAATTCAATAATCAAGTAAATTTTGAAAAAACATGTACTAGACTTTTCTTTTGAATTGGTCTTACAGATCCATGCATGGGGTAAACGCCCAACATGTGTTATAAGGTTTACTAACATTTTATCCAAGTATGTACTAGTTCTCGACCATAATATTTAAATTCTAACAGAACAATACATTTACAACAAAATCAAGGAAAAAACAAAAAGGGAAAACATAGACAATTTTAAAAGGCCAAATAATGATAGAACAGGTTGAACTTATCAAACAATAGAAAATAGCAACAGAGCAGGTTGGCGTTCAAAAACCAAAGGTATGGTCAAAATTAGGTGAAGCAAGGATACAACAAACACATACTTAGCAAACAACCAGAGAAATGGTGATATTTAAGAAAACAAAGAAGAGTGACTAATAAAGACTTTTTTTAAAATTAAGAAAAAAGGACTTTTCTCCTCTCCTTTCCCAAGATGGCCAACGGGTGAATGTAACTGATTCCCCATGATCAGGCTTGTTATTCACTCCCTTACTTTAAGATGACCGTGGGAAAATTGATCTTTCTACAAGTCAGATTAGCCAAATTATTAAAGGCACAGGACTACAACTAAAACATGAACAGACACGTTAATAATGATCCAGTTGGATCGTGCATACCCGAGATGGTATTTTATCCTACGCAAGAGAATCATCACTCTTTGGGACAAAGATAGCGAAACGAATAAAGGTTATCCAACTGAAACAAGATAGAAGAACAAATATGGAAAAGCTCACCTGCCCAGTCCCTTAACAATCGATGTAAGAAGATCCAATATGCGTGAATGTAAGACTGGGAGTTCTGAACAAATAAATTCTTGTTTCATTGTAGTCATGTAGGAGATGCCTGGTGATGAGGAACCATCAACCATCAGCACTCTTTGAGCAAGAGCTATTAATGGACGTACAGGCATAGACACCTAAGCAAGAAAAGAATTAAGATAATGCCTCAGATACTTCTATAACTTGCACCACTCGTACGGAAAAAAATTGATCATGAACTCATTAAATTTGAAGCTGTATGTGACCACGGATTCTGACCTGAAATGGGTAAGAAGTAGTAAGCAATTTACAACAACAAAAGATCAGGGTAGAGATTCTGGAGATTATCAAGTGCTCAGGCCTCATTGTTTTGTCTGAAGTTTGACTAGACAAAGATTGGCCCCCTAATGGAGGCGGTGGGTCTTTCCCAGGGGGAAGCAGCAATCTCATGGCCTCAGTACTTCTAGTTTCTACAAATATATCCATAAAGATGAATCTCAGTTAGAGCTCCTGCCATGATTAGTTAGGATAGTCGATCAATATTCAAGAATCACCTTGCTCTAGACCCTGGAAGGCAGCATTCAGCTGAATATTGATTGATAGCATGATCTTCTGCATCATCAATAACCAGCTATCCTCGTCCCCCCTTGATATTGGTAGCAAACCCAAGCAACAAGCAAGCTTCTGAAAACTAAAACTAGATGAGTCCTCTGCTTTGGCTATATCATATTCCAGCTAGAATTCAAATAAACCGTCTGGTTTTTGTCTCACCTTCAACATACTAGGACTGCACTTGCCTGACATGAGCCTCAAAACAACAGTATCCTCAACCTGCCAAAATTACCACTTCAACAAATGCATCTATATTGAAATACACACAATATCATGATTAGGATTCTCCAAAGAACAAAAGTTAGAAAGAGAAACAACAATCTAAACCTTAGAATAACGGCAAATGAATGCGAGCCCAAGAACCAATGTCATCAATAAGAAGAAAAAAAATAATATCACAGGAAACAGTTTCGTAATAACCTTAATTAGTGTATCTCATGCTTCCATTTCTATCTTGATCTTGATGAACAAACTAGACATTGATTCATTATGAACTTGGATCCGAATGAGCAATCCTTAGAGTAGTTTTAATGTTACGCAAAGTAAAAAGAAAAAAGAAAAAATCATGAAATCAACAAAGAACTTACACCATCATAATGCCGTTGAATGGAAGATGGGAAGATATCTAAAATGGTGCACAACAGAAAAATAGCTTCTTCCTGCACAGGTTGCAAGAGATGTCAAAACTCTAAAACAAAGGCAAGCAACCACTTCCTACGCAGTATGCAAAATTAACTGAATACTTCAACTAACGAACTGCTCAGCTAGTTTTACTAACCCATACAGCATCAAATGTATCCTCATTTAGCAGCTTCAATAATGGTTGAATAAGTTTTGTACCGAGTGATATACCATCTTTCTTTGCATTGGGCAATCCTCTCAACCTGATATTCAGAAAGGCCAAGGCACATTTCTTTTTTATCAGACAAATCATCAAAAGTCGCAAGGCCAGCCTAGACCCTTCTTACAGGCCTCTGCATAAATGTTGCCAGACTAATGCTATCCAACAGAATTTACATTAAAGGGCAAAATGCTCCAAGGGAGAAACATTGAACTTGCTACAAATTTAAAATTATTGAAAATCTTGCCAAAGTAAGTTGCAAAAATGCCCCAAGGGAGAAACATTGAACTTGCTACAGATTTAAAACAATTAAAAAGCTTGCCAAGTAAGTTGCAAAAATGTTGACCAGTCTGTGTTAGTTCTGTTCCTTAGTTTGCACAAACGGAAGTAAACACTTTCCACTTTTCCCAGCCTGAACATTTACAAAGTGAAATAGCTAATCCTGAGATATGAACATCTAAAAAACCGGAAATGTCTATGTCTGCTCAGTCTTGCAGCATTCTTAAATTAGTTACACGAGCTCCAACTTTATTAATTAAGGTGCTCCTTCAATTACATTATGCACCAAATCTTAATATTTCACTCGCTGCAGCAGCTACTTTCAGGGTTTAAACCCCATAGCCATATCACTGGGAAGGTGGGCAAGCTACTAACTCCACATAAATGCCGTATCATACTGGAAAAAATCCATATGATGAGTAGTTTACTTCCTGAAACCATTAAGATCAGAAAGGAAATTTAATGTGCAAACCTAAGTTACACAAAACCTCCTTATGTTGCACAGAAAACAATGATTTCATAAACCATCAACGGTGTAAGCATAAGCAAGAGGTTTCCATTAACATACATCAAAACAGTTTTTCCAAGTTATGAGCAACCAATAGCCCTCTCCGTTAAACATAGACTCATTGAGTACAAAACAAAAATTCAACATCAAAAATACCAAACAAACCTTGTGAATAAATCTGACAGGGATGCACAAGAAGCTACCTTCACAAAGTGGGAATCTGCAGGGGACTAGTCCAAGTACCCACCAAACAAAAAAGAAAGGAATGTCCATTAATTTTTCACATTCATATAAAGAAATTGGCAAAGATTATAACAGGTTAGCTGTAGTCAATCTACTGTTTGCTAATCTTCACTGATTAATGAATAGAACATATAGGATTGACCTGCTCAATACCAAGGCACCAATTTATCAGGCTGAGTCAAATAAATGATTAGAACTTTCAGAGGTTTGAAGTCCCAGTTACTCTACTTTTTAGTCCGATGATGTCAATTTATCTACATGATCAGTCATCTTGAGGTATAGTTTTCTTTCTTTTTTTTTTTGCTTTGTTTGAAATAGGTCATCTTGAGGTATAGTTGATAATGATAACAACACAACTTATACACCCTTTTTCCTGCATTCCAGAACATAGTTCTACTCCCTACAGATATAATAACATCTAAAGGTACTCTTTCGAGAAAATGACAAAAATGGTTTCTTATGTTTGGAGGTAGGTTCAAAATGGTCCCTGAACTATACACCTGAGCAGTTTTTTCCTTAAGTTTGCCAAAAATAGCTCTTTCGCTCTCAGTCAAATATTTAATAAACTCCGTCATCTAACACGAACTATGAGAAAAAATATTTGGCAACCATAATGAGTGGCAAATGTTTGAACTTTTAACTAAAACAGGAATGTGAATCCTTTTTACATAACTCACCAAACAGATGAAGATCACACAAAGAATTCTTATCAATAAACCATTAGCTTGAATACCTGAAGGTGGAGTAAGAGTGTGTTAAACCATGCAGCATAAGAAGCTAAGAAACGCTCCCTACTGCATTCTTGACACGTCACCCCGAGCAAACATACACCAGCCCAGCATTTATCTGGCTGCAACACAAACAATCACCAAAAAAACAACTCTTAATCCTAATACACAACACATAAAATCCAACATAACGAAGTTCATAAACTGCAATATGCTTTATAGGAACCATGTTATCAGCTCAAGAAAAAAAATATGCTTTATCAGTTTATAGGAACCATGTCAAAACCAGAATAAGGTTTTCATTATCCTGTCAATAGATTCAGCTGACAAAAGGAACAGACCCTGCTGCAAAAGTGGTCAAAACATTACTCCCTCTGGACCAATTTATGTAGCACAATTTACTTTTTTTTTTTATAACCGTTTGTCCGGGCCAGCTTGCGGGAACTTCGACTAATTCCACGGAATACCTGCATACCTTCCATCAATAACAAGTCTCCAGGTAATTAGGGTCCACTAAGGCTTGGAAAGATAAGAAAATTTTGCCTCCACTGAGATTTGAACCTGACACTCGTGGTTCTCAACCAACTTCATTTACCACTAGGTCACACGAGTAGCTTGTTTTAGACCACACATTTCAAAAGTCTTTTTCTTTCTTTCTTAAAATTCTGTTCTTTCTTAAACTCCATGCTTTCTTATTATCGATTCATCATTATTAAATTTTCAAACTATAATTACAAACATAGAAGCAACAAATGAATGTAGTTAGGGACAATTCATATAGTATAACAGTTTTTTAAGATTATTCACCGTGTCGCTGGAGGCAAGAGCGAGCACTCGGTTGATCCATGAATCGACAGCGGACGTCCAGTTTTCAATCAACTTTTGATCAGATTCCGGTGGAGCCAATTCGGAGAGTAAGCGCTGAATCTTAATGGTAGAAACGACGTAGGAGAGAACTGAAGGGTTCCGAAACGGATGCTTTAGGTCAGGGACGTACTCTTTGAGAAAGGACCGAAGTAGCCGAGGCTTCAATGCGACGTCGTACATGTTCTCAATTGTATCTGAGGCCGCCATTTTTTTCTTTTTTGAAGAGAAGGAGAAAGTAGTGAAATTGCAGAGGTGTAGTTTAGGGTTTAAGTGATAAACCCTGAATTTTAACGGGGCAGACAGAAGGTTTCCATTTTATGAAATCGGGTCGGACCTTACTATTGGATCTTTGCTGAAAAAAAAAAAAGGAAAAAATGATATCATATAGCTCGCTTTCAAAATAATAGCGGAAAAATATATTTATTTATTATATATAAAAAAGAATTATATTTTATATATTTTTACGGTTATCAGATGTAAATAGTTCTTGTCGCAAGCTAATACTGATTTTTGCTTTGTGTAAAGTATCTAGATGTATTTTTTCAGCAACATGCAAATTTAACCTGGGTTTCTTAGTGATTTATTTTAGGGATCTTTATACAAATAACTGGCCGGATTCATTATTTATTTATTTTTGTCGATATACATAAATTATATGTAGTTATACGTATATTATACATGAATTATCCGTTGGTTATACAAGAAATAGAGGTAACTCAGAGTTGGATTTGTGTAACTTCTTATCCACTCTAATGTGATTATAATTATAACTTATCAATTTGAGGCAGTGTTTTAAAAGGTGTTTTTGGGGCGATTCCTGGGGCGAGGCGCACCAAAAATGCCCTGAGGCGATGGTGTGGGGGCGAAAGCCTCAAGAGGCGTACGCCCGGCGTTTGAGGCGCGTTTTTGTAGTGAGCCGTAAGCCCCATAGACATTTTCAAATTATAACAAAATTTGTTGAATAAGTCCTTCATATAATACCCAAATTCTCAAAAGTTAGCTTGTAATTACTCAAAAGTTTAAAAAAGGAACTTAAATGTATTAAATTTAAAAGTCATGACCTTTTTAATTGATTGAAGCCCTAATTTATGGTATTTCTCAATTCTTTATCTTGTCTGCTAGTCTGCTAATATCTCCCAAAAGCAATAAATATTTTTTTTTTACAAATGCAAAGAGAACTCCATTTCCCTTTATAGCAGCAAGTTCAAAGTTCAAATTGCATGTTAGTCATCATCTTTGTTCCTCCATGTAAAAAACTTTATTCTTTTCGACTCAAGTTATTTGTGCTTGTAAGTAGCGTATAATAGATTGTTTTGACTAGTTTTTTGTGGGGTTGAAGCACATCTCTCTCTTTTTGTGGGGATGGAGCACATCTATATATATACACCACATATTTATAATTTTCTTTAATTTTTATGTAATTTTACATGTTTATAAATATTTACTCTCCGCTTCTGCGATCCCACACGAGCAGGTGTGAGTCCGCACCTGCGAAAATCCCCGTGCCTCGGGACTTACGTCTCGCTGAGGCATATGTAAAACACCTTGCCTTACGCCCACGCCTTTTAAAACACTGATTTAAGGTAGAGATGTCTCGTTGATCGGCTAATACCTCTTGTGACGAGACGTGATTTAGAGGTTGTTGAGACTGCAAAATTATAACGCTATAGCCACGGGAAGGCGAGGAAATGCACTGAGAAGGGAAATTTAGTAGGAATAGTGTTTACATCAAATTAATTTATTATTTTGAATATATATTAAAAAATAATTATTGTTTATTTGGTAAAAATATGTATATAAATTAAGGACACATGATATACATATATTGATTTTGTGTAAATATTAAGTGTTGATACATTTTTACATGAAGTCCTTGTATTTCATGATGCGGGTCTTTATTAACTGGCAACAAAAATTATTTTTTTTATTAGTGATAAGATATTAGTTAAGAGAGGCTCATTCATACAAATAACTTCCATAAAAATGTTTTACCCGATTCTATTTGATTCAAATTTTTTCTCACCTCGAGTAGTCAAAAGAACAAGTAACTTGGTTTGACTTACTTGGTTAATTAAATTAACTAACGAAAACTCAAGGCAGCCATATTTTCTTGTTTCACCCTTCACTAATTTACATGTTAACAAAACTTTACATACAGTAGCGAATATATGAATGCCAATTTGAAAAAAGAAAGTTAAGAACACGTACTATAATCCAGATAATCCATATAATAAATCATGGCACAGTTGCATAACGTCCCTGATACATCGATGAATTAATGATATTGACGTTTAAGAAGAAGAAAAAGAAAAGAAATATCTCAATTTACAAACTCAAATAAAATTGGTGGTATCTGAAAAATTCGAAAATTTTGCCTACCCCTAAATGATTATTCAAAACCTTTATTTTATTTTTGTTTTTTGGAATCTTATATATATATATATATATATATATATATATATATATATATATATATATATATATATATGCATATATGGTAATCACTAAATCATAGTTAATTAGTACATTCTAACCTTAATTTATGACTTAATCATGATAAATTAGTATGATTTAATATAAATACCGGTGCGAGTAAATTTTTACTTACGTATACAGTGACTTAATACTATACAGTGACTTAAACCACATCATCTCTTAAAAAATCAACTTATATCACTTTAGTGTTATTTTCCAAATACTAACACCTTCGAGGGAAAAAAACACTAGCAAAAACTTGATTCCAGTTTCTTGATTCACGCAAATTTTAAGTCTGTAGTTTTCCATGATACAGATACTAAAAAATGGGGGTCAAAGATTAATCCAGGATCAGGATGTAATTTAAAGTATGACTATAATTTAAAGAAATGTTTATTTTTTCAATAGAAATCCCAATTGGATTAAAGGTGATTGCTGTTGATTTTCTATTAAGACTCATTGAATAAGCATCGACAAAACTACAAGGCTGTTGTTTTTTTGCAAGCTACGCAACGATCAAAAATGATATAAAGTATCTCACTTTTTATGGACGCATATCTTTGGATGACGGAAAAGTATGTAAACAAATTTTACACTGACAGATGTATATAACTCTAATTTAAAATGACGAACAGTGTCACTTATGCTCTATAAGATATTATGGTATCAATGTAAGACCATTTTCGCGACTGAGGGTAATGTCTTAAGAAGTGATTGAGAAGGTGTGATTGAGCTAAACAATATTAAAAATAAAATAAAATTAATAACATAAAGAGGAAAAAGATGGGAGAGTTTGACTATAAATTACAAACTCATACTTATTTGATAAATTAGAGGCAGCATATATCTTCCAGACATGTTTTGATTCTAAAAAGGTTTTCCACTAGATATATTTGACGCATTATTCTAATATGGCGCTAGATCTCTTTGGTAAGGCATGCCTACACAGTTTGATCTAGGGCTATAGTTATTGGGAGGTGCTTCGCCATATATAGTTATGTGGTGAGTGACCCTCCCATGCTAGGCCGGTGCATCTCGCCCATGTTGGGAGGGTCATAGGTAGCCCCCCTGCTACCACACGTTGGATCTAGGGTTATGATGTCGGCCTTGGTACATTATGATGTCGGCCTTGGACCAAGCTAATACATTATCAAAAAATTCATAACTAGTTGCAATGTACAAACAAAGAATTAAACTCTGTAGAGCACATACATAATTTAAAACATCTTGAAAATTAATTTCAAATTTTAATAGAAGAAAATCTATAATTGTAGCTTGTTTAGTAGATTTCAATCTCTTTTTTACATTATAACGCTTGAATTGACGGAGACTTCCGCTCAAGCTTTCCGCAAAAGGATATTTGATAGCCTTCCCTTGAAGGGAGTCTAAGTCTTTAAGAGCTTGATAATCAATATTTGAGTAGGCTATTATAGAAAGGTAATTATATGAAGAGTGTACCGGTAATAACGACAACGGCAGTTGCTAATTGCTATAGGTAAAATACTATTACAAAGAGGTAAAATTTAACATGAATTCGATTATAACGAATATATTATAGAAAGACCTGACTGTATAATTTAGGAAGTTTACAAAATAAATAGTTTCATTGATGCACAACGTTCGTCAATCACATATGTATCTTCTCTTTTTGTTTTGATTTGAAGTTAAAATCAATATGTTTTTAAAAAGAAAAAGCCTCAAATTCAAGTTAGCGATTTAAACATTTTCCGTACCATATCCTCTACCCCTCAGGGTAGGGGTAAGGTCTGCGTATACACTACTTCCCCAGACCCCACTAGTGAAATTTCACTGGGTTGTTGTTGTTGTATCCATATGATCTAACAACATATACCCAAATGTTTGTGAAGAAATGTGTTATGTATTTATTGGATTGATGTAAATAGCCGCTCACCATCTACCCTTCTCCACTAAAATACCGAGTGTTTGTCTATAGCAGGATTTGAACCCCTGACATACGGCACATCACAAATTGCAGTCTTACCACTACATCAAAGCCTGGGGTGGGGGTGGGAAGTGTGTTGGGGGGGGGGGGACACTTGATTCCAGTTTGTTGATTCAGGCAAATTAAAAGTCTGCAGTTTTTCATGATGCAGACACCTTAAAAATTGGGGTAAAAGAAACCAGGATGCTGGTAATTTACAATAGGACTGTAATATACAGAAATGTTTATTTTCATAGAGATCCCAATTTGAACTCAGTTATTAAAGCTGATTGCTGCTGATTTTCTAAAAGACTCGGTCAACGAGTATCAATGAAACTACAAGATTGCTGGTTCTTTACAAGATAAGACATTCTAAACTTCCCTGGAAATCATGAGAACAAGAGGGCCAGAAAGAAATGCATTTTTTCTGATTCTGTAAGTTGCGCAAGGATCGCAAAATGGTACAATTTAGAATACCTGACAATGTCAATGCTCTATAAGAAATTATGGTATCAATATCAGATCATTTTTGCGACTGAAGGCAACGTCTTTAGAAGTGATGGAGAAGGCCGTCGCACAGTGTGATTGAGCAGGATCATGAATGTTAAAAGAGTCAAAGCTCCTGCTTGATGAGCAGTTCCTAGAGAAACTGGGACATAGGAAAGAAGAGTAGATATGCCCAACGTTACCTGCATTTGAAATAAAAGATGATTCAACCACAACTTACCGTCTAATGGTACCAGTGAGAGTCTTCCACACAATTGGTGTGCGTTCAATTCTCACTATCGTTTCCCACCTTATGTGATAAAAATTATTATATTATATTTGTTTTAAAAACAAGAAATAGCCATTGGGGAATATTCTCGATAATGCAAGGCTAATACCTGCAGAGCAGCCATGCCCATGGTGCTTCCGATTAAGTGTCGGACAGCAGGATGCATATCCAGCTTCCTGGTTGACCACCATAACCCACCTATTGCAGCTAAAGTAGCAGCGGCAAGTATACGATGATCAAGCTGCAAAGACAAGAGTGAAATTCGTCATAAAGAACATGTGTCTAGAAGTTTTCGCATTCAGAAAAAATGTAAACTGGCATTCTAATCATAGTTTTCTGCCTGTTGCTTTTTATTTTTATTTTGACAAGGCAATGTTCTGCTATTGTGGCAAGTGCCTATAACAAGTCTGGCTCAATGTCCAGAAACTTAAACTTTGTCGATCTCGATCTCGATCTCGAGAGGGAGAAGGGAGGGAGGGGGGGGGGGAGGGAGGGAGAGGGAGAGAGAGAGAGAGGGAGGGAGGGAGGGAGAGAGAGAGAGATGACATACCTATTAAGTAGTAAAACAAATCAAATTCACCAATTATTTTTGGTTCTGTATTTTAGTAAGGTTTTTTATTTTTGGTATACTTCTTGTATAAGGGTGTTTTCTCTTTGGTCCATTGTTTATAAGATCTCATTACTCGATAAAACAACATTAGCAAGAAGAATCAACAATTCAGGCTTGAACAAAGGACCTCAAAATATCCAACTGTCAACAGCAACAAAATTTTTAATTTAAAATAAATTTTTATGAACAGCAACATAAAAAATGACCTCCATGACTACACTCTTTTCTACCAGCTCTTCTTTATGGTGCTAACTATGGAGATAGATTTCATGTCAAGATTAAAATATCTGATCTTTTAAAAGTAGATAAACTGGAAAGTTCAGAAACACAAGTTTACCTGAACTGTTGCCGTATTCTCAAAGAAGTTGCGCATAATAGGTTTCATACTAAAGATATCATCAGGAATCCATGTATCTCCCATCTTTGGAAAAGTATTAAATGCTCGGCCCTGGAAGTTAACTCGTTCAGCCAATATTTTGATGATGAATTCCCTTTTACCAAACTTATTAAGAGAATAATATGAACACCATAAACTACTATCATTTTCTTAGTCTCTCGGAATTCAGCAACAAACCATCAAATACTTAACCTGTGCAAGCATAAAACTAAGGTATGGAGAACTTTAGCTACATACAGCGTCATTTCCAGCAACGAAAGCTCCTGAGATAGCAGTAATTCCGACAAGGATGCCCACAGGAAGTGCAAGCCGCTTAACTTTTGCAGCCCCACGAACATAGGCAAGCGATTCGGCAGGAGGTTCAGGCATAACAACAGAAAGAGCCGTCCAGAAGAGTCCACAATAAATAGCAAATGCAGAGGTAAGATGAGCTGCAAGACGGTAAGGGCTTACTCTTGGTTCAACATACTCAGATGGTGGCTCCTGTTGAAAAAAATAATTTAATCAAAACTTAAAGAACGCTGTGTCTTATGTGAGTTTAACAACGGCATAAATGAAATCAATTTGCTTAGTACCTCTAAACCACTTTTCACCATCCACCAACCTATGAGCCCCTGTCCAGCACCAAGAGCAAAGAGTCCAGAAAGTCTAAGTCCAAGTCTTACTGTTATGTATCCCTTACGAAGAAAATATGAGAATGGTAGTGCAAACATTATACCAAGGGCTCTTCCCCACATTCGATGTGCATATTCCATCCAATATATGAACTTGAAATCCTCAATGTTCATCCCCTTGTTCACACTGTAAGGGTTAAAATTTATGTCAAATCACTAGGCAAGCCAATACAAAAATAACTCCAGAAATAAGATTCAATAATAATCTTCATAATAAAGAATCATTATGGAATGATCCTCCGGTCCATATTTTCTTTCCACGGCTACAACGAAATTAAGTTCATAAAGCCGGAAAAAACTACTTTCCTATTAGCATCTATGTGTCCAAGATTATAATGTGTCTAAGATTAGAGTAATTGAAGTGCACTGAGCACATACTACTCTTTGGACTGACCGTTTGTATTCGGGGGATTGCTTGTACTTCTCAAATTCAATCAACCAATCTTCATCTGTTAGAGGAGGAAGGCTCCCGGTGAACTTCCAATCCGTCATTGAAAGACCTGAACGTGTCAGCCGTGTGACACCACCAAGCACAACCATACTGAAGACCCAAGCAGCAGATGCAAAAAGCCATATGCCAACCATTTTCCGGGCATGGGGTCCAGCAGTTACAAGGAACTTCAATCCCTCCTTGTTTTCAGCTACAGAAGCTGCCACTGTGGAAATTTTTCTGAAAGACATTCTATGCACACCCTGAAATCAATAAAAATACCCCTGTTGGTTGCCATAGTGAAACTTTTTGGGAAGACACAAAGGGAAAGAAATCTGACTCAAGCACTTCTACATTTCTTACTTGCATATTCATACACCTATTCAACACATGAACGCCTGACTTTAACTTACCACATCAAAATTGTAATTCTAAATTGGAGCATTTGGGGAGAAGAAAAATGAACAAAGAATAAGTCACAATGCATTAGCTGTTACTTTTGCAGTTAGACTTGTAAATATCAAAGCAACAACTAGCTAAAAGATCATAACCATCGCTACTCTAAGAATATAAAATACTTCCTATTAAAAAAAGAAGCATAGTTAAGTACAAATTAGTCAATCCAAAACCAAGACAACCACCGGAAAATGAATTAACTAATCCACAGAATGGGCTGATGTACCGTATAAGCTATGGGTTCAGCCGAACCTAGCAGCTTTGGTACAGACCCCAGTATATGTGTATGAAATCTACAAAATATGTACAAATACTAAATTTTGAACCCAGGAAATCTAATGGTCAGTGGAGTTTCAGTGGCATCCCGAAACTATAAAATTCAGATCATGGATCCGCCTTGACAGAATCCATCACACAAATTACAAAGATTAATAGAATTGTCATAAAACCCAATGAACAAATCATGTTCAAATAGCAAAAAAGATGACATAATCCAACAATGATTCTATATAACTAGATATATTATCGTTATTCTAATATTGCTCTACTTTCTTTACCTCATAAAAGTAGAAAGGATTCAACTGAAATAATTTCTTATAAAATAAGTAGGTAGTTCCCTTAAAGAATTCATGTGCTATAGAACTAGAGACTGTCATTTTATCTTCCAAGCTATCATTTGGTTGCTTGGCCTTTTAATTTGATTACACTAACAGTTACTGATAAGTTTTACCTGAGAGGTCCATTTGGGAAGACATGATATTTCTATCTGTGTGCACGTGTGGAGTACAACTATCAAATGTCTTCTACGCTTGGTCATTGGGAATCACTGTTCTTATCCTTCTTGCTGGAATTCACGCTTTAACTTATCATCTTCTTTGGAATCACACTATCTCTTTCATTCATCTGTAAGGTTTTTCTGCATTATTTTCGCTGGCCTTCAGCTTTTCGGGGCGAGCTTTATGCTTCTACTGCTGTGTTATTACAGTGCGTAATCATATGATGGCATTCATGTTTTTTAAAGTGCACGGAGAAGCAAGGGGAGCTTTCACAATGGATAGAGCACAACTTCCTACTTTCAGAATCAGGCCTGCTAAAGGAACTTCACCGATATCTCACAATGTATAGTTATTTTAATAGGCCGTATGTTGTAATTGATCTTTTTCTAAAATGTATTGTACAGGGGAGTAGTACTCTCCTTATTTTTCTGATCTTACATAGTATAACTAGGACATGTACAAAGGAGGAGTCCTCATATAGCATAGCATTGTCACTCCTCCTCCTCATATAGGAGGACTCAACGTTTTATGTCCCCATCCTTCATGTTTTACATTTTGGATTTAACATACAAATCAGGGGTCACTGCCAACCCCCCCCCCCCCGGGGGGGGGGGGACCATAAGGAGGCTTTTCTATTAAAAACAAAAAGAAAACAAGACAATGAAACTAGTCCACAGAGACAGAATCCATCACACGAATTATAACGATGCATAAATGTAGACCATTTTGCAAATTACAAATTACTACAAATATCAAAAAAACTAACACTGCATTATATACACATAATTGTCATAAAATCCATTAAACAAAACATGTTCAATTAACAAAAAAGGTGACATAATCCAACAATGCTTCTATATAGCTAGATATACTTCTCAACAACAACTATGTCTCAGTCCCAAACAAGTTGAGGTCAGCTATATCAATCCTCATTTCTTCATTTAAGCTCAACTACAGGGTAAAACACAACTATTAAAAAAAAGAGACAACTTTCTCAAAAATAAAAGCAGAAAAAACCAACCTTGTGATTAAGATGATGAAAAGATCTTAAACCATAGTTAATAAAGGTTCTTGCAATAGAGCTTCTGCTTATAGGATGAATTTTTGGGATAGTAGAAAAGAGCCTGTGTTGATTCAATATTGAAAAAGAAGCTTCATTTGAAATTTTTATTGCAGTAAACCCCCATCTTCCAAGATTTGATGAAATCTTGTGACCCAAATCTTTGTTTCGCCTTAAGATTGAAATTAATCTGCTCTCCAACATTGCTTTTTTGGGGTTGCGAATTTCTCTATCAAAATTGCTATGAATTGTGTGTTGTGTGTTTGGTGTGTTGGTGGAATCTTGGGGTTTTTGCACTCTGGATTGTCCACGTTTGTTAAATCTTAGACAAGGGTTTAAGGATGAACCGGCCGGTTCACGCAAAACCTTGGGCTAAGAATAGCGTGGATATTGGTACAGCCATAAGATTTAAGAGTCTCATTAGAAAATATCGATTTTTTTTTCTGTTGCTACGATACTTATTGGTTCCGACGAGATGGAATTTGTGTTAAGAAAAACAATAATAAAGAAAAGAAGTCCTTCGGGACGACCCAGTTGGTTTGGAGGGGTTATGTATGGATATCACCTCAGATCATCCACCTTCAATGTCTTCTGAGTTTGAGTATGTCGCACAGGCTTGTCTAGTGCGGTTTACATACTTTATATGAAAAAGGGCCAGAACTGCCCCTGAAGTATTAGAATTGGTACAAAATTATCCTCCGTCCACCTATTTGAATAAAAATGCCCCTACCGTTATTTTTTTGGCTCAACATTACCCTTATTACTAACAGAAAATTTATTTTAAAAAAAAATAAATAATATCCACGTGTCACCGTCCCATTGGTCTAACATAAACCCCAACCTATAACCCGCCCAAATATTGACCCGCCCCAATTTTAAAACATAACTCTCTCTCTTCGCCATTTCATATTAATGAGCATTTACTTACGAGTGTATGTCTACTATTATTCATGAGGCAAACTCAAAATTGAGTTCTCTATTAGAATTATTTTTATGGAAGATGGAATGAATTGTTATATTCTTCTTAATGCAAAAGGTTTAGATTCTTTTTGTTTATACAATGGGTATTCTTTGTTATATAATTTCCTTTATTTAAAATTTGTGGGAGGATTTTTTCACTATTTTTTGTCATTCCTCCGTGAAAATTTGAGGATTTGTTTTTCAATTTTTTTTATTTTATTTATGTGATGTGTATTTCTATTATTTTTATTTATTTCACTATTTATTCAATTAATATGTAAGCTTTTCTACTCCGTGTAACGGGTATTATGCAATTGTCACATTTCATACACACTGGGTTCATATGATGTACTAATAATAATTAATAATTTTTTAAGATAATTTCTTCAGTATTTATTTTCTTATTTTGATTGTTATCGTGGATTCAATTTTCTCGATTAGATTATTGTGTTAAGTCTAGTAAAAAAGAATTTTCTACTCATAATTTGCAAATGAGAGAGGCTACTGTGTACGTTGCTATTTCCGGCGGATCCGCCGGTGAATTCCTCCCAAGTAACAATAAGAGAGAGAGAGAGAGAGAGAGAGAGAGAGAGAGAGAGAGAGAGAGTTGGGTTTTAAAATCGAAGCGGGTCAATATTCGGACGGGTTAAGGGTGAGTTTAGTTATATTTTAGTTGAAGTTTAAGTTAAGCCGGTGGAACGGTGACACATGGATATTAATTAACTATTTTTTATCTTCCAGATTTTTCTGTCAGTAATAAGGGCAATGTTGAGCCAAACAAATAACGGTAGGGGCATTTTTATTCAAATACGTGGACGGAGGGCCTTTTTGTACCAATTTCGATACTTCAGGGGCAGTTTTGGACCTTTTCCGTACTTTGTATGATTTGTAGAGTATTACACAGTGAAGGTTTACCCAGTGCACACATAGTGCTCACCAAAAGGCTAGAGGCTGTAGCGGTTGAGCGTTTTCCTGGGGTTCCAAAAAAAAAAAAAAAAGGAAAGCTATAATAATGTTAATTAGTCAACAACCGCTAAATTACATGTTTACATTAAGTCTAGTTAAATTAACTATGAGAGATAAATAAAAGTTTATTAAGAGTTCTAAATCTATTAAATGTTTTAATTTTAATAAACAAAATTTTTAAATAGGTAGAGAATCAGAATAACCAATGTTATCATTTTCTAGCATTTTGCATCTTGTGTCTTCGTACTTTTATTTCTTCATTGCAGATAAAAAGAGTAATTCTGAAAGTTAGCATGGGAAGAAGGGGAAGTAAGGGGTTACTTATATAGAGGAGGGGAGTCGAGAAACAACTGAAAATTGTGAAAAACTACTAAATTTTACAAGGCTTTGAAAAAATCAATAAAGATTGTGATTATTATAATACATTGAGAAAAATTATTTGATTAACGCAATAGCAATGCTCTCACCTCAACAAAACATGTGTTTCTTTGCTGTATGAAGAAAGAAGGAGATTTGGGGTGCCCTACTGTTTGATATTCATTTGCTTTTCTAACGGCATTGTTCCTTCTTTTCCATTTATTTAACGTATGTTAAGATCTTAACGGAAATAGCTAGAATATTAAGCAAGTAGTATTATTTAAAATTACGTGCAAAATAAATATAAGTTAACTATGACTAAAGACCATTAGTTATAGTTTAATAAGGTAATAAATGTCATTCATTTATTGATTTGGTGTAAACATTTGGTGCGAAATTTTTTTTACATTAATCATCCTTTTCTTTTATCGCCATGCCCTTTCACAATGGCCAACAACCCTCCAAATAAAGAAGAATTTAACTAGTATATAATTTTTATATTATACGTGTATTTTAATTTGTTGTAGCGATTATTTGCTTGATATTTTAAAGTTATTAATTGTACTTATAATAGACGGTTACTTTATCGTTGATTTTAATTGATCTAATAGAGGAAACAAAAAGAAGCACACAGTTAATATATAAAAATTAGACTCACAATAACACTGACTATTGCCTCAATCTCAAGCTAATTGAAGCCGGCCACATGAATTCTCAATATTATAAATATTTTGTTTGGATTAGTAAAATTTCTGTTACTCCGTACAAAGAATATCTAATGCTAGGAGTTTTCTAAGAGACTCTAGTTACGGCTCTTCTAGTAAGCTCTATTTTTTTTAGTTGGCATCACCTATATGAACTTGTTACTTTCATTTTTTTTGGGGGGCTAGATTTGTCTGAATTGCGAGATATTAAATTCAGAATTGAAAGAAAGAATTCAGAACATATCGTGGACATTGGACAGAAATGGGAAAATGATTAAATACCCCTCTACTTTGATATATTATTCATATTTATCCTCCGTTATACTATCGGGTCAAATCTACCTTCATTGTTAGTAAAGTTTTCAAATTTATTCTCTAACCTAACGGAAAGCCCCAAATACCTTCTATTTATTGCAATTCTTCCTCACAAGTCAGTCATCTCCTCCGTGTGATCCACCAGAGAAGAAAAAAGGTCCATATTATAGAAGTAACCGTGTGGAGTTACATCATAATTATTCCCCTTGTCTTTGGTTATGCTCAAACCATAAATGAAAGGCATAATTCACATTTTATGGGTATGTCTCTAACGGAATGAGGATGAGTGAAATACCATAGATAATTTGAAAGAGATTTATTTGATTCTTCAGGTGATTAAAATGTATTCGCTTATGAAGTTGTTACTAATATTTACTATTCTTTATGGACTACAGGCATAGCAAGGCCGTAGGTATCCATGTAAATGCATTCCCTTTAGGATTTGGATTTAGCATGTCATTTGATGGAAATTTTGCTTGTGCATGCAATTTTGCATGAAATTTGTGACATATGATTCGTTAGTATTGCTTGAGAAATCCTAAATTAAATAATTTGTTTAAATTTATGTCCAGAACATCATTTCAAAGGAATATTTACTAGTGTTCTCATGTCCGGAGGTGGCGAGTTTCTTAAGTCTTCCTGCTCTAAATAATCAAATGGAACAAGAAATCAACTTGTAGAGGATATTTTCTTCTCTGGTAGAGCACACGCAGGGATAAGTAATTTGTGAGAAAACATTATAGTAAATAGAAGGAATTTGGGATTTTGGGGCTTTACGTTAGATTGGAGGCTAAATTTGAAACCTTTGCTAACGGTGAGGGTAAATTTGACCCGATAATATAACGGAGGATAAATATGAATAATATATCAAAGTAAATGAGTATATTTGGCCCTTTTCTGGACAAAAATATTGATCATTTATGTAGCACCTTCTCTGCATCTACTGTTGGAAGGTTCTGCTTAACTGTGACCATTGTTTTAAAAGGCAACATAAGGACTCGCTTAGGAAGATGTTGTTGATTGAATACCTAATACTTTTTCTTGTTCTTTTTTTGTGTCCAAGATTCTGAACAATGTGTTGTGTAACATTAGATAATGTGATATTTCCTTACTTTTCTAAATAGATTTTTCTGAATAAAGTGGAGAGATTATTTAAAGGAATGCCATAGAGGAAATGTATGAAGGAACCATCACTAGTATGAAAATAGGTGTAGGAGGTATAGAGGAGTTTCTTATAACAATGGGTTTACGTCGGCATTGAGCCCCTACTTGTTTACCCTGGTTAGGGATGAGCTAACTAACATGATACAAGATGAGATCCCATGATGTATATTATTTGCTGATGATATTTTGTTAATTGACGAAACTAACGAGGATGTCAACTACAAGTTTGAGATATGGAGAAGCACCTTGGAGAGAAAGAGATTTAGGATAAATAGAAGTAAGGCTGAGTACTTGCAATGCAAGTTTAGTCAGCATAAGAATAATAAAGTTGAGGTGAGACTAGATGGGATTGCAGAGCCAAAATACAAACAATTTAGATATCCATGTTCGTTGTTTCAAGAGAACGGAATGATAGATGAAGATGTTACCTATATGATCAAAATATGATGGTTGAAATGGAAAAGTGTTATCGGGGTATTATGTGATAGAAGGATGCCTACCAAAGTGAAAGGTCAGTTATATAGAATAGCTATAAGACCGTCAATGTCATATGGTAATAAGTGCTGGGTTGTTAAGTCCAGACATATCTATAAGACGAGCGTTGTAGAGATATGAATGCTAAGATGGATGTGCGATCATACAAGATAAGATAAGATTTAAAATGACCACATTCGCCAGAAGGTGCAAATAGAACGCATTGAGGATAAAATGAGAGAAGGTCGCTTGAGATGGTTTGGTCATGTCTTGTGTTACCCTACAAAGTCATCGGGCAGTAAGTGTGAAACTATGGTGAGTGAAGGTGTTAAAAGGAGACGAGGTAAACCTAAAATGACATGGAAGGAAGTTGTCTCGAAAGACCTACAAATCCTCGGAGTCAATGCAGACTTAGCTAAAGATAAGACACAATAAAAAAAAATATCCATATAGGTGATACTTAAATAAATAGGAATAGACTTTAAATTTGTTAGAGAACTTTTAATGTTAGTACTATTATTTTACTTTGCATTGACGATGATATGAGTTAGATTTAAAGAAAAAAGTGAGTATTCATATCGCCGACCGTAATGTTGTTCAAGACCGAGGCGTAATTGTTATTGTCTTAAGTGGAGAGATTACTTGGAAATTGAAGAATGTGATGTTGGGTGGATGGTTGGTTATACAAGGGTGGATAAAGCCTTCTCTTTTTGACGATATTGCCATTGGAGAAATGCTTGTATGTTCTTTTTTTTCCTCGGTTGGTGATTCTATATGTGCTACACACCTTGTTACACGCCTGTTTAGATTGAAAAATGTTAGGTAAAACTTTTAGGAGATGATTGCAATTGGCAATGCAGGAGTGAACACAGGTTCAATTCAAAGCTGTCACACTCCAAAAGTATAATAGAGCTCACATCAAACTTATATGCAGGTAATTTGTCATTTGTTTTACTTTTGCATTTGGCAAAAGCTCTGCTTGCAATTACGGAGTCCGTCTTATTATATATCATTCTTCTTCTTTGTTTCATTAATATTTGTCTCTGTAGTAGAATATATCAATACATTTGTTTAATACTACAACTATATCCCTTTCAAATTTCCTCTTTAGGCATTGGTTTTAGGAGCTATACATTGTCTGGTTCATGACGCAATATTGCTCGTGTGATTCATTAGTACAGTTTACAAATAAAAATATAGGATTGGTTTGTTTGTTTGCTGATGAACAAAGACAGATAGAACCAACAGGAGATAAAAGAAAGTACCAGTCTACAACATAACACTTGCTCTCGCGCTAAAAACTCATAATCTGCAACAAACACATTGACCCGTGCAAAGTCCGGTCAGCCTTTACTAATAAAACTTGTGTATATTGTCAAAATCGGTTTCGACCTTCGTATGGTTAGTCAAGATTAGAACATAATGGACCGAAGGTCATCTTCATAATATCGAGATGAGATCTGAATCCAGATTACCAAGCTCAAATTTCTGGGACCGATCAAATACCGAGCTCGAAGTCATTACGGAGCTCGAGTCCAAATCGAACTATGAAGTGAAGCGGTGTCATCGAGCTTAAGAGCCAGAGGCCGACCAATATCAAGCCCGATTCGATACCGAGCCCCGAGTCAATATCGAGCTCGAGTCAATATCGAGCTCGAGTTAATATCGAGCTCTAAATCTGGAAATCGACCAATACCAAATCCGACCAAGATCGAGTCAAGAGACAAGAGCCATTACAGCCGCACTAAGGGAGATAATCTCGGCGGGAATTAGGGAAAAACTAATCTATCATGGGTTCCCCACTATGTATTTTTAATTATATCTAAAGTATGATTCCTCCACTACAAGAGGGATAACTACTATTTCTGTAGAAGAATCTAACATTAAGGCATTCATACACTCTCATATTATTGATATTCACAGAGAAAAACATACTGATATTCATACAAAGATTATCCCTTTTTTGGGTTTTGGATATTGATTCGTCTTGCTTGTTCATAAATAGTTTTTCACTCAGTTTGGTTTGTATTTCATTCTTTATACAGTCAATACTCATATATTTTTACTTACTTTTTGATTTGTGTCAAGTTATATTACGTATCCTTAGAACTACGTATAAATTCAACTCTATTCGTTTTTCGGGTAAACAGTTTGGCGTCCACCGTGGGGCTAAGGATAACAGTGGTTATTTGGTACGAATCTATGCAAAACATACTATTTTACACTTGCTCTTGGAAGTATCTTTGATTTCAAGTTGAAAACGACGAATTCTCAATTAATGGTCCTACCTATCGACAACGAAGCTCGCCTTCAAAATGAGAACAACAACTTCACCCCCGGGGGTGGAAGGCCACTCGTCGATCCTGTTGGAGCTCGGGTCGAAGAGACAATAGATGTTAATTTACATGCGGCCATCGAGGCGAACCAACGTTCTGACCCTGAAAATAGCATTGACGGTGGAACTCGGTCTGCAGCTCGAAATACCCAAAACGCTGAGAAAAACAGAATCAGCTTGTGTATGATTTTGAGATGTTGCAAGCTCAACAAGTAGCAATAGCCCTATTACAGAGCCAAACCCAGGCACCGACCAGACTCGAGCCCAGTCTACCCCAAGAAGTCACCCACAAAACGGGGCCAACTATAGTAAGGTCAAATGAGCAAGAATCGAGGACTAATCCCGAAATCGTTAAGATGATCGAAGAACTGACAAAATAACTAGAGTCAGGAGAAAGGAGGATCGAAGAAAACGACAAAAAAGTGAAAACGTATAACTCCAGGGTTGATCAGATCCCCGGGGCACCTCCGATATTGAAGGGCTTAGATTCCAAAAAATTTGTACAAAAGCCTCCCCCCCCCCCCGAGCGCGGCTCCTAAACCAATCCCAAAGAAGTTTCGCATGCCCGAAATTCCTAAGTATAATGGACGACCGACCCCAACGAACATGTCACCTCTTACACAGGTGCCATTAAAGGGAACGATCTAGAGGACGATGAGATCGAATCTGTATTATTGAAAAAATTCGGTGAAACCCTGTCAAAGGGAGAAATGATATGGTATCATAATTTATTGTCTAACTCTATCGATTCTTTTGCTATGCTTGCAGATTCTTTCATGAAAGCACACACCGAAGCCATAAAGGCCAAGACAAGGAAGTCAGACCTTTTCAAGGTAAGACAGAAGAACAACGAGATGCTGATAGAGTTCGTATCTCGTTTCCAAACGGAATGAATGGATCTACCACCGGTCACTGACGATTGGGTTGTACAAGCTTTCACTCAAGGACTGAACAAGCGGAGCTCGATGGCTTCACAACAGTTGAGGCAGAATTTGATCTAGTACCCGGCTATTACTTGGGCCGATGTACATAATCGATATCAATCGAAGATCAGAGTTGAAGACGGCCAGTTGGGGTCTAGGTCCGTTATTAAAAGGGATATCGACCGAGAACCAAGGTCAAACAAGGATCGATATCGGCCGTATAACGGAGATCGTAGGGGTAGCGAACCTTCACGCAACCCCCGTACAAGGTGAAATGAGAAATGATCGAGGCCAAGGGTCTCGGCGGCTGATGAACAGGAATGGGTTCGACAGGCATACCAGACCTAAGTAAGCACTACAGTTATCAGAGTATAACTTTAGCATCGATGCATCCGCCATCGTGTCGGCTATCAAACGCATCAAAGATATTAAATGGCCTCGACCTCTGCAGACCGATCATGCCCAGAGGAATCCCAATCAAATGTGCGAATATCATGGCACTCATGGCCACAGAACGGAAGATTGTAGGCAACTGAGAGAGGAGGTAGCCTGGTTATTCAGTAAAGGGCACCTTCGAGAATTTTTAAGTGACAGGGCCAAAAACCATTTCAAAAACAGGGATTTCAGTAGATAAAATGAACAAGAAGAGACACAACACATCATCCACATGATCATGGGTGGGATCGATACCCCCAGGGGCCGGTGCTTAAACGCACTAAGATGTCGATTGTAAGAGAAAAACGATCCCGGACTCAGGATTACACCTCTGAAGGAACCTTGTCCTTTAATAATGAAGATGCGGAAGGAATCATGCAACCATATAACAATGCACTAGTAATATCTGTACTAATGAATAAAACTCAAGTTAAACGTGTGTTAATTGATCCATGTAGTTCGGCCAACATCATTCGATCGAGGGTCGTAGAGCAACTCGGTCTACAGGACCAGGTCGTGCCCGCAACCTTGGTACTAAACGGATTCAATATGGCATGTGAAACTATTAAGGGCGAAATAATCCTGCCAGTTAACGTGGCCGAGACCATCCAAGAAACGAAGTTCCACGTGATCGAAGGCGATATGAGATACAATACCCTGTTCGAAAGACCGTGGATCCACAATATGAGGGTTGTACCCTCGACCCTCCACCAGGTTTTGAAGTTCCCAACATCAGAGGGAATCAAAACGGTCTACGGGGAGCAACCGGCCGCAAAAGAAATGATTGCCGTCGATGAAGTGATTCCGATATCATCATTATCATCAGCAAAAGGATCGGGTTCGAAGGAGGAACGGAATACCAAATAGCAATCACAAACGTCAGCTTCGATCCAATTAGAGAATCAGAAGACTGACGAAGATGATGAACATGGGGTCCCTTGATCTTTCGTGGTCCCCGATGATTCCAACGCTACCCAATCAACGATCGAAGAACTGGAGCAAGTCATACTAGTCGAATATCTGCCCGAACGAAAGGTATACCTGGGCACGAGGTTAGATCCTGAGCTTAGGAGAAAGCTTATTCAATTTCTTATAGCTAACATAGACTGTTTCTCTTGGTCCCATCTTGACATGACAGGGATCCCACCGGGAATCACCACTCATAAGCTAAGCTTGGACCTAAAGTTTCACCCGGTAAAACAAAAAAGAAGGCCCCAGTCCGAGGTCAAACATGCCTTCATCAAAGACGATGTAACTAAACTTCTTAAAATAGGGTTCATTCGGGAAGTAAAATACCCCGTGTGGCTAGCAAATGTGGTGGTAGTCCTTAAAATGGGGAACAAACTTAGAATGTATATAGATTATAAAGACCTGAATAAAGCATGCCCTAAGGATTCTTTTCCTTTGTCTAATATTGATCGTATGATCGACGCCACGGCCGGCCACAAGACTCTCAGCTTTCTCGATGCCTATTCCGGGTACAACCAAATACAGATGAACTTGGAGGATCAGGAAAAGACCTTATTTATCACTAAGTACGGGACTTACAGTTATAATGTAATGTCATTCGGCCTAAAAAATGCTGGTGCAACTTATCAACGCCTAGCAAACAGAATGTTCGAAAAGCAAATAGGAAAATCAATGGAGGTTTATATTGATGACATGTTAATTAAGTCTCTGCGAGCAGAGGACCATTTAAAGCATTTGCAGGAAACTTTCGACACACTAAGGGAGTACAATATGAAGCTCAATCCCGAAAAATGTGCTTTTGGGGTTAGCTCGGACAAGTTTATCGATTTCATGGTGTCCAATCGAGGAATCGAGATTAACCCCGATAAAATCAAAGCAATCGAGGACATCACAGTGGTAGATAATGTAAAGGCCGTGCAAAGGTAATGGGATGGATAACCGCCCTGGGACGATTCATTTCGAGATCCTCGGATAAGAGCCACCAATTTTTCTCTTTGCTTAAAAAGAAAAGCAATTTTCCTGGACTCCGGAATGTCAGCAGGCTTTGGAAGTGCCAAAACGGTATTTATCGAGCCCTCCGTTGCTTCATACCCCGAAGGTAGACAAACAACTTTATATGTATCTAGCTGTCTCAGAGATAGCGGTAAGTGAAGTCCTAATTCGAGAAGAACGAGGTACGCAATTCCCTATTTATTATGTCAGCCGAACTTTAAAAGAGGCTGAAACTAGATATCCACACTTTTAGAAAAATTAGCGCTTGCTTTAATAAGTGCTCTAGGAAACTAAAACCATATTTCCAGTGCCATCTGATATATGTTATAACAACTTATCCTCTACGAAATATTTTACACAAATATGAGCTTTCGGGTCGATTGGCCAAATGGTCCATAGAGATCGGCGAGTACGACATCAAATATCGACCTCGAACCACTATCAAATCTCAAATATTAGCGGACTTCGTGGCTGACTTTACGCCGGCCTTCATACCCGAGATTGAAAAAGAATTACAGATAAAATCAGGTACCTCTTCGGGAGTCTGGACCTTCTTTACGGATGGTTCCTCGAACACAAAGGGGTCTGGACTGGGCATCGTACTGAAATCGCCCCTAGGTAATGTAGTTAGACAGTCTATTAAAACTACAAAATTGACTAACAATGAGGCCGAGTATGAGGCCGTGATTGTAGGTCTCGAACTAGCTAGAAGTTTGGGGGCCGAGGTCGTGGAGGCTAAATGTGATTCCCTTCTCGTGGTAAATCAAGTCAACGAGACTTTTGAAGTCCGAGAAGATCGAATTCAGAGGTACTTGGATAAATTACAAGTGACTTTACATCGATTCAAAGAATGGACTTTGCAACATATACTTCGAGAGTAGAACAGTGAGGCCGACGCTCTTGTGAACTTAGGTTCGTCGGTCGAGGATGACGAACTCAACTCGGGGACCGTCGTACAACTCATGAAATCGGTAATCGAAGAAGGTCATGCCGAGATAAACTCCACAAGTCTAACTTGGGATTGGAGAAACAAATATATAAAGTGCTTTAAGAACGGGAAACTTCCATTGGATCCAAAGGAATCGAGAGCTCTACGCACAAAAGCTGCACGGTTCACCTTATCCAATGATGGAACACTATTTAGAAGGACTTTCGATGGTCCACTGGCAATATGTTTGGGACCAGGAGCTACCAACTACATCCTACGTGAGATTCACAAGGGCACTTGTGGGAATCATTCTGGTGCCGATTCATTGGTCCACAAAATAATCAGAGCAGGGTATTATTGGACCGATATGAACAAGAATGCAAGGGAGTTCGTTCGAAAATGTGACAAATGCCAAAGACATGCGGCCATGATTCATCAACCCGGGGAACATCTCCATTCGGTCCTATCTCCATGGCCCTTCATAAAATGGGGAATGAACATCGTCGGCCCCCTCCCATCGGCCCCAGGTAAGGCTCAGTTTATTTTGTTTATGACTGATTATTTCTCTAAATGGGTTGAAGCACAAGCTTTTGAGAAAGTCAGAGAAAAGGAAGTAATAGACTTCATTTGGGACCATATCATATGTCGGTTTAGGACGCCATCCGAAATTGTATGTGACAATGGAAAGCAATTCATCGGCAGTAAAGTAACTAAATTTCTCTAGGACTACAAAATCAAAAGGATCCTATCAATACCTTATCATCCCAATGGGAACGGATAGGCCGAATCGACCAACAAAACCATCATCCAAAATCTTAAGAAAAAGATTAACCAACGCTAAAGGAAAATGGAGAGAAATACTACCCGAAGTCCTATGGGCGTACCGCACGACATCAAAATCCGGTACCGGAGCAACACCATTCTCGTTGGTTTATGGTGCCGAAGCTCTTATCCTGGTTGAGGTTGGAGAACCTAGCGTCAGATTTCGGTATGCGAAAAATGAGTCGAATAATGAGACAATGAACACGAGCCTAGAATTACTGGATGGAAAATGAGAAGCAGCTCTCGTCCGATTAGCCTCCCAAAAATAGCGGATCAAAAGGTATTATAATAGAAGAACCAATCTTCGATATTTTAAAATCGGGGACTTAGTGCTAAGGAAAGTCACCCTCAACACCCGAAATTCAAATGAAGGAAAACTGGGTTCAAACTGGGAAGGACCGTATCAGGTTCTCGAAATTGTCGGAAAAGGATCCTACAAGCTCGGTGTAATAAATCACAAACAACTACCAAGCAATTGGAACGTGTCGCACCTAAAATGATACTACTGTTAAGGTACGACCCTCCTATGTTCATTTATATTTCAAAATTAACCTTTGCAGGTGTTCGACCAGAAACGGGGATGGAGTATTCAACTCGAAGCCTTTAGGCCTGAAAGCACGCGTTGCACTCTTTTTTTTTTAGACCGCTTTTGTCCCAAATGGGGTTTTCGGCAAGGTTTTTAATGAGGCAACCATTTATCGTGCTAACTTAGAATATTTCAACAGTATCTAAGGCCTCTTTACAATCACCTCGGATACTGGGGGGCATTACCCTCGAATATATCAAATTCGATTATCAAGTTCGATGCAAGGAAGTTACTTCATGATAACATGGTTTCAATAGGAAAAATTGTAAGAGCCAAATGGTCAAAACGAACCATGCTCGTGTAGTTTGCTTGATCCCTGGTACAAAATATGAACACATATATAATGACATAAAGAGAAATTTCTTCTTTACCGATATCTCGTAGCTCAGAACCCATCCTCTATTTCGTGATCTATTATGCAAACAGGCTTAAGGGCCGACCATTACCCCACAAACCGGGGACTACCAACCGAAAAATCAATGAAATCAAGCCCCACATAAGCCTAAGGGCTACATCACTTTGAGTTCGAGCAAAACTCTCACTCGACCATAAAGCCTACGGGCTACATTACTTCAAGTTCGAGCAAACACTCACTCGACTACTAAGCCTACGGGCTACATTACTTCGAGTTCGAGCAAACACTCACTCGACTATTAAGCCTAAGGACTACTCTTACTTCGAGTTCGAGCAATCACTCATTGGACTACTAAGCCTAAGGGCTACTCTCACTTCGAGTTCGAGCAATCACTCACTCGACCATAAAGCCTACGGGCTACATTACTTCGAGTTCGAGCAAACACTCACTCGACTACTAAGCCTAAGGGCTACATTACTTCGAGTTCGAGCAATCACTCATTCGACTATTAAGCCTAAGGGCTACTCTTACTTCGAGTTCGAGCAATCACTCACTCGACTACTAAGACTAAGGGCTACCCTCATTCGAGTATGAGAAATCAGTCACTCGACTACTAAGCCTAAGGGCTACCCTCATTCGAGTTCGAGCAATCACTCACTCGATCATAAAGCCTAAGGGCCACTCTTACTTCGAGTTCGAGCAATTAGTCACTCGACCACTAAGCCTACGGGCTACATTACTTCGAGTTCGAGCAATCATTCACTCGACCATAAAGCCTAAGGGCCACTCTTACTTCGAGTTCGAGCAATCAGTCACTCGACCACTAAGCCTACGGGCCACATTACTTTGAGTTCGAGCAAACACTCACTCGACTACTAAGCCTAAGAGCTACTCTCACTTCGAGTTCGAGCAATCACTCACTCGACCATAAAGCATAAGGTCCACTCTTACTTCGAGTTCGATCAAACACTCACTAGACTATTAAGCCTAAGGGCTACTCTTACTTCGAGTTCGAGTAAACACTCACTCGGTTATAAAGACTACAAGGTCCGACTTCGATCAAATTGTCTAAAGCCTCGAACTTATGAAAACTTTCATAAGGCATGAATGAAACAAAATCTTCACAATATTGCCAATAAGACAAAGACAAGCCAGGAAAGGAAAAATATCTTTATATATATAAGAGTATTTACAAGGTCCGATCAAGACCCTACACAAAAATATCAAAATGGAAAAAAACCTAAGTTTTCTGTTTATCTCCGGGGGCAGTCTCTTCTCCATCGGGCCCCTCCCCGCTCTCAGACCCACTCTTGCTCTCATCATCATCATCGAAAGCCAGGGCTCCAGCATCGGCTTCAAGTTCTTTAGCCTTTAGTATCTCTTCGGTAAGATCAAAACCTCGAGCATGGATCTTCTCGAAGGTTTCCCTCAGAGATTGACATTTGGCGAGTTCAGCAACCCAATGTGCTCGAGTTTGAGCGGTCTCGGCTGCCTCTATCGCTTGCACTTGGGCGGCTTCAGCATCGACCCGATAGATGGCCATGATTGCATCCGCCTCGACCTTTTCTTTCTCGGCCTTGGCAAATTCTGAAGCCAACC
Organism: Nicotiana tabacum; assembly: GCF_000715075.1. Lineage (NCBI taxonomy): Eukaryota > Viridiplantae > Streptophyta > Magnoliopsida > Solanales > Solanaceae > Nicotiana > Nicotiana tabacum. Next base: position 118,855,353 of record NC_134092.1, on the reverse strand, counting down.
AAGCTTCGAACTCCTCTATTTTTCTTGCTTGAGCCGAGCTTCTCTCCTTCATGCCTTTAAGTTGACTTTCGACCGATGATAATTGAGTTCGAGCAGTCTCTTTCTCTGCAGCAAGACGGTCCATACCTTCTTTCCATCCCAAGGACTCCGCCTTTATCGTGTCGACCTCCTCACGAAACTACTCAATCCTCTCAATCTTCTACTGCAGCTGTGAGATTGAAATGTTAGCCACAATTCCCGAGTCGAGCCCATGAGATTTTAAAATTTTCATTACCTGCTCGATCAGGTCTGTCTAATCTTGGTGAGCCTTGGCCAACTCGGCTCAAAGATCTTTTATCTCTTCCTCTTTCTGCACACTAAGAAGTTTGAGGGCATTTCTCTCCTCCGAAAGCCCTCGAAAGTCGGCCTAACATTGGCTCAGCTCTGGCTGAGACTTGGAAAACTCCTCTTGATGAAGAGCTAAAGCCTATACGAAAAAGAGAAAAAGCTAGGCAGAAAATGGAAAAAAATGACATCAACAAAGGGAATCGAGACTTACTCAATTTAGGGCTCGTTGAACCTCGAAGAAAAGACCCGACGCGTCACTCGGGCCGACAGCATCCTCGATACCGGTAAACAAATCATGAAAGGTGTCCTCTCCCTCATGGGCCCCATCTACCTTGAGGGTCCCCAAAGCTCGGGCTTCCCGAATTGCCCCTTCGAAAAAAGCAGGGAGAGTAGGCGAGTCTCCGATTACTATTGCCTCGAGCGAGTCGATTGGGGCGTTCTCCTCAGTTCGAAAAGCTTCAGGGTCGGCCTCTTCATATATACCCACCGTTTGTTGACTTCGGTGGGAGGCATCCTCGATCTCCAACAACTCGGGGACTTTGTTCGAGTTCTTTTCCGATATCCCTCAGTTCGAGATGGAGCCTCATCAACCGCCATCAACCCAGCTGCCTTTGGGGCATTGATGGTTTTCTTCACTCGAGCCACCAATATGGACCCGTCATTTTCTTCTTCTTCGTCATCTTCATCCCTTAGATGCCGAACTAATTCTTCGGTCAAAGGGATGGTATTCTTCCTCGACTTACGAGCCGTCCTTGTCTTAAGTTTTGGATCCTCGAAAGTAGAGTCCCTTTTTCTCTTGTTGTCTTTTGCCGGTTTCGGAACTGGGGACGGAGTCTCTTCCTCTCCAGACGAGGGCCTCATGACCGCATCTTTGCCCAGGCCTACACACAAGAAAATTGGTTAAGTATAAAAAAGACATTTTGTCAAATCATCGAAGACATGGGAAAAAGGCTTACCATGAGGTTTAGCCTCCCATCGGCCCTTTGATAAGTCGTGCCACGAGCGCTCGACATATGTGGAGGTCGAATCTAGGTCCCGTACCTAGCTCTCAAGGTTAGGAATAGCACCGGGCATCCAAGCAACCGCTATATCACAAAAAAGGATCGGTGAGAAAAAAATGAAGAAGCAAAACAATAGTAGCTAACAGTAGAATTATACTTACGCTTCATATTTCATTCCTCGGTAAATGGCATCTTCTCGGCCGGGATTATGTCGGAAGTCTTCACTCGAACGAACATGCCCATCCAGCCTCAGTCCTTGTCCTCGTATATGTTCGAGAACAATACTTTGTTAGACCGACGCTGGAGTCTTAATAACCCATCTCGATAGAGGCGGGGGCTGTACAATCTAATGAGGTGGTCGAGGGTGAAAGGCATCCCCTCGACTTTGTTCACAAAGAAACAGATCAGAATAACGATCCGCCAAAAAGAAGGATGAATTTGGCCTAGAGTTATTTGGTATTGGCGGCAAAAATCGATGACAACTGGGTCGAGTGGGCCCAACGTGAATGAGTAAGTATAAACACTTTAAAACCCTTTCACATGAGTAGTAATATCTTCTTTGGGAGTCGGGATTATCACTTCTTTGTTATCCCAGTTGTAATCTTTCCTTAACTATTTAAGATGTCCCTCGGTTATCGAGCACATATATCTTGATACTGGCTCGCATCGACCGGGAACCGGCGAGGCTTTGTCGATCTTAAAATCAGAGGTAAGAACACACCCCCGGGACACACACTCCTCAGGTCGTGGCTCCACCGGTGTTTTATCGCCGGCGGGCCGCGAAGAAGAAATTTTTTCTTTTTGAGAAATGATTTTTGGCATTTTTTGCCATTTGGATTTGAAGATTAAAGATAGAGGAAGATGACAATATTTGGTGTTCTGAAGAGGGATTTTGCAGTGAAAATCACAGATTTACAGATGAAGAACTCAGAAGATGTGAAAAAGAACTTAGAAGATTTGGAAATTGGAGATGTAAAAGTAAAAAATGGTAAAACGATGAGCTATTTATAAGGTTGGCAATGACGTTCAATACCGGCAATGGCCGACCATTGTCTGACATGCATTTAATGCCTTGGTAACTGAATCGATGGGACATCTATCACATACGTCATGGTCAGGCTCGATGCAAACGTCAGTGTATATTTAGTCATACCGTTGGAAAATCATGTCGTTTCTCGCCACATTCTTCCCGAGAAATGAGGGGACTATCTGTATACGGTCAAAATCGGTTTCGACCTTCGTATGGTTAGTCAAGATTGGAACATAATGGACCGAAGGTCATCTGCATAATATCGAGATGAGATCTGAATCCAGGTTACCAAGCTCGAATTTCTACGACCGATCAAATACTAAGCTCGAAGTCATTACCGAGCTCGAGTCCAAATCGAACTATGAAGTGAAGCGGTGTCATCGAGCTTAGGAGCCAGAGACCGACCAATATCAAGCCCGATTCGATACCGAGCCCCAAGTCAATATCGAGCTCGAGTCAATATCGGGATCGATTTAATATCGAGCTCTAAATCTGGAAATCGACCAATACCAAATTCGACCAAGATCGAGCCAAGAGACAAGAGCCATTACAGTCGCACTAAGGGAGAGAATCCCGGCAGGAATTAGGGAAGCGCTAATCTATCATGGGATCCCTACTATGTATTTTTAATTATATCTAAAGTAGGATTCCTCTACTATAAGAGGGATAACTACTATTTCTGTAGAAGCATCCAACATTAAGGCATTCATACACTCTCATATTATTGATATTCACGGAGAAAAACATACTAATATTCATACAAAGATTATCCTTTTTTGGGTTTTGTATATTGATTCGTCTTGCTTGTTCACAAATCGTTTTCCTCTCAGTTTGGTTTGTATTTCATTCTTTATACATTCAATACTCAATATATTTCTACTTACTTTCCGATTTGTGCCAAGTTATACCACGTATCCTTAGAACTACGTATAAATTCAACTCTATCCATTTTTCGGGTAAATAACTTATTAGAATAAGGAGGTTACAACATAACAACTACTGCGCCTCTGTCTCAAACAAGAGGGGAGTCGTAAATATGAATCATCATCATAGTCAGTTGAGGAGAGGTTGTAATATGATTTCTAAAAGAAATAAAAAGTGTTTCAATTAAACATAGGCAAATACTAAGTAAGTTATTTTGGAGAGATCAAGCTTTCCATAAAAACAAATCCTAGATGATAGATATCAAATTGAGGCCATAACTCAAATGGACCTTTTGATGTCCAAAATCCTTTCCCCAAATATTGAAAATGTGTTTAGTAGTGTAGTACTTCACCACCCCCAAACCTATATTTCGGTATACTCGATAAAAACTTATCATCTCGTATAGTATACAGTGCAGTCCAAGATTCTTTGACACTATAGTATTTCATAACCCATATCCTAAAAGTACCTCCTGTTGTCTCATCAATACAAGAAGAATAAGTGCAAATCATTCCTTCCAATACTGAAACGCCAGGTTGGACGTACCTGTTGTAAGAATGGCAGATTTGATCTGGCAACGGTATCTCTCCATACACCTCATTTGAAATACTAAATGAAATAACAAAATGATATTTTGAAAACCCGATCCAATGAAATGCCCCATGTACATATGCCAAAGAGTCCATACCTCTGGGTCTCGAGCTCGGTAGCCTAACTTCGCATCATGGCTTGATATTAAACGAAGTTGAACCTTGGTCTGTCATGTTCCAATCTCGATTATTCATACGAAGGGAAAACTCGGTTTTGACCGTATACAGATAGTCCCCTCGTTTCTCGGAAAGAAGATGATGAGAAATGATATGAATTTCCGAACTCTGACTCGGTGGGTGACGACATCAGCGAAGAGCCCGATTATGACGTATGTGACAAATGTCCTGTCTGTTCACTTTCCAAGGCATTAAATGCATGTCAGTCATTTGTCGGCCACTACCAATTTTGAACCGCCATTACCAGACTATAAGTATTCAAACCTCATATTCATTCAAAACTTTTCACTCAAAACCTCTTCTCTACTCTTGCATCTTCTTCAAAAAATCCTTTCGCTTCACAATTATCACACCGCATACAACCCTAATTCTCTTTTCCTTTGATTATTAATGGTGAAAACCTCCAAAACAATGACGCAAAAAGAGGCCGCTTCTTCATCATGACCCACCGTTGGCGAAGATGCGGCGGAGCCTCATTTTGAGGAAATCGTTCCGGTAGGGTGCTCAACCGTCATTGACTTTAAGGTTGAAAAACCCTCTTCGGTATGACGTGGGATCCCTTAGACCCTATCATCATTGCCTTTTGCAAGAGATATGATGTGACCCTCGACCAGATCCACCATTCTTTTTGAAGAATAGTGATTCTCCTCCGATTCTTCCCGATAAAAATCGAGGGGTGTATTTTCACCCTCGATTACCTCATGCGCCTTTACAGTCCCTGACTCTATCGAGGAGGCTAATCAAACTTGCTCGCCGAGGCATCAAAGCACCTTTCTCGAGCATAGACGAGACTCGTGACCGAGGTTGGATGGGTCGATTCGTTCGAGTTAAAACTTCAGACCCGATCCCTGCTGATGACATGTCGTTTGCTGAGAAATGGAACATGAATCGTGAGTATTATTCCCCTTCAAACATTTAATTTTGTGGCTCTGCTTTTCATTTTCTTGATTCACTTTTTCTATGCTTGTTACAGCTGTGGATCGGATGCCGGAACCGATTCCGAACTTAAACAATGGGTTGAATATTTGCTGCTGCAGAGACCGTACTCCGAGTGCGCTTGGATGGAACAATCAAAAGGTCGATGGGAGGTCCGCAGTCATGGTAAGTCTCTTTCTTAGATTGTTTATCATTTGATCTTCTTCTCTTGCTTACCCTAATTTTTTTCCTTTGTAGGACTTGGGAAGGACGTTGCCATGATGCCTCCATCTGGTGACGAAGAGGTCCCTGCTCTGAAGCAAGTCAAAGAGAAGAAGAGAAAAGAGGCTCTGAGTTCCTCGGTCTCAGAAAAGAAAAAACTGACAAAGAAATCTCGTAAGCCCAAGAGGGGCTCCGGTATTATGCCTCCGGACTCGATCCGCCGATTAAGGGAAGATCCCGAAAAAGGAGAAGAGGAATTAGCATGTGTGTGGGCTAATGTTGTGATACAAAAATCCTCCGAATCGGAGGAGGTTGATAAGGGAGCTCTGGCCATAATTCCTGAACAAGGAAAAGCCGAGGCCATTCCGTCCCGAGCTGAGATGGTCGAAGGAGAGACAGGGGGCAAGACTTCTTGGGCAGCAAAAGATATCTCGAGGGACGAGCTCGGGATAATCAACATTACTAGATCCTCTCAGATTTTGGATGCTATGATCTGTGAGGCTAACATGTTGAAAAGTCGAGCTTTCGAGGGTATTCAGGGGTTGACTGATATTCATGGTTTTCTGGATGGGCTCGAGTCCACTGCCTCGGAGGATATTATCGGGTTCAGTGGGTTACCCGTACCGAAGAAAGCATCATGGTCGGGCACAAGCGGGTCTTCATCGAGCCCAAAACTGGTGGACCGATTCCCGGCCCCGAGTGCTAATCCCGGCCGTAGGCAGAAAATAGTGCTCTCCGTCCCGGAGGATGCCCGAGTTTTCTCTCCCCCCGTGGGGATTGCTATTTACCTTAGGTCCTTGGTGACCAAAGAGGATCAAGTCATGATGAACGCGGTAGGATCCGCTTGCCTTTTCAACGAGGCCCAACATGCTCTGAATCGGGTAACTTCGAGGGTATCTCTACTGTTACTTTTATACTTAGAGTTGTAGATAACTCTAACATCTTCTTCCTTGTTTGTAGACTTCGGTGTTGCATCAGGAGGCTTTCCTCCAAATTCGGGAGGAGCATGAGGCTGATGTTTAGAACCTCAGTAAGAAGAGTGACACCTACAAACTTCTTAGTGAGAAGCTTCGGACAGATTTGGCATCGGTTCGGGATGAGCATGCTGAGATGGCAGAGCAGCTATATCGAGTGCTTCACGATAGTGAAGATGAATTGGAGATAACTACTAATGATCCGATTCTGTAGGCCCGACAGAGGTTCGAACAAATCAGACGACTCCAAATGCAGGTGGATGCGATACATGCCGAGGCCATAAAATTCAAAAATAACATGGACATTCTAGCCTCGAAAAAGGAGATCGTCCAAGCTCAACTATAGTCGGCCGAGACCCAGGTACGAGCTGCGAAAGAGAATGCCTTGGAGTAGATCGAGAAGATCAAAGAGCTTTAACATCGGTTGGATTTGACCGTTTCTGATAAGGCAAACTTGGCCGGTGAACTCGAAGTGGCCAGATCCGAGCTAACTGAGACTAACAAAAGAGTTAAGGCTAAAGTAGCCCAATTTAGGGTCGATGTCGAGGTCAACGAGGCTAAGGCCAAGGGCATGGTCGAACATACGAAATGCCAGGCTCAGAGGGAAGCTCTTGAGAGGGTCAGTGCCCAGGGCTTCGATATTGTGGCCAAAATTGAAAATGCCAAAACGAAGGAAGCCAGGGCCCGAAGCTGTCCTTCCCTGAGGAAGACTTTGAGACCTCAAATGAATCCGAAGACGGAGAAAATCCCGAGGATGGAGATGCAACCTCCGATGAATACTAAGACACTTAAGACATTAGGTTTCTTGTTTTTCTTTTGCATTTTTTCTGAGGCCGTTTTTTGGCCGTTGTAAATTTAGGCCGATTTGGCCGTTGTAAAAAACTATTGTGTATAAATATATGCCTTTTCTTGCCCTTTCAGCTCTCGTATTTTTCCTTTGCTCTATTTGTATTTATAAAGGTTAAAAAATGCCTTAGTACAAAATAATAGGTTGTGTTCGAGGGTTCGAACAAATCTTGCCTTTATTTCTTTTCATAAGTTTGAGATTTTGCCGAGGGTAGCCTTTAGGACTGGTCGTGAAATTTTTTTAACATTTTTGAAGGCCTATTTTTGTTATGGATTTCGGATGTCTCCGAGCCGTGTTAAATCGGTCATAGCCTTTTAGTTCGGGAGTTACCCGTTGGGCTTATTCTCTCATTTTATCTGGGCTTGCCCGAGATAATAGTTCCCGAGTGGGGTGGCCGTGACCTTTAGAAATCGGGGCATTTCTTATTAGGTCTTTTGCTCCCGGGGCCCGATGACTTGGGCTGTTTTGAGTCGGATGGCAGTCCCCAAGTGAGGGAGAGGTCATTCGTATTCTGGTTAAGTATTGCCCTTGAGCTTGTTTATACTCGGAAGTACGAAGCTCTTTGCAAAGAAGGAAAAAGAAAGAAATTATGCTTATTTTAAAGCATAAGATGTTTGTAAGGAACATATTTCTCTTTATTCTTGATCGAAACAGGGTTCCAGCAATCTATATGGGCACAGTTCGATTTGACCATTTGAATTTCTTTTTATTCTCGATGGAAACAGGTTTTGAGCAATCTATATGGGCACAGTTCGATTTGACCGTTTGACCCTTACAATAAATCCTATTTCTCGAGATCCTCCTTTTATGAAGTAGTTTTATTTCTAGAGTTGATATTTGAAGACAACGCATATCCAAGGGTAGCCCCCAGTATTCGAAGTTGATTGCAAAGGAACCTCGGATAATATCGAATGGATCTCCGATGCCGATTCGTAATCGGGCTTGATTCTAAGTTAGCACTATTCATTGTTGCCTCGTTAAAACCCTTGCCGAAAAAACTCATTTGGGATAAAACTCGTTTGAGGAAAAAAGAGTGCAACACGTGCTTTCAGACTTAAGGACTTGGTGCCGTTAGCTAAAACGTCCGTTGTCGTTTCTTGTCGACCACCTGGATGTGTTAATAAGAAAATAGGAAAGGAATAAAGAAAGGGCGTACCTTAGCAGTAGTACCATTTTAGGCGAGATATGTTCCAATTGCTTGGTAGTTGTTCCCCATTAATTTTTCTTTGATTGTAGTATCTCTTGATTCGTTGCTTTTGGGCAGCTAATCGGATGAGGGCGGTTTCACGCCTTTCGTCCAATAGTTCTAGGCTCATATTCATGGCCTCGTTATTTGATTCCTTTATTGCATATCGGAACTGGATACTCAGCTCGAGCGGTATTAGATCTTCAGCGCCATAAACTAATGAGAATGGGGTAGCCCCAGTACTGGATTTCGAGGTTGTGCGATATGCCCAAAGAAGTCCGGGTAGGATTCCCTTCCACTTTCCTTTGGCGTCAGTTAACCTCTTCTTAAGATTTTGGATGATGGTTTTGTTGGTTGATTAAACTTGCTCGTTCCCGCTAGGATGATAAGGTGTTGATAGGATTCTTTTGATCTTTTGATCTTCGTGAAATTTGGTTACTTTGCTGCCGATGAACGGTTTCCCGTTGTGACACACAATTTCGGATAGCATCCCGAATCGACATATGATGTGATCCCAAATGAAGTCGATGACTTCCTTCTCCCTAACTTTCTCGAAAGCCTGTGCTTTAGAAAAATAATCAGTCATAAACAAAATAAATTAAGTTTTACCTGGTGCCAATGGGAGAGGGCCGACGATGTCCATTCCCCAATTCATAAATGTCCATGGTGACAAGATCGAATGGAGCAGTTCTTCGGGTTGGTGAATCATTGGCGCATGATTTTGACATTCATCATATTTTCGAACAAACTCTTTCGTATCTTTTTCCATGTCGATCCAGTAATAGCCGGCTCTGATTACCTTTTGAACAAGTGATTCAATATCGTAGTGATTTTCGCAAGTGATTTGTGAACTTCTCTTAGTACGTACTCGGTGTCTCCTGGTCACAGACATATCACTAATGGACCATTGAACGTTCTCCTAAACAAAGTCCCATCTTCGGTCAAAGTGAATCGTGCTGCCTTCATGCGTAGGGCCCTAGATTCTTTCGGATATAAGGGAAGTTTTACGGTCTTCAAATATTCTATGTACTTATTTCTCCAATCCCAGGTCAAGCTTGTGGAATTTATCTCGGTGTGACCTTCTTCAACTACTGATCTCATGAGTTGCACGACGACCCCTGAATCGAGTTCGTTGTCCTCGATTGATGACCCTAAGTTCGCGAGAGCATCAGACTCACTATTCTGATCTTGAGGCACATGTTGCAAAGTCCACTCCTTAAATTGGTGCAAAGTTACTTGTATTTATCTAGGTATCTTTGCATTCGGTCTTCTCTAACTTCGAAGGTTCCGTTAACCCGATTCACTACGAGGAGTAAGTCACATTTGTCCTCGATCACCTCCGCTCCCAAGCCTTTGGCTAGTTCGAGACATGCAAATGGCCTCATATTCGGCCTCATTGTTAGTCAATTTCAATAGATTGTCTAACCACATTGCCTGTGGGTGGTTTTAGTACGATGCCGAGCCCGAACCCTTTCACGTTCAAAGCACCGTCCGTGAAGAGGGTCCAGATTCCTAAGGACGTACCTGAATTTATCAATAGTTCTCTTTCGACCTCGGGTACTAGGGCCGGTGTGAAGTCAGCTACGAAGTCTGCCAAAATTTGAGACTTAATTGTTGTTCGGGGTCGATATTCAATATCATACCCGTTGATTTCTATGGCCCATTTGGCCAACCGCCCCAAAATCTCGAGTTTATGCAAAACATTTCGAAGTAGATATATTGTTACAACACATATGGAGTGATATTGAAAGTATGATTTTAGTTTCCTAGATGCGCTTATCAAAGCGAGCGACAATTTTTCTCGGTGGGGATATCTAGTTTCGGCCTCACCTAAGGTCCGAATGATATAATAAATGGGAAATTGCGTACCTCGTTCTTCCCGGACTAGGACTCCAATTACCGCTACCTCTCATACTTCCAAATATAAGTAAAGTTGTTCGTCTGCCCTTGGTGTGTGAAGCAGCGGCGGGCTCGATAAGTACCATTTAAGCTCTTCCAAGGCTTGCTGGCATTCTGAGGTCCATGTGAAATTATTTTTCTTCTTTAGCAATGAGAAAAATCGATGGCCTTTATCGGAGGACCTCGAGATGAATCGGCCCAGGGCGGCCATGTGCCCGATTAACCTCTGCACGACCTTTACGTTGTCTACCACCATGATGACATCGATAGCTTTGATCTTGTCGGGATTGATTTCGATTCCTCGTTTAGATACCATGAACCCGAGAAATTTGCTTGACCCGACAATGTAAACTTTCATAGATTTTCCTATTTGTTCTTCAAACATCCGATTTACTAGGCGTTGATAAGTGTCACCATCATTTTCTAATCCGAATGGCATTACATTGTAACAGTAGGTACCATACATAGTGATGAACGGGGTCTTTTCTTGATCATCCGGGCTCATTTGTATTTGATTGTACCCGGAATAGGCATTGAAAAAACTGAGGATCTCGTGGCCGGCCATGGCATCGATCATGCGATCGATATTAGGCAAATGAAAAGAATCCTTGGGACATGCTTTATTTAGATCCTTGTAATCTACACACATTCTAAGCTTGTTTCCCTTTTTAGGGACTACTACTACGTTTGCTAACCATTTAGGGTAATTTACTTCAAGGATTGACCCTATTTTAAGAAGCTTGGTTACCTCGTCTTTAACGAAAGCATGTTTGACCTCAGACCCGGGTCTTCTTTTTTGCTTCACCGGATGGAACTTCGGATCCAAGCTTAGTCTATGGGTGGTGATTTCCGGTGGGATCCCTGTCATGTCAAGATGTGACCAAGCGAAACAATCCATATTAGATATAAGAAATTGAATAAGCTTTTTCCTGAGCTCGAGATTTAACCTCGTGCCCAGGTATACCTTTCATTCGGGCAATTGTTCGATTAGTGTGATTTCCTCCAGTTCTTCGACCGTTGATTTGGTAGCGTTGGAATCATCGGGGACTATGAAGGATCGAGGGATCCCATAATCATCATCTTCGTCAGACTCCTGCTTTTCTAGTTGGGTCTAGGCCGATGTTTGTGATTGTTATTTGGTCTCCTCCTTCAAATTTGACCTATTTTTCGATGAGAGTGACGATACCGAAATCACTTCGTCGACAGCAAACATTTCCTTTGCAGCAGGTTGCTCCCCATAGATTATTTTGATTCCCTCTGGTGTTGGGAATTTTAGAACCTGGTGAAGGGTCGAGGGTACTACTCTCATGTTGTGGATCCATGGTCTCCCGAACAGGGCGTTGTACTTCATGTCGCCCTCGATCACGTAGAATTTTGTTTCTTGGATGGTCCCGGCCATGTTTACTGGCAAAGTTATCTCGCCCTAAGTAGTTTCACATGCCATGTTGAATCCGTTTAGTACTAGGGCCGCGGGCATAACCTGGTCCTGTAGACCGAGTTGCTCTAAAACCTTCGATCGAATGATGTTGGCCGAACTACCTGGATCAATTAACACACGCTTAACTTGAGTCTTATTCATGAGTGCAGATATTACCAGTGCATCGTTATGGGGTTGCATGATTCCTTCTGCATCTTCGTCGTTGAAGGACAAGGTTTCTTTCGGTATGTAATCCTGATCCCGAGATTGCTTCTCCCTTATGATCGAGACCTTAGTGCATTTAAACTCTGGCCCTTGGGGAACATCGATCCCTCCGATAATTATGTGAATAATGTGTTGCGGTTCTTCTTGCTTGTTTTTTCTATTGAACTCTCTGCTTTTGAAGTGATTCTTGGCCCGATCACTAAAAAACCCCTGAAGGTGCCCTTAATTGAATAACCAAGCTACTTCTTCTCTCAACTACCTGCAATCTTCCGTTCTGTGGTCATGGGTACCATGATACTTGCATACTTGATTGGGATTTCTTTATGCTGGATCGGTCTGCAGAGGTCGATGCCATTTGGTATCTTTTATGCGTCCGATAGCCTATACGATGGCGGATGAATCAATATTGTAGTTATACTCCGACAATCGCGGTGCTTCCTTAGGTTCGGTATGCCTGTCGAAACCATTCTTGTTGATCAGCTCTCGAGATCCTTGTCCTCGATCGCTTCTCCTCTCACCTCGTACGGAGTTGTGCCCATGTCCGTTGCCCCTGCGATCTCTATTATACGGCTGGTATCGATCCATGTTCATCCTCGGTTCTCGATCGATGTCTCTTTTGGTAGCGGATACAGAAGGAGCCCCTAGTTGGTCATCTTCGACTCTAATCTTTTATTGATATCGATTATGTATATCGGCCCAGGTAACAGCCGGGTACGCAATCAAATTCTGCTTCAACTACTGTGAAGCCACTAAGCTTCGTTCATTTAGTCCTTAGGTGAAAGCTTGAATGACCCAATCGTCTGTGAACGGTGGTAGATCCATTTGTTCCATTTGGAAACGAGATACAAACTCTCTTAGCATCTCGTTCTCTTTTTTGCTTTACCTTGAAAAGGTCTGACTTTCTAGTCTCGACCTTTATGACTCCGGCGTGAGCTTTTACAAAAGAATCTGCAAGCATGACAAAAGAATTGATAGAGTTAGGTGGTAAATTATGATACCATATCATTGCTCCCTTTGACAGTGTTTCCACGAATTTTTTTAGTAATACGGATTCGATCTCGTCGTCTTATAGATCATTCCCTTTAATGGCACATGTGTAAGAGGTGATATGCTCGCTGGGGTCGGTCGTTCCATTATACTTAGGAATCTCGGGCATGCAGAACTTCGTAGGGATCGGTTTGGGAGTTGCGCTCGGGGGAAAGGCTTTTGTACGAACTTTTTGGAATCTAAACCCTTCAATATTGGTGGTGCCCCCGGGATCTGATCAACCCTGGAGTTATAAGTTTTCACTTTCTTGTCGTTTGCTTCGATCCTCTTTTTCCCTGATTCTATTCTCTTTGTCAGTTCCTCGAGCATCTTTATAATTTCGGGGTTAGTCCCCAATTCTTGTTCATTTGACCTTACCGCAACTGGCCCCGTTCTGTAAGTGACTTCTTGGGTGGACCGGGCTCGGCCCTGCTCGGTTCCTGGGTTAGGCTCTGCAACTGAGCTATCGCCACATGTTGAGCTTGCACTATTTCAAAGATCATACGCAGGCTGATCCCGTCTTCTCCAATATTTTGGGTATTTCAAACTGCAGATCGGATTCCACCATGGATGCTGTTTTCGGGACCGGAATGTTAGTTCGTTTCGATGGCCACATGCGAATTAACATCAATCGGATCCACGACCCGAGTTTCAATGGGGTCAGCGGGTGGCCTTCCATCGTCGGGCATCTCGTTGTTATTCTCCCCTTGATGACCAGATTCGTTGTCGATATGTAGGGGTATTAATTGAGAGTTCATAATTTTTAGCCTGAAATCAGAGATACTTCCAAGAGCAAATATAAAATAATGTGTTTTACAAAGATTTGTATCAAATAACCACTATTATCCTTAGCCCCACGATGGGCGCCAAACTGTTTACCCGAAAAATGGATGACAGTTGAATTTATACGCGGTTCTAATGATACGTAGTATAATTCAGTATAAATTGAGAAAATATATAAATGAATATCGAAATAAACTGTAAAAGAAATGAATACAAACCGAATAAATTAATTAGCCTAAGCCTTCAAGTTTTATTACCCTCAGACTGAATGGAGAGTAAGTGATAGAAGAACAATATGACTAAATATCAAAACGAGAAAAAAGATAGTATATTGCTTTATATTCTATGAATTCAAATGAATCCCCCTTACAAATAATCAGACCCCCTTTATATAGTGGGGAGGTCATATTCTTAATATAATTTTTAAATATATCAAGGAATCCCATGATAGATTAATTAATTGGCCTCTCATTGATATGCGTTGTTTCCGCCGAGATTCTCGCTCAATTACGGATATTCCGGCTTTCTGTTTTTGGCTCGATAAGCTTTCCTCGATCTCGGTCGATCTCGACCTCGATCGGTCTCTATTTAGCCCGATCTCGATCTTGACCGGTCTCTATTTTGCTCGACCTTGATCTTAGCCGATCTCGATCTTGACCAGTCTCTATTTTGCTCGACCTCTGGGTCTCGAGCTCGGTAACCTAACTTCGCATCATGGCTTGATATTACACGAAGTTGAACCTTGGTCTGTCATGTTCCAACCTCGATTATTCATACGAAGGGAAAACTCGATGTTGACCGTATACATAAATCTTTATATATGAAATTTGCTCAAACACCACCCTAGTTAGGGGTGTACATAAGCCGGATTGGTCCGATTTTTATCAAAACCAAACCAAATCAACTATATCGGTTTGGATTGATTCAGTTTTGTTAAAGTTATAGATAAAGTTTTGATACATGTATATATTTAGTAAAAATTTAAAAAATAATAAACATACAATCTATTAAAATAATCTTATGGAATAATTGTTTTTAGTAGCACATGATTGTTATTTTCTTAGTTAGCTAACAATAATTTCTTGTTGATGTACGCTTTCGAGGTTAAACGAATTTAATAATTAAACACAAAAATCAATATGAAACCTAAATAATAATATGTACTATTTAATTTTAAAATTATCTAATAAAATACCATTTCAAATTTAAAAAAGATATAAGAGTTTAATAGATGTTGACATATGAATATAGAAGAACAAAGAAATTGACTCATTTCATTAACACTTGATAAGATAGTAATGATACAAACCATTATTTAAAGTAAATAACAATAGATGCACTTCATAGTTCTATTAAATATCATATTCATGAGAGGATCACAAACATTTTTAGACACTTTTAAAAAAAAAAATCTATATGAAGTCTTAAAAGTGTATCTAAAAAGTATATATTTATTGAATTTTTTTACTCAATACCAAATCAAATTAAACCAAACCTAATTGGGTTTTCTAATCGGTATAATTTAACTTTTCGATTTGATGCAGTTTTTCGATTCAGTTTGAACATCCTAACCCTAGTTCTTGAAAAAAGGAACACACGCACAACAGGTACCTTTGCATATTCTTCGATTGGGAGGTCCTGATTTCTTCTTCTTTTGACGACTTGCATTTTTTTTCATCTTTGAACCTTCTCTAATTGCTTCGACTTGAACGCTAGGGCTTCTCTAATTCTCTTCTTCTCCTAGGCCTTCGTTTTTTCTAATTTTATTATATTATATTTATTATTACTATTATTACTATAATTAGATTAGATGCCATAGAGTTTCATTAAGAATTATATTGAGGCAGCATACCAAAATTGGAATGAATTAATGCAACCCATGCGTTACTGTCGGTTTATTCATTATTCTAATTAGCCACTTAAGGCTCTTGCCTAAAACCAATTGGTTTCTACATGTATATATATACAAGTATACTTGGCTACAAAACTAGGGTTCAGTCGAACCTATTGATAATTAATTAAATTTGCTCTTAATTATGTGTAATTCTAGGTTTTCTAAGCTAATTATTTTCATGTGATTTTAGATTTATTTTATTTTTTGACGCCTCTAATCTAATCATCTTAGTGTTATACATACCAATATACTTTGAGATCTAATTAAGATAAAATTAAATCATCTCAAGTAAACTTTTATCATCTTCATACATATTTTTAATATTTCTACGTGAAGTCAAAAGTTTGAGAATTTTCTGATAAATAATGAAAAAGAATGCAATTCAAAGTATTCAATGGCCTTTGTTGTTTACCAAACTAGGCATATGAGTATAACAGTATAAGGAAAGATTTTTAAAAAAAGGTGAACTAATTGATTTTATAATTATTTATAATGTAAAAGAATTAAACATTGCAAACCTTGCCTATTACCCACTTGTGTACTTGACTGCTTCTTCACTGAAACGTTAGAATCCAGATTTTTTTTTTATTTACGTAAGCAAAAATGAGAATGGGTTGGTTTAGACGTTTAGTAGATAGACTTGAGTGATTAAATGAACAAAACAATAGATAGATGTGCCGTAGATTAGACCAGCAGGGGAAAACAATAAGATTAGTAGGAAAAATATTAAATTATACTAAATAATGAGAGAAAGAAGTTTATTAAACATTAACATGAAAATAAAGGACTAAATTATTGATAAAAATAATTAAAGTATTTTAATATTTATATATGTTGTAGTAGTAGTTTGTGATACTTAACATTTTTTGGGCCTAAAGCAAGTGCTTTACAATTAGTTTTTTGAGTAAAAATTGTATGGGGCGCCCTATTTGGTCGCCCCTTTTTAACTTATACCCGTTTTGTTTTTCCGTTTGCATCCGTACTCATTTTTTTGTTAAAAGCATTTTAAAAAGATGATTTTGCCCTTCTTTAATAAAAGACTATTGACAAAACTGTAGACTGCAGGACAAAACTTCAGTATGTTTTTGGTATGAAATTTTAGCAAATGAACTAAATAACTTCAGCATGCATTAGCAAAAACTCATTAGAAAATTACATACTGCAAGACAAAAATTTAAGCATGTTTAGTCTGGAGTTTTAGCAAATGACCTAAAAAACTTCAGCTTGTTTAGACTGAAATTTCGGATAAAACTCATGACAAAACTGTAGACTGCAGGACAAAATTTCAGCATGTTTTGGTATGAAATTTTAGCAAATGAACTAAATAACTTCAGCATGCATTAGAAAAAACTCATTAAAAAATTACATACTGCAAGACAAAAACTTAAGCATATTTAGTCTTAAGTTATAGCAAATAAACTAAAAAATTTCAGCTTGTTTTGACTGAAATTTCGGATAAAACTCATGACAAAATTATAGACTGCAGGACAAAATTTCAGCATATTTTGGTATAAAGTTTTAGAAAATGAACTAAATAACTTCAACATGCATTAGCAAAAACTCATTAGAAAATTACATATTGCAAGACAAAAACTTAGGCATGTTTAGTCTGAAGTTTTAGCAAATGAACTAAAAAACTTAAGCATGTTTAGTCATAAGTTTTAGCAAATGAACTAAAAAACTTGAGCATGTTTAGTCTGAAATTTTAGCAAATGAACTAAAAAACTTAAGCATGTTTAGTCTGAAGATTTAGCAAATGAACTAAATAACTTCAGCATGCATTAGCAAAAACTCATTAGAAAATTACATACTGCAAGACAAAAACTTAAGCATGTTTAGTCTGAAATTTTGGCAAATGAACTAAAAAACTTAAGCATGTTTAGTCGGAAGTTTTAGCAAATGAACTAAATAATTTCAGCATGTTTAGACTGAAGTTTCGGATAAAACTCTTGACAAAATTGTAGACCGCATGATAAATAATTTCAGCATGCATTAGCATAAAGTTTTAGTTTCAATGTGAAACAATTTCATGTTATATTAGCATGAAGTTTTAGTTTCAACATGAAACAACTTCATGCTACATTAGCATGAAGTTTTAGATTCAACGTGAAATAACTTCATGCAAGTGTGATTCAGAAGATGAATCTGGACAAGTTTCTGATTTTTTGATAAAGCTGCTGAGAGGAGAGGAAGAGATCTTTTTTTCACGAATAAGGTTGTAGATCACACAATTTATGCGTGATGCATGTTTTATATCTTTTGTCAGGGGTGTAATTGTCATATTATTACGGATTTTTTGTTAGTTGGCTACCAAATCAATAATTTTTAAAAATATGATACATGTTAAAAGGTGACATATATATAGGGTACGACTACAAATCTCCCGTTTTTCGAGGTGTTGAACTAAATTACATACACATTTCCTTTGTTCAGGGAATTACACCTCTCTTTCTTATTGTTTTACTTTCCATTGCACATAACTTCCTTCGTATTAAAGACACAAGAAAAGAGTAAACCCAAAGACAATTATGCCCTATCATTATCCAAAACTATTATATATGAGTTTTTCACAACAATGGAAAAAACTATAAAAATGAATAACAATATATGATTCTTAAAATTGCAATTGTTATTACTATAATTAAGTATCATAAAATTTCATTAAGAATTACTTTATGGTACCATATCAAATTGGAATGAACTAATGTAACTTAACTAATAAAATAGAAGTTAAACTGACCTATGAGTTACTGTCAGTTTAGGTATTCTTATTCAAATTAGCCACTTAAGGCTCTTGTCACCAATGGATTCCCAAAGGGAATGTTAAGAAAAGCAAAAAGGAGAACAACATAAAAGAAAAAGAAAAAGCAATAACAATGTTAACTGGTCAACAACCCCTAAATTACGGTGTAATCAAACTCTCTAATCCCCTTTTTTCTTTTTCATTATTATGCCCTTTCAAAGTGGCCAACAGCCCCTCCAAAAGAGAGTTTAACTCTTATTCAATACAAGAAGAGTTCGGTCCCGGGTTCGAGTCACGCTGGAGAATAAGTGTGAAAACACTATAGATCCTCCTAATTTGGAAGGGATTTAACAAAAAAATAAAATAAAATAAAAAAAAAAACTCGTATACACTTGCATTGTATTGAATTTTTACACTACGTATACACTTTAATATGTTATAACAAGTTACTTGCTTTATACTTCAGCTTATTAATCTCACTTATAACGAATGATTATTTGTAGTTATATTTTTATTGATTTCATAGTATAGTTTTTTTTTCACAATGTCAGTAAATAAAAGTTTGACTCACGATAATAATAATAATAATAACAATGTCTCAATCCCAAGTTAGTTAAGATTAACTTTATGAATTGTTGAAATGCTCTATTTGAATCTATAATATTTCAATAACCGTACTTGAAAGATAACAATACAGATTCTCTAATATACACTACTGGTCATATATATACTCGACCTAGGATTTTAACGTAACGGGGCCATCAGTATTATGTTCAATCAGTGCCCTTAATGACTTTGGCGTTTAAGGTGCCAAGTTATTTGAATTAATTATTTTAAAGTATACACATATACATATACTCCTTCTGTCCCAATTTATGTGACACTCTTTACTTTTTACTTAGTCCCAAAAAAATAATACATTTCTATATTAAGTAACAATTCAACTTTAAATTTTTCTTTATACCAAATAATTTCTAAAAAGTACAAAATTTAGGTCAAAATTTACTGGATCCAGTGACCCATCATCGATACAAATAGGTCCGCCCTTTGCCGGAAAGCACTAGTTTTCTAGTTGGTATTATCTACCTGGATTTTCAATTTCCATTATTTTCTATCTTTTTGATAGATCTGCCTTGATTCCTAGATAATAAAGTGAGACTTAAAAATAAAAAACAGAACACATTATGGACATTGTACAGAAACATTGATGATTTGAATTTTGACATCTTAACTACTCTCCTACTTACTAGAAACAATGGTAATGAGTAAAAAAAGTTGATTACCACATGGCATATGGCCCATTCTCCCCGCCAGTCATGG
This sequence comes from Nicotiana tabacum, assembly GCF_000715075.1. Taxonomy (NCBI): domain Eukaryota; kingdom Viridiplantae; phylum Streptophyta; class Magnoliopsida; order Solanales; family Solanaceae; genus Nicotiana; species Nicotiana tabacum. The sequence goes on along the minus strand of NC_134092.1, from coordinate 118,835,853 downwards.
CGAAAATACAACACATTTTGTCAACTTTCAAGAAAGCTAAACTCCATATAGATAACACAACCCCTCTTTACTAGTAGTAATTAACATCACTCCAAAATTCCATATTTGAGTTGCATGCTTTCTCATTTTGCTGCAATTAATGGCAAAGAATAAGTCATTTTTGCTTTTCTTTCTTGTTTTGAGCTTCATTTCTGGGATTTTTTCACAGTATGAGTTAGAGGAACTAAAATGGTTAGATGACAGAGATGATGAAATTTCTATGTTTCATAGCCAGCATTCTGCTATGAGAAGATGTGATTTAACTTCTGGAAAATGGGTTTATGATCAATCTTATCCTCTTTATGACTCTAGCTGTCCTTATCTTAGTACTGCTGTAACTTGTACCAAGAATGGCCGTCCTGATTCTGACTATGAAAAGTGGAAGTGGAAACCTCATGGTTGTGAAATTCCTAGGTAATTAAAGTTGTAATGTCTTATTCTTTAGTCTTTATTTTGGGGTAAAAAAAAAGAATTCTTTTCTTGAGGTTTATCGGAAACAGACTTTCTGCCTCTTAAGCTAGGGCTAAGGTGTGCGTACACACTATATTCCCAACCCCACTTGTGAGATTACATTATGTTTTTTTGTTGCTGTTGTTGTGATAAGGGTAAAAAATGTTCATGTACTATACAAAATATCTAAATTTTACTAACCATTATATGTTGGCCACTCAAATGCCTTTAGCAAATCGTCTAGTATTTGCTCTTGATTCTAACGGAGCTCAATCCAAAAGTATAACAGAAGGTAATCATAAACTATAGTCAATAGTAGATCGCTAAATTTGGACATTTTCTAAAATTCACCCTATGCTGAAACTTTGTTAAAATCAAGGTCAAATATGAGACAATTTGCAAAGAATAAGGGTATGAATACCCCAACGTAGAGCGTAAAATTAAGATATTTTGGTGTTTTTGACCATTGTCTTTTGTTGGTTGAATTGTTGGAAATATTCATACGATGATCTAATATTCTTGGTGTGAAATGCAGGTTTAATGCATTGGAATTTCTTGGAAGGATGAGGAAGAAGAGAATAATGCTTGTGGGTGATTCAATAGTGAGGAATCAATGGGAGTCTCTTGTTTGTTTAGTTCAATCTGTTATCCCTATGGCTAGAAAAACAGTAACCTATGTTGGCCCTACTATGGCTTTCCATGCTATGGTGAGAAAGTGTTAGAATCTTGTTTCTCTTATTACAGGAAGTTACTTTTTGTTATATGTCCGTCAATCATCAGTGTATAGAAGTTAAACTCTTTCCTTATTACTATAACTAAAACTGATATAAAACATAGTACTAAAAGTTCCAAACTAGTTAACTGATGGTTGATTGGTTTTTCAAAGGATTTTGAGACAACAATAGAATTCTGCTGGGCTCCTTTTCTGGTTGAATTGAAGAAAGGACCAGAAAACAAGAGAATATTGCATTTGGACATGATTGAAGAGAATGCAAAGTATTGGAGAGGAGCTGATGTTCTTGTTTTTGATTCAGCTCATTGGTGGACTCATTCCGATAAATATAGTTCGTAAGATAAATTTCACGCTCTTTTTTTACCCTTTCTTGTCGCATATGATTCTTGAATATACCAGAAAAACTAATGCACTGCTATGAGGTCATTGACATAGTTTTATTGAACCATTTATTGAAACTCAGGTGGGACTTAATAATGGAAGGAAACAGTTTCTATAGAAACATGAATCCAATGGTTGCCTATGAGAAAGGACTAATGACATGGGCTAAATGGGTAGATTTGAATCTTGATCCTCGAAAAACTCGAGTTTTCTTCAGAAGCATGTCACCTCGACATAACAGGTACTCATCTTGATTATCACATTTCTACAAAATATGCAGTTCCCTATATATCCTATATTAGTTCATAGAATGTGTGAAGAAAATGTTCACTTTCATATTTGTTATTGTCATTCAAATAATATTTGGTCTGAAATGAACTTAAATTGAGCAAGACATGGTCAGTGAGGATTCGAAGGGGAACCTTGGCATAACTGTAAAGTTGCCTCCATGTGACTAGGAGGTCACGTGTTTGAGCCGTGGAAACAGCCTCTTGCAGAAATGCAGGGTAAGGCTGCCTACAATAGACCCTTGTGGTCCGGTCCTTCCCTGGACCCTGCGCATAGCGGGAGCTTAGTGCACCGGGCTGGCCTTTTATGGTCAGTCAGGATTCATATAGCCGACCCCTATTTGCTTGACAATGAGGCTTATTTGTTGTTGTTGCATTATGATTTGTTAGGGAAAATGGATGGAAATGCTTTAATCAGAGGGAGCCTCTGGAATTCTTTAGTCACCCTCATGTTCCGGAACCCCTACTTGTGCTAAAAGAAGTGCTAAGAAGGATGAGTTTTCCAGTATCTTTCCAGGATATAACGACAATGACAGCTCTTCGTAGAGACGGGCATCCTTCTGTCTATAGTAAGTTCGTAAGCCAAACAGGTAAGCAACACTTAGGAGACTATAAATCTGATTGTAGCCATTGGTGTCTTCCCGGAGTACCTGATACCTGGAACGAAATGCTGAACGCCATGCTCTAATTAGTACTAAGATGTGTCGATATAGCTTAGGAGGTCATCATTGAGATGGCTTGTTTTCAACGTTGAGTTCTCGTTCCTTTTTATTTTAGCATGATGTTTCTAGCACTTACTTCAGTGCCTAGTGTTTGATGTAAACAACTGATGCTTCTGAATGCGCGTGACTGTGTTAGTTCTTGAAGTCTTAAGCAGTTTCATAAGTGCAAATTAATGAAACGAGAGTGATTTGCCTTCTTGATTCGTACTATAAAAATATTTGGGAAAATTTTATACACTTTTACAGTTACCGGATGTAAATAATTTTTGCCGCGGACTAAAAGTGATCTTTCCCCAATTATTTTTTGTATCTCTTCATTTCTGGGGTAAACTTTAACAGCTTGAACATTGATCAAATGATGGTGTTTATCAATATGACAGCACTTTAGCTTTTGCCTTTGAGATATGGTCCTTCTCTTACTTTTTTCACATTCTGATGTCGACAATGTTATGACCAAAAGAAGAACTATATCTCTGACTAGAAGACAACAAAATGCAACAAACCTATTACAATAATTCATGTATTGCTGGAGAATTCTACCTATTACTTAGCAATTGAAAGCCCTTCAACAAAAGCTATTGTTTGTACCCTGATTTAGCCTATGTTGCGTGGACTCTCGAAACCAGATGCCGCACATGTGTCGGATCCTCCAAAAATGCACCACCTTTGGAGGATCCGACATGTACCCTGATTTAGCCTATGTTGCGTGGACTCTCCAAACAGTTGCTGCACACGTGTCGGATCCTCAAAAAATGCACCACCTTTGGAGGATCCGGCACGCACCCATCCTATCGATATCTTTGGAGAGTCCGAACAACATAGGATCTCTAAGTGCGTTCAAAAAGAATGAAATGCCTAAATTTCTCACTCTTTTCTGGGATCTTCTAAAACAATTTTTCTAAACTAACCAATTAGTAGACATTTTTTAGCCTAGATACAAAACATGAACATTAGCTTCTTAATTCGCCCTCAGAACTTAAAGAAATCTAAAAGTTTTACTAATTCTCAGTATTCTTATGTTGCAAGTTGCAACCCTTAAAAGTCTGCAGCAGTTGTTTTTGGAACTAATGTAATTTAGTTGCATTATTGAATAAAGAAGAAAGAAACAAATAACAGAAACTACAATTTTTCCTATAATCTATCCCAGCTATTGAGGAACAAACTTCTTCCTTAATTTAGCAATCTCCTTATCATTCAATCCAAAAGCCTTTATCAAAAGCTCCTCTTTAATTCCTGTTCCAAAAATAGCAGATGGGATTTTCACCAATCCTGGATTTTGGCTGTTAAAACTTCCCAAAATAGTAGCTGGGGTATCACCAACATTCATTTGGAAGTGAACTAAACCTTTTGGAAACACCATTACTTCTCCTTTCTCAAGAACCTTAGCAAAAACTCTGTTTCCTGAATCAACAAACCCCGAATAAACCTTCCCCTCGAGCACGAATGCAGTCTCAGTTGCCCGCGGATGAAAATGTGGCACGTTGATGCCATCAACGTCAAAATCAGCGCGCACAAATGACATGCCTAATGTGTTCAGTCCAGGAAAGACAGTGGAACTCACTGGAATGGATGAAAATCCAGTATGTTTAAAGTTCCCGGGATCTTTAATACCTGAATAGATAAAATCTTCGACTGTGACCAACGATGAATTCTTACAAGAAAGGAAGATTGAAGAGAATTCAGCCCTTGGTATGCAGTAGTCATGAACTGGATCAGGATCATATGCTAGGCTTAGATAGCTTTGAAAAAAAATAACTAGAAAAAATGTGATTTGAGAAATCATGGTCTAGGATCAATATTCAAGAAAGAGAATTTTAAAGAATTTGCTGCATTCAAAGGAGAAACTATGGCTCAACTTTCAACCTTGACTAATCTAGACAGACAAAAATATATAATAGCAAGAAAATTGAAACCTAGTGAATGGTTCTATTCAATAATTGGCCTACTGTTATGAAATATATGGAAATTTTACTGAGAAAAGTTTTCTTTTTATAGGAGTAATTATTGAGGAAATAATGATGTGGTGCTACACAAGCAAAGCTTTGCTTGAGAACTAAGCTAAGAAGGATTAGTTACTCACAACATAAATGGCTGCATCAGACAGTGGTTTGCCATGCTTCTGCTGTTGTCTTCTTGCAAGATAATGGCAAAAGGTGATGATAGCTAATCTTTAAATAAAATAAGGTCCCCAGGGAAAGGAAAATGGTACAGGAACTATTTTATTCTTAAATTAAAAGACAAGTGAAAATAATGTAGCTATATTTTCACATCTACAACCCCCCAGGGCAAAAGAAAATGATAACAATTGACAACCCCGCATGATGACAATATTTTCTTTTTTTTTTCTTCTTCTTCTTTAATATTGGTGTCTGGCTAGTTTGTATTCACCTCAACTGTTTTGCTATGCATTTATTATTTTCTATCAATATAAATATTGAATAACTTTGTCCATCAAAACCTGATCGTATAATAATAGTGTCCTTGTGCTCTTTTAACAAATAGCTAAGGGGACCAAAGTCATTGTTAATTTCTGGTGGTGGACTATATCACCAGTACTAACAACTTTATAATGGTTTAGGTGGATACAACTCGACCACTTCCCCCTCTAAACTCCTTCCACCTAGCTAGTCACTTTTTGACCTTTCTTTTTATTTTTTAAATTTTTTCCTATATCAGGCTTAGCACATGGTGATAACTCGTAATACAAGGAAAACTTGTCATTTAATTACGAGTCACTATTCTAATTACTGCTTAATGAGATAAAGAATTGATACGGTGGGGCTATGCTGTAAAATTCTTCGTCGATCTTGCTGTATTTGATTTGCACTACAAGCGGTCTTGTTGGAGACGATGAAGCTTTACGAAAAAATATCTAGGATTTTCTAATTATGAAGTATAATTACTACATTGTTCAAGAATATTTTCCCACATTACACCATGTACTTTAATTGTTTATTCTCATTACTACATTGTTCCATAATATTCTCATAGTGCTAGCACATTACACAATGTATTTTTAATTAATTATTTTTTCCTTCCTTGTATTTTATTTTATGTACAATTTTGTCCCTTTTGTATATAATCCTAGGTATGTACAGTGAAAAAAAAATACACGTTTCTGTTGAATATACAAAAGAAGGAAATCTTCAAATCATTCTCTCATTTTATCATGGTTTCAGAGCAGGTTTGATTCTGCTATCATTTTCTGCTTTCTCATTCATAAATCAGCTTTCCTTCTTCATTTTTCTTCTTCTCTTAAGCTTGTCTGCTATGGATTCTTCACCACAATCGGCTGATACTTTAGCTTCTGCTACTACCACTACCAATGCTCCTGCACTTGCAGTTACCATTGCTTCATGAGTGATTAACTCTACTCATCCTTACTGCCTTTACCCTTCTGACTATCCAGGGATGAACCTTGTGTCCTCAGCTTTTGATGAAAACAGATATGGAGGTTGGAGAAGGGTAGTCATTATTGCCTTGTCTGCAAAGAACAAGTTGGGATTTATCGATGGTACCCTGGTTGTCCCTAAGGCTGATTCTAGAATCCAACAAGCTTGAGCTAGATGTAATGACATGGTACTTTCATGGCTGCTCAACTCCTTGTCCAAAAAGATAGCTGAGAGTGTTCTCTATTCACAGAGTGCAAAGAATTTATGGAGTGACCTGGAAGATGGATTTGGTCAAGCAAATGGAGCAAAGTTGTTCCAACTACAAAAGGAGCTAAGTTCAGTAGTGCAAGGAAATTCAAGTGTGGTAACTTACTTCACCAAAATGAAGAGCCTATGGGATGAACTAGGTGCACTCAACATATTTTTTGCTTGTGTTTGTGAGTGTGAGTGTGGAGCAAAAATCAAAAGCTTGAAAGCACACCAAGATGAGAGACTACTGCAGTTCCTAATGGGACTGAATGACATATTTATTAGGGTAAGGAGCAATATTTTGTTGTCATCACCTTTACCTTCCATTGGACATGCATACTCTCTTGTGATTCAAGATGAGAAACAAAGGGAGATACATGCTACCCCTGCATACTCAGGGAAATCTGCATAATTCATTGCTGCAAACCAACCGGGAAACTTCAGGAAATTTAATGAGAACAAGATGCAGAAAATAAGTTTTGAATCTAAGAAAAATGCAGGAATTTGTTCTTATTGCAAGAAGCCTGGACATAGCATAGACAAGTGCTATAGGATTCATGGGTTTCCAGCAGATTTCAAGTTCACAAAGCAGAAAAGGTTTCAGGGAGGTGCCCAGGCAAACAACGCTTTCTTTTCAAATGAGGAAAGTGAACAGGGAGCAGAAAATGCAACATGAGGTCAGAACCTTACCAAGGAGAATGTGGCTGAACTGTTGCAGCTCCTTCAGCAAGTGAAAATGGGACAAAATAATCCAGGAACCTCTGATGTTGCAGCAAATGTGAGTTGTGCTGGTATAACCAATCTCTTTGACTCTTTTGCATGTTTAATTCAAATCAATGATGATTCTTGGATATTGGATAGTGGAGCAACAGAACATATGTTTTTCAACAAACAATCTTTCACAGATTTAAAAGGCTTGCATGAACCTCTCATGATTAAAATCCCAAACTCTTACAGAGTTAAAGTCACTCATTCAGGAACTGTTTCTCTTTTGCCTAATCTGATTCTGCGAAATGTTCTTTACATTCCATCTTTTAAATATAATCTGTTATCTGTGGACAAGTTGTGCAGACAACTCAAGCAATATGTTTTATTCACTCCCTCTTCATGTTTCCTTCTGTAGGGCCCTTCAATGAAGAGCCCACTGAAGATTGGTAAAGAGGAAGGGGGCCTCTACATTCTCAGATCCATACATACAATAATAGTGTCTAAGAGTTTACCTAAGTTTAGAAGAGTTTTAATTCCAAGAAGGAATTGTGTTTCCAATCATGGTTTACAGTCATGTTTTAGTTTTTCTTATTCAAGTGTAAAGAAAAAGTTGTGGCACTACAGATTAGGCCATATGCCCCTTAGCAATATAAAAAATATTTCATCAGTTTCTATATCCAATTGTTCTAAATTTTTCACTCCATATGTTATTTGTCCTATGGCAAGGCAATCGAAACTTCCTTTTCCCTCTAGTTCTATTTCTACCAAGAAAGTGTTTGAATTAATTCACATGGATACCTGGGGACCATACAATAGTGATACATATGATGGTTTTAAGTATTTTCTTACAATTGTTAATGATTTCAGTAGAGGAACATAGACTTATCTACTAACCAACAAATCCAATGCATTCACTATTCTAAAAGGCTTTCTAGCCATGGTAGAAAGGCAGTTTAACAGCAAAGTCAAAATTATGAGGTTAGATAATGCCTTTGAATTGGGAAGTGAGAATATTCAATTAGAATTTTTTCAGTCACAAGGTATTATTCATCAAACCACTTGTGTGTCCACACCACAACAAAATGGAGTTGTGGAGAGAAAGCACAAGCATTTATTAGAGACATCCAGAGCCTTGTTATACCAATCACACCTACCTATATCATACTGGGGTGACTACCTTCTAACCGCAAACTATTTGATCAACAGGTTTCTTCAAGTGTTTTAAAATTTAAAACTCCTTATGAAGTTCTCTTTAAAAGCAAGCCAAATTACTCTAACCTTAGATGCTTTGGGTGTTTGTGTTTTGCTTCCACTCTCTCAAATCATAGAACTAAGTTTGAACCAAGGGCTACTCCTTGTGTGTTCTTAGGTTATCCTCATGGAAAGATTGGTTACAAAGTGTTGAAGCTCAAGAATTTAAAGCCCTTCATTTCTAGAGATGTTGTATTTCATGAAGAATTCTTTCCATTTGCTTCTATTAAGTCTAATTCTTTTTTTGATGTTTCTTTACCCACTGCTAAAGTTAGTGTAAGTAACCAGACTCCAGAACTTTCACCCTTTGCTACCAGACCTCACACTGAAGTTTCCAAAGAGCCTACTGAATCATCAATTGATTTCTGTTATTCTCCCATTTCTTCAATTCATCCTAGCACACCTATTTCCTCTAGCTCTTCTTCTAAGTTCTCTCCAGATTCTCCAGTATCACCTAGTCAATTACATACATTTGTACCTGCTTTTCCTCCTCTAAATTCTGATCCTATGATGGATATTTTTATTAGAAAGTCTACCAGACCACACACAACTCGATCTTATCTCAAAGATTATATCTGTAATGCACTCCAACTCACAGATGTTAGCAACTCTTGCTTTCTCACACCTGTTATACCTACTTGTATATATTTCAGTGGACTATCTTCTACTAATCAACACATGCTAAACACACTGTCTAATATACAAGAACCTCTCAACTATTTACAGGCAGCACATCACCCAGGGTGGCAAGAAGCAATGGATAAAGAGATTGAGGCTCTTGAACTTAATAAGACTTGGGAAATGATTGAATTACCACCTGGGAAGAAAGCTTTACCATGCAAATGGGTTTATAAGGTTAAACAACATTCAGATGGCAGTGCGGAAAGACTAAAGGCGAGATTAGTCATTAGAGGAGACATACAGAAAGAGGGCATAGACTTCAATGAAACGGTTTCACCTTTACCATGCAAATGGGTTTATAAGGTTAAACAACATTCAGATGGCAGTGCGGAAAGACTAAAGGCGAGATTAGTCATTAGAGGAGACATACAGAAAGAGGGCATAGACTTCAATTAAACGTTTTCATCCGTGGTAAAAATGACCACAATCAGATGCATATTGGCCACTGCAGTAAAGAAAGGATGGGGTCTATACCAACTAGATGTGAATAATGATTTCCTACATGGAGACCTAAACGAAGAAGTGTACATAAAATTCCCACCTGGGATTGTACCTCCTTCACCTACTCATGCATGCAAGTTAAAGAAATCGCTTTATGGGCTACGACAAGCATCTCGACAGTGGTATGCTAAAATTATAGCTGCTTTGAACTTTAAGGGATTCACTCACTCATTAAATGACTATTCCTTATTCTTTAAAAAGTCAAATTCTTCCATTTCTATAGTGGCTATCTATGTGGATGATATACTCTTGACAGGAAACGACAGTGCAGAATTGCATGCATTGAAAGAATTTCTCAATCAAGAATTCAGAATTAAAGATCTTGGGGACTTACATTTTTTTTCTAGGGATGAAAGTTATCCGAGAAACAGATGGACTCATCCTTTCTCAGGAAAATTCATTGTAGACCTTCTCCAAGAATTTGACTCCCTCCATTTACCACATGTTTCTTCTCCCCTTGATTCATCTACTCGTCTGTCTACTCAAACAGGGGAACCAGTTAAGGATCCTACCTTGTATAGTCATCTCCTTTGAAAACCTAACTACCTCACTCACACCCGGCCAGACTTGTCCTTCACAGTCCAACACCTCAGCCAGTACATGCAGGGCCCAAGACAGCCACACCTAGATGCAGCATTCCGTGTGCTTCGCTATTTTCTCAAAGATCATGGGCTTGGGATCTTTATGTCTTCTTCCTCATCATTCAAACTCCTAACCTTTTGTGATTCCGATTGGGCAACCTGCCCGGAATCGAGGAAGTCGGTGAGTGGTTTTTACATTTCCCTCGGTACCTCTCCGATCTATTGGAAATCCAAGAAGCAAACTTCAATCTCACTCAGTTCGGCCGAGGCAGAATACCGATCTATGAGGCGAGTGGTCGTAGAGCTTACATGGTTGGTTCGTCTTTTTGAGTATCTGTCAATTCCTATTTCTCTTCCAGTCACCCTTCACTCTGATAGCCAAGCAGCAATTCACATAGCGAAAACCCCTATTTTTCATGAACGGACAAAGCACGTTGAAATCGACTGTCATTTTGTGCGAGAACAATATATAGCTGGGCTGATTTCATTATCTTTTGTTCGATCTTCTGCCCAGTTGGCAGATCTCTTCACAAAATCACTCACAGGACCTCTTTATCGTGATTTATTAGGCAAGTTAGGTGTGTTTCCTTCCCCCTCCAACTTGGGGAGGGGGGTGGTGTTGGAGACGATGAAGCTTTGCAGAAAAATATCTAGAATTTTCTAATTATGAAGTACAATTACTACATTATTCAAGAATATTCCCCTAGTACTCAGTGTTTAGCACATTACACCATGTACTTTAATTGTTTATTCCCATTACTACATTGTTCCATAATATTTCCATAGTGCTAGCACATTACACAATGTATTTTTAATTAATTATTTTTTTCTTCCTTGTATTTTAGTTTATGTACAATTTCGTCCCTTTTGTATATAATCCTAGGTATATACAGTGAAAAAAAAACACATGTTTATGTTGAATATACAAAAGAAGAAAATCTTCAAATCATTCTCTCATTTTATCAAATGTAAGGTCAATTGAGTATATGTTTTCAAAGAGTATAATTCGATTTGAAGTTAGTAAGTTTGATCACATTGCACAACTAAAGGATGTGCTGCAGCAGATAGGGCGCTTCTCCCCGAATGAGGCCCTACGCGGCACGAATCCAGATATAATCAGGCTCTAATACGGGTACCGGACACTGGGGCAAACCTAAAAAGTTTGATCCATGTGCTATTGAGAAACGAGAATGTTGATTTCCATTTTTGTTTCTTTATAGCAACGATTGAGTTTACCATTCAATATGTGGGTTCGATTCTCTCAGCTCCTTGCGTGTTCCCCAAAAAAAAACTTACTTACTCTCTCTTTAATGTTAACCAAAAAATGAAATATTAAAATATTCTTGTACACATGCCACATAAAGTGGCTTTAAATTTTCAGGGAGAGGAAGTTATAGCAAAATAATGTCATGATAATGACAACCACAGCTCGTGCACAAAGTTTTTGAGACTAGACGTCAATATGAAGTTTCCATAGAATACAGATCGCTTAGTGAAAACAAGCAGATTGACAACAGCTGGTCATGCATGTTTGACCAAAAAATGTGATTCTTCGCTCAAATAATTAAATCTATGTACTAAGGGGTTAAATCTAATTAATAATAATATTTTTAGATGCGAGTTATGAAAGCATGATCAATATTGAACAGATCTAGTAGAAAAATAATAATGGTGTGTGACAATCATCTCAAATAACGTGAGTAATAAATGAGCATTAAATAGCAATGAACAATAATAAATGATATTTGGGTAAATAAAGAAATGATTCATCCAATAAAGAAGAAGCTAGATATTATTCCTCCTGACAATGATGAATGACAGACAAATCCTTGAATGTTCGAAATATCCTCGGATCTGGTGGGAAGTATGGAATAATGTGGACAAGAATCTTGATAAAAATGTATTGTTTGTCTCTTGGTAAGAGGGAGAGAATCTTTTTATCAAAGTGTGTTCTTACAAATGAATATCACATGCCCTACACCATTGTCTCTTTTCCTATATATATATGAGACATATCCTTAACAAACCCTAATAGTACAAGTGCAGAGAATATCCACTAGAATATCCGCTTTAATATCCTATTTTGAAAACTAGCTGTTATAGCTCTGTTAACGGTGCTCGACCTCGATCATAGTTGACATCTCGACCACGAATCTCGGTGCTTCCTGGTCGACCTCGACTGACCATTTCCTTAGTGTTATCTTGCCCGAAATATTCTAGGGCGGATTTTGACCTATATAGTTAGTCCCTCTATTTATTGAGTCCGACCTCAGACGACCTTGACGAGCGGATTCTGTTTGTCGTGGTCGAGAAGATTAGACGAGTGGGTCGGGTCGTGATGTTTGAGACAAGATAGCGACGTGGTCTTCCGCGAGCTGCAACTTTTGGGGTTATGTCGTTTCTGGATCAAAGTGACGTCATGCGTCATTATGGTGCATTTTTCTAATGCTTTGCATCGTTTCATGTGCGTCTGCTGATTGGATCTTCCGCTTTGATACTTGTGCTAGGTAATGATGGCATATTTTCTTAGTTTTGATGCCTGAATTCTTATAAATAGGGATGTGAGGGCATACACTCGTGTTTTACAGATTTTCCATATCGAAACCTTGTGCCTTTTTCTTTTTATTCCATTGTTATGTATCTTCTTTTCCTGCTCTAGCGATCCCTGTTGCTTTTAACTTTTCGATATTTGAATATCCTCACTTTCTTCAAAACTTTGGTTAACGTATCTTCTGGTCCGAGCGAGGGAAATAACCTGGTTCCCTTGGCGATGGTTTTGCCCCCTCACGCGGAGGGCGTCTTTATTGCCGTTGAGGATGAGAACTTCCCCACGGTGGAGGAGATAATTCCTCGTGGTGAGAAAGTCAGGTCTGATTCTATAAAGACGCTTGAGCCTGAGCCCGAGATCTCCGAGTCGGTGATGACAGAGGCCGATTTATTATAGCTTAGAGCTAAATTTGACATTCCCGCTCACATCGAGTTGGTCCCTGCAGGGCGGGATGTGGTACAAGTCCACCGCCCCGGGTATTGTGCGTTCTACGCCTACCCATTCCATGTTGGCTACACTCTTCCCCTTCTCCCCTTGGCGGAGGAGTTTTGCGATTTCTATGGCGTTTGCCCGACTCAGCTCGCACCGTATATCTACAAGCTCATTAGGATGCTTATTAAGTTTGCGGAATTGGCCGAGGTCAAGATCACGCTTTGGCATTTGATGCATCTCTTTGCCCCTAACTTCTATAGGGGAGAATGTTAAACCTTTGCCATCGATGGGGCAAGTGTCTGGTGGTGAAGATGGATGATAAGGCGAGCCGACAGTTCTGGCACAATATTTTCTTCGTCAGAACTAAGGGCGTAGTGGACAATGCAGAAGGATTCCCCGAAACTTGGAATTATACTCGTAAGTGTTTAACTTCTCTTCGTTGAGGCATTTGATTTACTTTCTTAGTCGTGAGTTCTGATATTTTGCTTATCTCTTATGCAGTTAAAACTACGCCCCTCCTTTGGTCGGGGACATTTCCGATTGGGTCGACCGGCTCCTCCCTCACATCGGAGGAATTCATGAGTGGCCGTGCTTTTTTAAGAAGTTTTGGCCTGCTCCCTCCTTAGCCGGTGAGTCTCTTCGTTTTGGCCTCTTAGTCGCTTACCATTTTATAGTTTGCTCTGGTTGACCCTCTTTTCTTTTGCACTACTTTTAATTCCAGCCTAAGGGCCTTCGAGGAGGCCGGGAGCTCCCCCACCCGCATTTTGTAAGAAGAAAAAATGCTTCCTCTTCGGCGTCTGCCCCATCTACGACCGCGGCAAGGTCTGTTCACTCTTTGGTTTTTGCCCCGTCTACGATCGCGGTTAGGTCTACTCGCTCTTCGGTCCCACCTACTGCTACTTCAGCATCAATCTCTTCTCCACCTGTGGATATTTCGACGGCGGAGCCTCCGACTTCTCCTTTGTATCGTCTTGTGGACGAGGAGGAGGAATCATCGCCAAGTGACGGGGATTTGGTGCCCCGTAAGAAAAGGTCGTGGACGTTGGCGACGGGGCTGCCCGGGCCATGGATTCTGTGATGGATGATTTTACTCTCCGTGAGACGGCGACCATAATTCTTGAAGGTGAATGTCGAGCTGGTGTCTAAGGTTCCGAGATCGGCGGAGGACGTAAAGAGCGTATCTCGTCCTTCTACAATGATAGAAGTCGAAGGGCCGGCCGCTAGGGTTTCCTATACTTCGCGACAAGAAGGGGCATCGACCTCGCGGCCGGCTGACGGTGATTCTTAGCTAGCTGATGGGAGATACAAAGGTGTTGCCGAGGACGGCTATGAGATGGGCTCAGACCTTGACACTGCAGAGCTGAGGATGATGGAAGAAGGATTTACTCAACTCGAGGTGGGGTTGGAGGGGTCTACGTGGACCATTGCGATCCCCATGGATCGTGATCTGTTGAAGAACACAGAGAACATGGTCCCTGCCCTTGGTCCTATTTGCTCTGACGTGGAGGGTGAAACTCTCAAGGTGCTGGATGACGTTACCTTATCGAGGAGCATAGATGACCTCGCTCTTAGGGTAAATTTTTCAACGCTTCTATTTCCCTGTCTGTTATATTCAAAGTTTTGGGCTTCGTTTTAGTTCTTTGCCCTTGTCAGCGGAGGCGTTCTTATTTTTTATTCTCTTTCTTTTTGTGACTGTAGACCATGATCTTGGAAATTGATAGCGCCCGAAGGGAGGAGAGGTGTAAGGCAATGTTCAAGAAGCTGCAACGCAAATACTTCGAGTACCGTGGCAAATACCGGGAGATCCGCATGCGGTTTGGCGAGGGCGGCAATTTGCACGCCCTTCGGGACGATCTGAAGCAAAAGGATAACGAGTTGGTGAAGGTCATCGATAAGTGCAGTGTCCTTGAGGGGACGTTAAGAAACAAGGAAGAAGAGCTCGAGGTCAGCAGGGTCGTAGAGGTCCAATGTGGCGACCTCCAGATGCAGGTGGTCGAGTTGCGCAGGCAATTGGAGGAGTATCGCCTATAGATGGAGGTTCTTCATGGTGAGATCACCAAGAAACATAACGAGCTGGATAGGGCGGATTTCACTCGATAGGAGGCTTCGAGGAAAATGGAGGCCCTTGAGGTGGTGATCCGGACTCTTTGTTCTAAGCGGGAGAACGACTTGGAAACGGCAAGGCTAAAAGAAAAATGGCTTGATGAGAGGATCGGAGAGTTGGAGAAATAAACTTCTGACCTCCATGACTGAGTTGCTGCTCTTGAGGCCGAGAAGGCCCAATTACTGGCGCAACCATTCTCTTCCCATACCTCGGACTTTCCTAATATTCCTCGAGAGTTGTACGAGGAGTGGATTCATTCCGAGGCCCAGTTAGATGTGTTTTGAGATTTGCATACGGCGGGATCTGTTTCTGGGGCCGCCCTTGAAGATGCTCGTGTTAAGGCTGGCAAAGATCGAGTCGCTTGCGGGTATGACCCTGCTATGCCAGAGGCCGGCGAGGACGAGGGGGACAAAGGTGTATATCGGCTTGATCATAATGCCTGGTATGACGCTGCATATCCTGAGGGCGAAGGCGAGGGTGTTGAAGGTCAAGAGGGCGACGTTGTTGAGGGCCAAGTCGGCGAGGATGTCGCAGACCGTGATGGTGGTGGCCAGTAGTTTTCTTTTTTGAATCTTTGTTTATTTTTGTGTGTAGCTGGTGGTGTTTTCATGAGCCTTTGTAAAAAAATATTCTAAGTATGAAATGCCAATTTCGTTATTTGCATCTGATTCTCTTCTTGTGGTTCGTATTTGTATATTTTTTAATTCTGTCGCTTGGTTGCCTTGATTTTCTAGTCGTAATCACTTAGTTCGAACATGGTCGAACATATCCTAATTTTAATTATGGTCGAGGACCAATAGGTGTTAATTCGAACGCGGTCGAATTAAAACCTAAGTTTGATAATGGCCGAGGGCCAGTAGGTGTTAGCTCGAACAAGGTCGAGCGTAACCTTCATTTAATTATGGCCGAGGGCCGGTAAGTGTTAATTCGAACGAGGTCGAATTAAAACCTAAGTTTGATTATGGCCGAGGGCAAGTAGGTGTTAGTTCGAACAAGGTCAGACATAACCTTCGTTTAATTATGGTCGAGGGCCGGTAGATATTAACTCGAATGAGGTCGAACATAACCTATGTTTAATTATGGCCGAGGGCCGGTAAGTGTTAGTTTGAACAGGTCGAACATAACCAATATTTAATTATGGTCGATGGTCGGTAGGTGTTAGTTCGAACAAGGTTGAACATAACCTATGTTTAATTATGGCCGAGGGCCGATAGGTGTTAGTTCGAACAAGGCCGAACATAACCTATGTTTAGAAAGATATGCCTCTAAGTGCGGAGTTTGTCGACATCGTAATCTTTAAGCATTGTTGCCTTGGTTGTACACTTGAAAAAATAGAAATAAACTTCATGCATTGCTGCTTTGTTCATACACTTGGAGAAATTTATAAATTTTCGGGCGTTGGCTGGCGTTCCAATCCCAGGCACAGTCTATCTAGTCCCTTCATTGGTCGACCTGGAGAGTGCTTGAGAGGTCGAGCAATGAACTAGCCGTCCCGTGCCTCCGTCTTTGCGTACTTCGACTTGAAGTGTTCCCTTCTTTGCGTCTTTACCCAAATGCCATTTATTACTGTTCATTGCTGTTTAATGCTCATTTATTACTCATGTTATTTGGGATGATTGTCACACACCATTATTATTTTTCTACCAGATCTGTTCAACATTGATCACGTTTTCATAATTCGCATCTAGAAATATTATTGTTAATTAGGTTTAACCCCGTTAATAGATAGATTTAATTATTTGAGCCGAGAACCACACTTTTTGGTCAAACAATGCACTGTAGCAATGTCACTTTATTCGGCGAAAGGGGCTTAAATGGTTTTTTTTTTATTTTCCACCCGGTACCCGATACCCGCATTGGAGCCCGACTATATTCGGATTCGTGTTGCGTAAGGACCCATTCCGGGGGGGAGGGGGGAACGCTCCCTACCAAGAATTTTTTCATACCCAGGGCTCGAACCCGAGACCTTTGGTTAAGGAAAGAGCAGCCTCATCCGTTATACCACATCCTTTTGTGGTAAAAGGGCTTACAAGTCGGGCTTGCTGAAACTGATCGAATTGGTAGAAATGGCGTGGTATAGCCACTTTTTAAAGTGGTATTTACTTTTTAGTCAATATTTTTAATGTTGAGCAAAAATAGCCACTACTCTATTAAAATTGATACGAAAAGATATTTTTACCCTTTCTTCATGAGTGATGTGTAAATATTAAGGACATGGTGTCTTTAATTTCATGAGTGATGTGTAAAATATTAAGGACACTATGTCCTTAATATTTTACACATCACTCATGAAGTTAAGGACACCATGTCCTTAACATTTACAATGCACATATGAAGTTAAGGACATGATGTTCTAAAATTTAATAACAGAAGTTGCAAATACAAGTTAATGATATTATGTCCTTAACATTTATATTGCACAAATGAAGTTAAAGACACCATGTCCTTAACATTTACACTGCACATATAAAGTTAAGGACACCATGTCCTTAATATTTACATTGCACATATGAAGTTAAGGACATGATGTCCTAAAGTTTAACAACAGAAGTTGCAAATACAAGTTAATAATATTATGTCATTAACATTTACATTGCACACATGAAGTTAAGGACACCATGTCCTTAACATTTACAAAGCACATATGAAGTTAAGGACACCATGTCCTTAATATTTACACATCACTCATGAAGTTAAGGACACTATGTCCTTAACATTTACATTGCACACATGAAGTTAAGGACACCATGTCCTTAACATTTACACTGCACATATGAAGCTAAGGACACCATGTCCTTAATATTTATATATCACTCATGAAGTTAAGGACATTGTGTCCTTAACATTTACACTATACATATGAAGTTAAGGACATGATGTCCTAAAGTTTAACAATAGAAGTTGCAAATACAAGTTAATGATATTATGTCATTAACATTTACATTGCACACATGAAGTTAAGGACACCATGTCCTTAACATTTACACTGCACATATGAAGTTTAGGACATGATGTCCTAAAGTTTATTAGCAGAAGGTACAAATATAGGACACTTTGTCCTTAATATTTACATTTAAATACAAGTTAAGGACATTATGTCCTTAACATTTACATTGCACACATGAAGTTAAGGACACCACGTCCTTAACATTTACACTGCACATATGAAGTTAAGGACATGATGTCCTAAAGTTTAAACACGAGTGATGTGTAAAATATTAAGGACACTATGTCCTTAACATTTACATTGCACACATGAAGTTAAGGACACCATGTCCTTAACATTTACAATGCACATATGAAGTTAAGGACATGATGTTCTAAAGTTTAACAACAGAAGTTGCAAATACAAGTTAATGATATTATGTCCTTAACATTTATATTGCACACATGAAGTTAAGGACACCATGTCCTTAACATTTACACTGCATATATGAAGTTAAGGACATGATGTCCTAAAGTTTAGCAGCAGAAGGTGCAAATACAGGACACTTTGTCCTAAATATTTACACAACATTCATGAAGTTAATGACACCATGTCCTTAGTATTTACACAACACATATGTCTAGCACAAGAGTATTTTTGTCCGGCGGGTAAAAATTTATTAAGCACTGGCTAAAGAGTAAATACATTTAAAACAATGACTAAAAAATAAAAACATCTCTAATCAGTGGCTATCTGTACACTTCCCCCATCGAATTGCTCAATCTAATTTGTTATTTAAGACACTCGAGCCTTCATCCTCACCAACAGGCAACAGCAAGAATCATTTTGTCGTATAGCTTTTGTAAATGGTTCTTAATCCTATCCTACAGGGTGTGGTACTTCCTCTTGTATGTACAAGGCATGCTATCTATAGCAAATGATAGTCTCATATCCCGCACTTTACTACATCTTTTTGTTAATATATACAGGTTGGGGTCAAGTCCACAATGGTGAGACTGAACGTGATTCTATTGTTATACTTTAACGAAAGTCCAAGAACTCAAATGTTTGAGAGAATTTGAAGTTTTTCATGTATAAAACTGGAGTTAATTCCATAGATGGTTACCCAACTTTTTTTAAAAAAAAAAACATACGTCCACCAGAACTTGCTGCCAAAAACAGACCTTCAACTCCCGAGTCCAAAACTAATTTCCTTCTACACTTTTATTAAGGAGTATCCTATTCCTAAAAGACTGCAGCAGATTGGATCATAAAAGGGCTGAAATTCAGAAACAGAGTAGTTAATGCAGAGAAACCAACACTCCAACTTCCCAAAAAGAATATAAGTTAGAAAGGCTTCCGTACATAATAGATCCTGCAATACAAGTGTCCTCACAGTTAACCTTGCTCATAAATTTTGATGGAAATTAGTGACCGAGGGAAAAGAGAAGCAGCAATAAAAAGAATGAAAATACAAACATAAACCATGAATGCTACAAATTTGAAAAAAAAAAGGCATTTGCAGGACAAAAATGGAGAGAGTAAAGCAAAATAGAAAAGAGCAAGATGATATATCATCTTTCATTGGTGCATATCAACTTCAGCATTATTACAGGCGTGATGCAGGAAGAAAGTGTCGAGAGATGAAAACCTAAATGGTTGAGAGTTGAAGGGGTGGAAAGATGGAAAGTCAAATTCTTTCCTCTTTCTAGAATATAGTATGTACAAATAGACAGAAATTACCGGCAGTGCTAAGTTGGGAAAGGCAAGAAACAATACATGCTTTGAGGGATGGAAAACAGCAGTTTTTATATGTCATTAAACTTGAGGTATAGAATGAAAGACCCATATGATTCTGACAGTTTCCTGGAGCTACCGGATTCAATGCACATGTAACAGGCAGCACCCAAATGTGTGTTACATTAGAGAAGTTACTTGCAATAAATAAACCAACACATAAAGACTGTGCAAGAGGTAGGTCCTGAAAATTTTCAACACTAATCCTTCTTCATATCGTTGATGCAATCAGTCCTGTTTTCTTAAACGGCATGTCAGAGGAACTGCATCTGATAATTAATCAAATAGAAAATCCAATGTGACGTGAAAAGTCAAACATCAGTTGCAAGTATACTTCCAGCAAAACAAAGTATTACTTTTTTCCACAGGGCAATCATACACAGTAAAATGAAATAAGAATTTCAATACATTGCGTCAAATCATGTAAGCCAATCTTGCACTATCCAACTAGCAGTAAGCAGCAGCATTATTCATAGACAGAATTTCTTTAGCCGTATTAAAAAGAGGCATTAGCAGGAAAAAGATCTTTAGATGACGAGGAGGAGGCAGATGAAAGAACCTAAGTATATGAAGACAATCTCTCTCTTTCTTCCATCTTTCTTCTTTTTTTGGGTACGATACATTAAGATGGTCTTTTCTATTCATGAAATGGTAACCAAGTTGGGAAAAAGGGAGGAGGGTCTATCAAAGAAACCAACCAGTACATAAAGAACCAAGGAAAGAACTACCATATAGAGTAAATTTGAATTTACAAGGCCAAACAGTTGAGAGAACAAGATCAATCTGCTAAACAAAAAGTGACAGAACTAACTTAAAAGATAATTTATCCACATCATCCCCTCGACATTTTTTTTTTCTTTTTGATAAGGTATCATTCCCTCGGCTAATATGGTCAATAAGTACCAAAATCTATATAAATTTAAGATGTCTTCACCTTCCACTACAACAAACTATGATTGGAATACAATGACACAATCAGAGGAAAGAACTATCCAACAAGTTACGAATATATATACATGAGTAAACACAAAAATGGTAGCACCGAACCTCCTAGATCAACGGAAGTCACGCACCAGATAGCAACACAAAGGAAAGTCCAGATAGCAACACAAAGGAAGGTGTTCTCACCAAAGCTTTGGCACTTGGTCATCATCAATGATGTCACTTGGCATATATAATAAATGTACAGCAGTTCAGTCTTGAAAGCTAAAATAAAAGTACAGCAATTCACTTTGGTAAGCAACACATAATGCATGATGAAAATACAATCTATCAGCAAAGCTTGGCAATTAGTCAACAAAGAAGGAAGATACGCAATAAAAACAGGATATTCAGCAGTTTAATAGTTTTAGCACAATCTTAAACAATTATGCACATCCAAAAACCATAAAGAAATGGTCAAAATCTGGATAGTGGAATATGTTTACAAGTATATATACACTTATCATGTGAGGGAGATGGAGTATGTTTACAAGTATAACTACATTTATAATGTGAGGGAGAGTTGACAATGGAGAAATGTATAAATTAAAGCTGTGGCTCATTTTATCCAAGTTCGTTAAGGTAAAGGATGGGTTACCTGTCGGCTTCCTATGCAAACATTTCTCAGGCTGACCCATCAGTGCTTGGCTGGTGACAATCCTCCTAGCGCCCATTAAGGAAGAAGCAACTGTTTTGACAGGTGAGTATGCTCAAGGTACTTACCAGTATGCATCTGCTACTAAAACATGAAAATCAAGAAGTTAAATGTTATACATAAAATTACAGTAGTCCAAGATTCATAAGATGCAGACAGTTAATGAAGGATTAGCAAGACCAAAAAAAAGAACAGCCAGGTACCAGATTCTTATGCTTATATACAAGCTTTAGGAAAACATAACTAGTATCCAGAGAAAAAAGTCAAAAATGCATTATATTGGGAAAAGGAACTGGAACATTACAAAAGATGACAAAACAAAATTGCCCTTGCGATCTTTGCTAATTTGCTTACAAGGTAACATTTTCCGAATTTAAACAATGAGGTTTTCTAGCATTCCCTTCAAATAAGTATACAAAAAATGGCCATAATTACAAGCGCCAATTGGCTAGAGATCTCTTAAGCCATCACTTCTTGAACAAGCAAAAGAGCATTCTCAACTAAACAGTTAAATAGTCCTTAAGAATGTACAATGAGCAGTCACAGTCAAAACATATTTAGCTCGGAAAGGTCGTCCATTGGTATTTCAAGCCCCACACAATCATGATCTTGCAAACCATCAACATCAAAGTTGAACCAAGTATTGAAATCCTGAGGCGCCCCAAGCTCAGATTCTACACCTAGCTCTTCTATCGCATCAATGTCATTCAGTGGCACATTCACGCTGTCAGCAGATTCTTTCTTCTCTCTCGATGAATTAACATCACCCTCTCTTTTTCTGTTACCACTTGTATTGACCAATTCCCCAGAACCATTAGCAGAAGGGTAAACTGGATGTGTCGTGATTTCCATGAATTTGTTAAAAGATCCATTTACGGATGTAGAAAGCTGAGCTGTCTTCTGCTTGGGCTTTGATTTTGTCTTGCGCTCACCCTTGGAGTTCCCCAGTGATCGTCCAGCTTTTGCGTTTGTATTTCTGGATAAAGAGTCCCTATCTCTTTCACTTCTCTTTTCTTTTGCACCACCTAGAAGAGTTCCACCGAGAGTAGAAGTGGCTCTGAAAGCAGCACCAGCACCAACATCATCAAGCAGTACTTCTTTTTTCCTCCCTCTATTTAATATTGGCCCAATTTTAGCAAAAGCCTGATCAGATTGATGATTAAACCTTTCATATGGATCAACCAAAACACCATCAGCACTAACAGGACACGAGCCTGTGAAACAAGAGAGATGTCAGTTATTACAGGCTTACAACACATCTGATTAGAGCAAATAGCAACAAGCATAAACAAATCTAAAATTACTAAAGCATGTGAAGATGAAAGTACAATTGTACTAAAACTAGAACTCTTGTTAGAAACAACGCCAGTAAATACCACCCAGCTGACAAGCACAGGACGTGCAAGAAACAAACTTCAGATACTAAAGCATGTGAAGATCAAAATACAATTTCACAAAAAAAGGAAAGATAAAAAACTAAGAACCAAAATATTTGGTTGACCCAGAGCTCAAGGAAACAGAAAATATTGTAACTAGCTCAAAGTTGCTAAAGCATTGTCATCAGAGTGTCGTTCCCATATACATGATAATTTAACTCATAGTTAAAAGCTTACTATTACCAACTGCTTCACCAGCCAAAAGATCTGCCTCATTAATACGAGGCGGAGCGGCAAAAATAATGTCATGGAGCACAGGCTCACTAAAGCAACTAGCTCTAGTGTCCTCAAACTTCCGACACCTGGAAAGTGTTCTCTTTGCAAAAGCCAATGCAACCTGCTTTGACACCTTAGGAACCCCATTTTTGGAAGCTAGACTTCCTCGAGTCGCCTGTCAAATTAATCCAAAGTATTAGCAGTTATTAAACTGAATCACAAAGTTAAGTCACGTCCATATGCCGTAGTAAATCAATTACGAAAGCTCTAGCAACTAATATGATGCACAGCATAAAGATAAATAAATTCAAATTGCCCAAAATCAGGTAGCCATTAACAGATGGAGGGTCAATCTCTACAAAATTTAATTCATTTCAGCCAAGTCTGTACAAATTCTCTAGGATTTATGAGTTGCAATGTCGGTATGCTAGCTAATGAACTACCCTTATTTAACTACCGTAATGTATATGTAAGATGCCAACATACTTTGCAGGAGATACAGCTTTATGTAAAATATAAGCAAAGACAATTAGTAAAGTTTCATCATTTTAATTACAATAAGCCTTATCCAATAGTAAATCTTCTAAATTCTTCAATAGCGGACAACCGTTCCAGCATGTGTTAGTTGGGTTTCTATGGAAAGAAAGGAGCACTAGGTGTTTTGAGGACGAAGCAATGACTGCACAGGAGATGAATATAGGTGCTTGTATGTGCTAGTTTTTTGGTGTAAACCCCAGGATGTATATGAGATACACAAAATAATCTTGGTGTCTGGTTTTGTTCTATTTATAAAATCTCTTATTTACTGATCAAAAATATATTTTCTTTTATGAAGTAAAAGGTTTCATTCAAGAGGCATCTACTAGAGGCATCAAGTAGATGCATAGTCAAAAATTACAATATAAAGATGTATCTGATCAAAAAAATATCTTAGGAAACTTGTATGGATAGAAAAACTTGATGGATATTTTGATATTAC
The DNA here is from genome assembly GCF_000715075.1 of Nicotiana tabacum. Lineage (NCBI taxonomy): Eukaryota > Viridiplantae > Streptophyta > Magnoliopsida > Solanales > Solanaceae > Nicotiana > Nicotiana tabacum. Next base: position 118,811,804 of record NC_134092.1, on the reverse strand, counting down.
TTACTTTCAGATTCAGATGAAGAATCTAGAGTAGAGTTAGGATTCAAACTAGGTAAGAGTAGCCCACCAAATGCTTTCTTGTAAGGGCCCCTTTGATGTAATTCACATTACTCGCTATGTTTCTACTTGCTTTTGAAGAAAAATAAAACTCCAGCAGAGTGAGAGAAACTACCTGCTCTAACTTTTTAATATTTGGATGTAGTTCCAATGATGCTTCCACAATATTTAAAGTACAGAAATATTGCAGTTGTTCTAACCTGCTGAAATTATGGACAACTCACTAAAATTCACCATGTTCAACAGCATCATTAGGGTTTAATTGTTACAACAATTGAAGAACCCTTAGTACTAAAACAATACCAGATACACCTGTTAGCGCAATTTGTATGTTATCTTTATTATGTTTTTTTAGTCTGAGCATGACCATACATGCTGGGGCCATTTTTCAACAAAATCTAATTGACCTGAAAAAACCTAGACTAGGATCGATTTTTCTTTGATCGGAATCTTATAATTGAACTTTAAAATCTAGTCAATAAACATCAAACCTTAATCAATCAGAAAAACATAATTGGAATTCCTAAAATATCAGCCGAGTCTTCTTTATTCCTCTTTCAAACATAGAGATTAAGGAGAAAAGGCACAATAACTAGAATTGCCTCTAAAAATCTATAATATCTGCTGCTATATATATATATATATATATATATTGCATTTGAGTTTCAGATCACGTATTACAAAGTCAGTTGCTTGGAGCAAGCTTCGCAAATTTTAGCTTTCTCCAAATTCTCAGACTGCTCCGGTCAACAACTTATACTCCTTAAAAGTATCAAAAGATCTTATATAGTTATTACAAGTATCCTTCACAACATCTCGCAATGAAAAGCAGCGTGTGTCAGAGTAAAAGATTCAATGCCACAGCAACCTTCTAAGCAAATACAGGACTTTAGAAGAGAGCAGCTACAGTAGCAGGAGAAGATTATAAAAAGGGATGACAACAACAACAACAACGACTCAGTGAAATCCCACTAGAGGGGTCTGGGAGGGTAATGTGTACGCAGACCTTACCCCTTCCCCGAGGGGGTACAGAGGCAAAATAAAAAGAACACAAAATAGTTTGTTGAGAATAGCAGGCGCTACAACAAGAAGCACAGTACAAGAAAGCTTGATGAACATACAGATAAAAGAATGCAATCCTTACCAAGAGCTTTTTGTAAGCCAGCTCAACAAGTTTATGCATTGCAATCTGCTCCGGGTCCCTGGAAGTTCAATTGGATTTATAAGGCACACATGAATTCACATTGCAGAAACGTGAAGCAAACTTGATGGCATGTAACATCTTACCATCCTTGCACGCCCTTGCCTTCTTGAATTGCTTTAGATAATTTCTCCATATATGCTTTCTTTTTACCAATCTACAGCAAATAGAACAAAATGAACTACTAAAGTGGTATACGGCATGTACACAAAGATGTCCAAATAGACGTGAAAGAGACCGTCTTTGTTTGAACCATCTATTCTCAATGTTCATGAAATTATATTTGCTGGCATATTTAGCAACAATCAAAACAAGGAAAGAGACGGAAAATGAGCAAATTATTAGGATGCTATGTAGTGACGCAAGATAACCTCTTGACAGAGTCCCCTCTCCAGCTGCATAATTTCTTGGTTGATCACTTCATCTTCTTTATCATCTAAGTCAGGCTGTAACAAGGATGCAAAAGAAAAAGGAATGGGAAAAATTAAATCATATAACCATAGATACAAATGTTTGAAAAAAGCATATAATTTGTCGCAATTTGTGAAAAGTACTCCTCTGACGCCACTCAAAATGAAAAATGCAAATTAATAAGCATTTCAGAGGAAGGAAAATGACAGGAGGGGACTCTCAAAATTAGAGGCCAAATGAAAGATGAGAAATATCTTTCTTTTACAATGACCAATGGGAGAAAGCATACCACAGGTTCAATATAGAGGCCAACGCTCTGCAGCTCTAGCAAGAGTTTATCATCAAGAGCCATCTCTGCATATTGACGTTCAAATGAGGAAACACCAAAACTACTAATCTGCAACCTTTGTGGTACATCTGGATCACATTCGGAAAGGCCTACAAACAGTCCAACATCTGAATGCAAATATCCATTATCTCCTCGTGACATCTCATCACTGTATGGAGGTCCTCGGACATCAGGGTTTCTACGATATGCACTATATCCATTGCAGGAAACAAACTCATTTCCAGTCCCATTTTTCTTTATCTGAGAATCAAAAACTGCCTCATACTCAACTTCTGGCCTATTCATTTTTCTAGTCTGAGAATCATTGATACAAGCACCATGTAATAAAGTTTCTGGACCATTTTGCGGCGACGTAAATATGTCAAACCCATTTTCTTCACATTCTTCAATATCATCCTCTATAATTAGAGCTGACAGTACTCTTTGGTAAAGTGGAGTAACTTTATCAAAAATTCTATCTGAGTCAAATTTTGCACTAAGGATAGAATCATGGAATCGATCGACCAGTTGTGTATCAGATGACACTTTCGAGCCATTATGATTCTTGATGCATCTATTCTTCTCAACAGTTTCATCATGATCATCCTGGAAAAGCAAGCATCACGAGAAGTATTTAGCTAGAGCACACATGCCAATAACATATGATATATTGTTAAAATGATATCTTAATTTCCAACAGGCAGCAGTAGAATATGAGAATTGGCTAGACCTATCGAACATTTTAATTATATAGTTCGCAGTAAGCATACAAAGAATAACAATAGTCTTGCATTAGGAGGTAACACTTAGGAAGCTCCAGCTAGACAGTGACTGAAGCATGTCAAGTGATAAAGATCAATACAACTCTTAATACTAAAGATATAAAGGAGCGTATTCTCTAAAAACAAGATTGCTAGAGAGCATCTGCGCTGTCGATTGTACCTCTCTTGTTAAAAGGGATAAATAAGAAGTGTATAATCCACTAGGAGAGATTTAAAAACACGTAAATTGTGGAGGACTAAGAGGGGGATAAACTTTCTGTCTGTGCATAGGATTAAAGGAAAGATAAGAATTTGGATTTGAATCAAGTGACAATCACCAGGAATTACTGATAATACTCTTAAATACATTACGAAACTTTTATACAGTAGTGTGCTCCAAGCAACAAATGAAACATTTCGAAGAAACCCTAATAAAAACAAAAATAAAAGATAACCAACCTTGAAAAGAATTTCAGGTGGTGGCACAGGGATTGAGGCTAACATATTAATGAAAGTGAAACCCGAAAAGCTATGAGGAAAATCTGAGGAAGCTGGAGGGAAAGAATTTAGTAAAGGGATATAGGCATCCCAAGGCCCTAGCTATGAGGAAAATCTGAGGAAGCTGGGGGGAAAGAATTTAGTAAAGGGATATAGGCATCCCAAGGCCCTAGCTGGCCCACCAGAATCCAAACCAATCCCCCAAAAGAAATCAAACACAGATACTCCCTCCGTTTCAATTTAGATGTAGTTTGACTTGACACAAAGTTTAAGGGATAAAAGAAGGCTTTTGAAACATGTGGTCTTAAAAGCTTAAAGGGCAAAAGCTTTGTACGGCCATGACATTTTTGTAGCTATAAAAGCTTCTCATTAAGGATAAAGTGAGTAAAATAAAAAGTTTAAAATTAAATTGTTTCCAAATATAGAAATGTGTCATTCTTCTGGGAAGAAACTAATAAGGAAAGTGTTGTCATTTAAATTGAAACAGAGGGAGTATTTCTTATCCCAGTTATGGCATAAACTATCTACCAACCAAATCACTGCTAAAAATAAAGTTATGGTGCAAGAAAAAGAAAATTATGGATCAGTAAGTACCAGAACACCATTGGTATGGTTTATTGTTTGATAGAGATTCGTATGAGATTCCTCCACTGAATTCAGCTGATAAAACATCAATGAATAAGACTTGGTGAGACCATCTAATATCAGACAAAAGACGATAGCTGTGTGGTACAATCAAAATCATCATTAGTTGTCACCTGTTCTAGAAGGTAGGATTTCTCCTCGGAACTGACAGAAGCAAAAAGTCTATCCACTTTCTTCCAGAATGCACTTGAACAAGCATGAACTAAAACAGCAACCAAAATAAATTAAGTGCCCCAGTATGTTTATTTTTTCCAACAGAAAAGAAGGATACAACAGAGTGAGGGAAAAACTTTGATGTCAGACACATACAACTAGCATTATATGCCAATTTTGCAGCAGCTAGAAGCTCCTCACGGTCATCATCTGATTCCCCTGAAATATGGAAAATGTGATAGCAGGATTATTTGTTTGAGGCAGGGGAAAAACCAGAACCACGTAGATTGTTTACTAATTGTCAACCGCACCAGGGACAGCACCAAAAATATAACCTACATACCAAACAGTGGAATGCATCTATCACTAGAAAATCACACAAGTTCAGTAGTATCAAAGATACAAGTTTAGCCATTTCTTATTCTTTCACCACCCCTTCAATTATTTGTCCACAGTCAATACCAGCTTCATTTTATACAGCTGATAATGTACTGAAAATTGACTTCATATTTCAGAGAACAGAAGGAAATACAAAAATGAATCAGCTACTCCTCCACCTACTTCACCCCCGTCAGGAGGTGGACACACACAGATACTGCTAGAAACTAAAAAGCCAAATCATGGATAAAGACAAATAGTTCATTAAAAGACAAATAGAGACTGCATGAAACTGAAAAGCAAAATCCTGGAGAAGGGCAGCCGAGTTCCCTAAGAATTTAAGAAACATACCCCATATTAACGAAGGAAAAATTTACACTGAAAGACTTAACTTGAGTAAGCAAATAGGGAATTTACCAGTGAAATCCGGAGAACCACTGCTCAATGAATTCCCAAGACGAGAGAACCCTTTGCGTTCCAAGTGCTTTTTCAAAGGACGGCCTGACTTACTGCCACAATCAAATAAATATATAAGTTGATGGAGAAAGAGAAGCAGTAAAAGCCCAAACTCAAACATCAAACTTCTTCAGTAAAAGACGAGCACCTTCCATGCTTTTCTGAAGCTGGCCTTGAGTTACGAAGCGGCTTAGCTGTGACTTGATTTTCAAGCTTCTCCCTTGTAGGAGAAATGCTGCTCCTAGAAAATGCCAAGCCTCTTCCACTTCGGCCTTGTCTTCGCACGCAATCACCTATTTCTTCTTTGACAAGAAATTTGTTCTTCTTCATATGTGAGGTGGAGATCCCATTACTCTGAACAGTATTTACAATTTTTTCTTCACCTTCACAAGTACTCCCACCCTTTTCTTTTAATCTGTTTTCACCAGCACCGGATTCTTCACTTTCAGAGAGTCTGGCAGGGGATAAAACACTTTCAGCTTTAACTTTAAGGTTTTGCGTAACATTGTTGGCAGCCTTTGAAAGAATAGAACCACTTGTTACACCAGGAGTTAACCTAGCTCCAAAATCAGAAGGTGAACATGCCTCGGATGGCACCTCCACCTCGTCCTGGTTTGAAACTGGTGAAATAAGATTAGCCCTCCTTGTACGAGAAATTTTTTGAGGCCTCTGACCAATCCATTGGGTTATGGGCGGAGACGAGGATCCTGTAGGCAACGGACGCTTGCGATTTGTAGCCCCGCCTACAGCCAGATTTTTGTTGACATTTGGGGGCTGTTCCCAGCTTTCCAATGTTCCAGGTAAACGGGGAATGTTAGAGGGTGAACTAGCAGCAGCAAGGGAGCCACTTCGTGGTGCCCTTGAGGCCTTCCCTTTTGTTATTGGACTGGGACAGACAGCATGGTTCTCCTCACGACTATTCAACCTAGAGAAAGAAAACCGCATAGTAAGAAATCAGTTTGAGAACAACCACTAGGAGATAAAAACTAATTAATCATGCGCCAAGACATACTTAATGCTGCCTTTTTCCAGCATCCGTTCTTTATTCAGACCAGTAGTTGGATCCTTAGAATGAGCAGCCTTTTCCTGTTCATTTTTAAGCATTGAACGAGCATTAGGACCAGCAGGTGATGAGCCATCTGACTTATTAATGCTACCAGCACCGCTTGATATTCCCGGCCTGTGCAGAAGTGTTAGTGAGTACAACATAGATAGTTATTCATCTTGAGTATGTGCTAGGTAACAAAGTCAGTGCAAAAATGAAAACAACATGAAGGCATATTAAAAGGAGAATGTTCAAAGACCACAGTAGCCAAACATGCATGATAAAGCATCAAATTATGTATCCCACTTTCAGTTTAGTTCCTTACTTCAACCTACAAAAATAAAGCCAAATGTGATTCCTCTTGCAATCTTCTCATTTGGGCATGAAAAACAACTATATTTTTGTAAGGGGCATGAAAAGCACTATTCACACAAAGAAGCAGCAACCGCAATGAATGAAGAGATTGATGACACAAGAAATGAGTGATTCTTATTTGACTGACTTCTAGCTAGAATCACGTCGATTAAACACTAGAGGTTGGTAGAAGACAATTACCCCTAACTTAAGTAGGCCTACCAGCGAAGAACTGGAACTTGATGGGATGAGGGGTCTAGAAAACAATGAACCAAAGAACAAACTCAACTTAATATCTATATTAGGCCACTAGCTCCCCACTGGTTATTTTCCTAAGTGATTCTACACATTCCAACTAAAACAAGATGGTTAATTTTTAAGCTGCTGCCCTAGAAGAGTACAGCATTTCGACGAAGTAAAATACTTGCCCGCTATATCTTTACAACACAATGCAAAGTAAATCCTTTAACTTCATAAACCTATCTAGACCTGGATAATACAGAATAGAAATGTCCTAATACTTCCTCGAAGTCAAATTTGCAATGCTGTACTAAAGCCATCATATGCAAACATTTCTAGTCTTGTACAACTGAGTGCAAAATGTAGCATCAGTTGGTCCAAATTAACATCAATGTGTTAACTCAACAAGGCCAGAGCATTTAAACCAATCTTATCCTTCATCTTAGATGGTAAATAGCGCAACTAAACATTCTTATACAAAACTGTGAAATCAACATGAAAGTGATGATATTGGGGATAATTCCCAGAAACTCTGAACAGGACAGTAATTACCTGAAACCATGGGAATCAGAAGGTGACAGAACAGGATCACTGGCAAGTCTATGATGCAGCATTCGTTTAGGCTCTCCATCGTTGTCCGAGGGCCTAGAAATGACAGCACCAACTGAACGTTTCCTTTTCATCTTCTTGTCCCAACCTTCACCTCCAGCTGGCAATCTGCGAATCTTTTCTTCAGCCATATCAAAATCAACATTACTATCTTTTAACATGTCCCGGTCCTTTACTATCATAGGCAGCCTGGATAGAGCACTATTCCGGTACTCCGCCTGAATTATATGGAAAAGGAAAAGGTCATTAGGCGATTTGATCAAGGAGATGCATATGAAGCTTACAATTCTCATCAAGCAATATGTAAGATTAAAAAGAAAAGCAATATGCAAGGGTATTCATTCGACAGAAAGCAAAATTTTCATTAACCATGCACCGCTAGATGATGAGCAAAACAGTTCTTCCATTGCAACACCCCAAAAAAAAAAAGAATACGCTGAATGAAAGCTAATACTTGTGTATTCTGAGCTCCTTTTAATGGTGAAGAGAGGAAACAAAACAAGTGGTATCATGCACCACCCAGTAGAAATGATGGTTCTAAAGATGGCACTTAATCTTGTCCTGCTATACTTCTCTCTATCTTTGAAGAATAACCAGAGGAAGACCATCCTGACACAGTGCTTCCATCTTTACAGGATCTAGATAATCTGTCCAAATCACAGAACTTACTCTTTTCCTGTTCAAAAAGATCTAAATAATCTATGGCAGTTCAATTAGAGGTAATTCAAAAAATCTGAGGAACACCAGCCTCTCACTGCTTGTAAATGGAACTTGCAAAACAGAAAAAAGCGACTTGCTCCTACTTACATTTAATTCATTAATTGCCAATCACAACATAAAAGGAGCTTTCCTTCCTTCAAATCACTTATTTACACAAAAATAAAACCAACATTCAAAGTTTAGGGGACAATCTCTCTTCCTCTTACTGCCCTGGCATCATTCTCAATCATTTTCTAAACTTGAAGTAGATGGAATGTACACATATACTTTCTAAACCCTGTGTAAATAGCTTTTCATTACCCCATGAGCAACATGGAAGAACGATATTTCTTCCATATATCCTTTTGTTATGAAAGTAATGTTTTTTTTTAAAGAAAGCATTTATTGATGTTGTGAGAAAAAAAACTATGCAAGAGGTATACCAAAAAGTAGATCGCCAACTAAAAGATACATCATTCTCCTATATATCTTTTAAAAAGTCTAAACAGTCTTTCTCCAAGTTATTTTGTACAATTCTCTAGAAATAGTTTTTCATCATTCTATGGGTTATACTTATCAAAAAAAATGTATACCCTGTGGGCTATGCAGAACATATAAGGGGTAAAAATAATAATTTTCAGAGCATTATACGGCTTTATCATACACGGTAAACACCTCCTTTCCTTGGATAGAGAATATAGTTGTCACAGAAAGTAGCTGCTCGAAGGCCAACCAAAATAAATAGCATGATATCAATTACAAACCCGAGTTTCTGCCACTGATGTGCGTACACGCTTGTTCAGAGTACTATTTTTAGGTCGCTCCTCTATCTTCTGTGTTACAGGGTCTGAAGGGCCTCGATGTATCTGTGTTCCCATCTTCATGCTTGAACCACCTAATCTCTCATTTGTTAACTGATCATTCCTTTGTTGCTTCTTAGAAATCATGCCTTCAGAAAATTTTGACAACTTATGCAAGCATTCGTCGAACTTTTTAGCTCTACCACTAGCCAAGGAAAAAAACAGCATACTCAGCAGATACAACTTAACTTTAAAGTAGGGTAACTTTCAATCAAAGTTTATCCAATACCCAAGAAAGAACGCAAATACACACACAAAAAGAGAAGGAGAGAGATGATCGGTGCAAGTAAAGATACAAATCCATGAAGAAGGATGCAAGAGAACTAATTAATCCAAATAAAAACTAGTTTACTGATTAACAGGAAAAAAATACCTGGCTTTGTTGCACGTCTCTGCAACACTATCTCTGAACCTCTTTAATTCTTCCACAGACACAGGAAGTGTAGACTTCAAATGAGCAGCACCAAAAGAATTGTCTTCTGAAGTACTCCCAACAGCAACACCCAACATTCTCCTTAACTCACCTGAACGAGTATATTTTTGGTCGCCCATTACAATCGGCTCCAGCATCAAGCACTGTGACAGGGATGGCAAATCACCCATGACTGCACCGGTCCCCCTGGATGCACCCTTCCCTGAACCAAATATACGGGTGTCTGAACTCTCTCTGAAGCTCCCAGACCTGTCCATAGTGGGACCAGTATAGCTCCCCTTAGGCCCATTGGTGTAGTTTCCAACAAAACCCGAGTCACTGCCAGCTGAAGTCAAGTTAAATCTCCCATTTCCAGCCATTTACAAACTCAGAACTAGAACATCATATCTCCAAAGATCTTCACGGTTACAATTGGGTCCAGAAAAATTGGCTTGTTTTAAAGCTACAACCTTTAAAGACACAAGATAAGAGGCAATCAAACGCCAGGTTTGCCAAAAAATCTTAAAACTACAAAGCCAATGAAAAATCATTCTCTGAAATGCAAGCTCGCCAAAATTCAGGACGAGGACCTAAGCAATGCCCTTGAGAAACTATTTAATTGTCCTTTCCACTTAACACACCTTCAGAAGCCATGGATCATTACCTCACAAAAAACCTTTCCACCGCGAGAAATTAACACAGTATAACTACAAATACAGCGAGACGCATATTTATACATCATATATACAAATAAGTTATTACTGCAACCAAGAGTAGATTTTAGGGAAAGAAATTCTAGAACATCTAACAGTTTAAAATTATTCAATTTCCAACAAAATTATCCATTTATTTGGGCAAAATATAAAGCATCTCATCCATGAATTGTTATTAATTGTTCCAATTTTCCATACTGATCAGAAATAAGTTCAACCAAAATTAAGACAAAAAAAAATAGAGAACATAAACTCATATCACATGGCCGTAACACACAGCTGACTAAATTCCATAAACCAAGTCTAAAGGCAAAAAATTGAAAATTTTGACTAAATTAAGAGCAATTGAACACACTCAATTGAAGCAAAATTCAGCTGGAACTCGTAGAGCTGATTGAACAAAACCTAAATGCAGAATGATACAACAATTGACAATTCACAACACTTCAACTGATCGTCAAACCCTAATTTCAGTAAAGCTGAAAACCTAGGGTTTATCAACCCAAACCCTAACCCGTAGAAACTGCACAAATTCGCACAAATTGCGTGAAAAGTACAGAGCTATGGAAGATTCGAGAACGTACCCAGCATTCACTGATCGGGAAGGGATCGAAGAGAGAGAAACAGCGAAAGCTTGAAGTAATGAGAGAGAAAGTAAGAAAGATAAAAAAGTGTAAGAGAGAGACAAAATAGTGTAATGGAGGGCTTGATTTTTGTTTTTTTTTTCTTTTGTTGTTCTTTATTTAGTTGACGCGGTTGTTTAGCCCGCGCTAAATTTTGGGGGTAAAAAGGATTTTTAGTTATTAGCAAAAGTTTCCCTTAGAAACAAGGGTACTTTATGCTAATGACTAAAAGGAGAGGAAGTGTACTTATCGTTGAACATGAGAGCATATGGCGTTTGTCCAGATTTTCGAGCACATAACACTTGATAGGAAGATGTGAAGGTTGAGTATTAGAGTTGTAGGTTAGGATATAATTGAGTCTTGACTTACTTCGTACTATTGCAGTACTAGCCAGGTAGGGTTTTTGTCTAAGATAGCTAGTGAAAATGTTGTATTTTACTACTTTATTTTTCAATATATGTCCTATTTGCTAGCTATCGCTTTTGCTTTGCACCTTTCTTTTGCATTTCATGGTGTTCCTATTTTTACTATGATTGTTGTGGTGATACTAATATTGTCTTCTTTTGTCCTTTTGTCTTTTTGTTTTCTTGAGCCGAGGGTCTTTCGGAAACAACATCTCTACTCCTTTGGGGTAGGGGTAAGGTTTGCGTACACAATACCCTCCCCATACCCCATTAGTAGGATTTTACTGGATTGTTGTTGTTGTTGTACTTGTCGTTGAATCCTTTATTTGTCGGGGAGGATGCCAATGACTAAAGGAGGAAGTGTACTTGTCGTCGAATCCTTTATTTGTCGGGGAGGATTGTATGCATTATCCTTTATCCCTTTTGGGATAATGCATAAAATCCTCCCGACCTGTGACCATATTACCAATTACACACATTTTTTTCAGGTGTCTTATTACCCCTGAACTATTTTAAAATGCAATAAACACCACTCTAAGTGCTGGCTAGCATAGAGAGTGTGCACACTCTCTTAATGGCACAAAAATAATTTTAAAATTGATTAACATGTACAAGTGTCATCTTTTGATTGGACATTACATCTAATTAATTAGTCTTCTCACACTCTCTTAATGGCACAAAAATAATTTTAAAATTGATTAACATGTACAAGTGTCATCTTTTGATTGGACATTACATATAATTAATTAGTCTTCTCTGTCTTCTAAACCTCTTCTCGCACGAACAAGGGGGACATCTTTTCAACAGCGAAATGTCGAAGCGAAAATCCAATACAACGTAAAATCAACCCAGAAATCAAAAGCAAATATGTTTAATAACAAAAACAGAGCTACAACTAGAGGGACCAACGAGCATGATTTAGTGAAGAACCTATGAATAGTCATAACGGCCAACAACAATGGAGTTTCACCAGAGCAAAGGTCTTCGTCGGAGTTTCGTTCTCCAGCCATATCTGACAATATCAAACAAGTATTATATAAAAACCATAAAAACTTAGCTCGCCAGAGAATAAAGATCTTGTCGTATACGACAAGTCGTGATAAATGAAAAATGTAATTAATCTAACAAGTTCTGGCCATTGAAATGAAAAATGATTGAGAAATTAGGAAAGAGAAAAAAAATAATGCTTTAAAAAATACTTTATGTTAGACATATTAAAGTCCGTGTCTAGCGAGATGTGTTGATACCGTGAGTGGAAGAACTACAAATTTTTTGATTTAATCATTAGTTGTCCCATTAGCAAAGTTACTAAATTTACAATTCATACTTAACAAAAGGCCATAATGCAAAGAAAAGTTGGTGACGTCCAGATTGTCAATCTTTTGGAGTTGGAGCTCATATGAGGCTTTTGCCTTTTGGCCGGATATGGTAATGAATGTCTACAAATAGAAAAATAAGGAAGAAGGAGAAAAGGGTGAAAAAAGTTTTTAAGTAAGAAATACACATTTTAGGTGCGTGTATTTTACCACTTTGTACATATCTGGTTGTCGTTTTTTAAGGAGTAAATAATTTTATTTTAAAATAGTTCATGGAGTAATAGACCCTCGGGAAAAAAAATGTGTTTAGTTGGTAATATGGTCTAATAGAAAATAAATAGCAGTGATAGCAACACCAATCAACTAGTGATTTAAACAACAAGGCTAGAGTTGTGCATGGATTAGATCGGATCGGATTTAGCACGTTTCGGATCGAATTTTCGGATTTTGGATTCTAGAAAATACAATCTGAATCCGATCCGAATTAATATCGGATCGGATCGAATTTTAAAGTTTGGATCGGATCGGAATTTTGGATTTCGGATCGGATTATTATGCCTCAAAGTTGCAAACTCATATGTATATTTTCTTTGTAAAAGAGGTAGTACAGTAAGAAAAAATTATGTTTATACAATTATGAGAGTACTATGGTGCCAATAGAGCTAAATCCATCAATTGTAAAGGTAATAAATTGGAGAAAAATATAAAGGAAGTACTAATTATCCGAATTAAAGTTTAGAATTTATACATGCCCTAATAATTTTAAATTTCAGATCGGATCGGATCGTATTAAAAGTATACCAATCCGAAATCCAAAATTTTAATAAACACAATCCGAAATCCGAAATTGAACGGATCGGTTCGAATTTCGGATATCCGATCCAAATAAACAGCCCTAAGCAAGGCAACATGAACACGATGAATATTGCTCAAATGAATAATAATCAGGTACATCCAATTAATCAAGTCCTTCAAAATATACATCTTTTATCTAGAAGTTTTTCAATAAAAGTTTATAGAATATAATCATTTTTAATAAATATATTTTGAATATACTTCATTCAAATAAATATCTTTCCATTATGATTCTTTCAAATAAACATTTTTCGAATATAATTCTTTCAAATAAATATCATCCGAATATAATTTTACCAAGTAAATATCTTTCAAATATAATTCTTTCAAGTAAATATCTTTCAAATATACTTATTTCAAGTAAATATTTTTCTAATATAATTCTTTCAAATAAATATCTTTGTAATATAATTCTTTCAAATAAAAGTCACCATATGACACCTCATTTAACTTTTCTGGCGTGAGAAATATATTCAACATATCACATCAAATGACACGGCAATACCTTCATGCACTTGTCTCATTCTCACCCAATCAACTAGTACAGAAACACCCTTCGTGCATTTATATCTTTCTCACCGTGCATACATATAAAGTACCAATTAGGTGGGAGAAATACCAATAACAATAAAGAAATAAAGTGGAGGCACACATGAAGCAACAACGGCTACAAGTCACATAGAAAATATATGTGCACAATAACATCTCAAGATAAAGGCATGAATGTATACACAACGAAAAGATACACAATATAATATATGTCTCTTGTCCTCGCCTGTACGGAAACACCATTCGTGCCATGAACATATGATAATATAAAAATAATGGCACGGCATCACCTCTTCGTGCTTTTACTCTCATCTTCACATGATAATATAAATGAAATGGCACGGCATCACCCTTCGTGCTTTACACTCTCAAATGGCACGGCATCATCCTTCGTGCTTTACACTCTCAAATGGCACGGCATCACCCTTCGTGCTTTACACTCTCCTTCACATCATAATATAATTCAAATGGCACGACATCACCCTTCGTGCTTTACACTATTCCTTACCAAGCACATGTATATCAGTAACAACCAAGGTAGGAAACATAAGCAACATCAAGAAGAGTGTTTAAATGACAACACATTATTCCCAATGACCACAACCAATTTCAAAGATATAGCAAAATCAATAAATTTCTCAACAAATAGCCCAAGGCTCCGCACAACGCATATAAAACCTCAAAACAACAACAGAGATGGAAAAATAACTCAGCATAGGACAACGCCTTCTTTAATCCAAAAATTTGATAAATATATTAACGCCTCTTTTAAGCTTATTTAATAATTATTTGCAGATAAGAATTTTCATAATGAATTTAATTCCAAGAAAATTATCAAATCAACAACACATAGAATTCACATGAAAATACAAGTAACAATAATACCAATTATCATATAAAATACAAATTCGACAAACAAGGAATGAGGCATGACAATTCAAGGATTTACTAAGTTCCAACAATTTTTCAATTTAATACATAAAGGCGTCTACGAATTTCAACCAATAATATTTGCACATATAAACCAAGTACGTACTCGTCACCTCGCGTACACGGTTTTCACATTACACAAATAGCACATACAACTCAATGCCTAAGGGGTAATTCCCCCACTCAAGGTTAGGCAAGATACTTACCTTTTTGAAGTTATACTGATATTCCAAAATAGTCGTCTTGCTTGAGTTAATCCTTCGGACTGCTCAAATCTATTCAAATTAATTGTATAACTTCATTAAAATTCATCGTAACCAATTCCGAATAATATAACGGCGATTTAAAATTTTATTATAAAAAGTCAACCAAAATCAACGCGGGGCCCGCCTCTCGGAACCTGACATAATTTTTACGAAATGCAAATACTCATTCTGATACGAGTTCAACCATACCAATTTTATCCAATTCCGATAACAACTCAACCTCAAAAATCTTAAATTTTCATTCTTTAAAAGATTTTGCAAAAATCCCAATTTCTTCCATTTAATTCCGAATTAAATGATGATTATAACCATGGATTTATGAAAAATAATCACTTTTGGATATAGGATACTGACCCAACTCGAAGTCATGAAGAACTCCTCCAAAATCGCCCTAAAACCGAGCTCTAAAAATCCAATCGAAAATGGCGAAATGACCATTTTTGGTCCTTATATGTTTCTGCCTAGTTCCGCTTCTGCGGACAGATTTGCGCATCTGCGGACTCGCTTTTGCGAGCCAAAATGCGCATCTGCAAAGTCCCAATATCCATTGCCCAACAGGAGCTCGCATATGCGGAAGAAAATGCGCATCTGCGATGTCTCTTATGTGACAAAATGACCGCTTCTGCGAAGCCATGCCAAGCTGCCTCATTCCGCTTCTGTGTTCCAGTGGTCGCTTATGCGATCATGCATGTGTGCAAAATGCATTGCACCTGCGACCTCTGTCCAGTACCCCTTCCCAGTCGCTTTTTCGATGAAATCCTCGCTTCTGCGATGAAACTTCCGCAAAAGCGAAGAACCAGTTACTCCCCAGAAACAACAGTAAATTCCAGCAGCTATCTCATCCAAAAATCAACTCCGTTAACCTTCTGAAATCCACCCGAGGCCCTCGGAACTTTAACCAAATATACCAACATGTCCCAAAATATAATACGAACTTAGTCGAGGCTTTAAATCACGTCAAACAACGCCAAAATTACGAATCGCGCATCGAATCGAATTATGAGTTTTTAAATGTTCAAACTTCTATATTATACGCCGAAACGTATCAAATCATTCCGGAATGACTTCAAATTTTTTACACATGTCTTAAATGACTTAATGGGGCTGTTTCAATTTTCAGAATCGAAATCCGATCTCGTTATCAAAAAATCAACATTCGGTCGATCTTTCCAAAAATCTTATATTTTTCAACTTTCGCCAAAATGCGTCGAATTGTCCTACGGACTTCCAAATCCAATTTCGGACATACGCCTAGGTCCGAAATCACCATACGAACCTATTGACATCATAAAAATTATATTCCGGGGTCGTTTGCTCAAAAGTCAACTCTCTGGTCAACTCTTTTCATTTAAGTTTCAAAAATGAGAATTTCTCTTTTAATTTAATTCCGAACCTTCCAAAAACCAACCTCGACCACACACGCGAGTCATAATACATGTTCGGGACCTTAAGTCGCTGGACGGGGAGTTAATTCTTAAATCAACAAGTCGGGTCGTTATATTCTCCACATCTTAAATATACGTTCGTCCTTGAACGTGCCAAGAATATTTCTGAGGACATTAAATTACTGAGTGTTTTCTTACACACATACTCGCGGGTGATTATACGTCCCGCAATTTAACATGGGTCCGATAACACTATCTCAGTTGAGATTATTTCTTTCACCCATACTTATAAGCTTTAAAGCCAATTCCTTACTCTCCAATCAATTTCAAATGCCTGATTTTTCATATTAACACATTGTGTTAGTCTCAATCGGCTGTAGCAATTTCGTGCCCACACACACATTATACGCATGCACATAACCATATCTCTCATCATAATAGTTGTTCATAATCAATTCCAGCATCATCAATTAACCTCATATTAACCAAAACCTCATTTCGAATTTTCACAACACTGACAACAAAATGTGAGGCATGAAGACCTCATAAATATTTACCCAACGTAACGAATCACATTTAACGCCTCCTCGGCATCCACCTCGTAGGCTAAAACCCAATATTTGCCTCACAATTATGGATAAATATGCACAAAAACACATAAAAAAATTATCAAATAAGCCTAATAGGCATGGCTCCTTATTAATACTATAGTACAAATTTTAATTTCACAAAAGGAGAATTTAAACTCATAAATTTTTCACCGTAAGGATCTCGTCCTTATATAACTTCCATTGTGGCTTATAGCCCAGTTTAATTATGTCACACCATATAAAAATGCGAGGATCTTGTCCTTAACTCTGAATCACAAGTATTTTGCACATTGTGCCAACTGAAATTTTCAATTTCCTTTCTTTCTTCTTTTCAATAAATTTCGTAAATAATTTTCACAACACATAATGACCCCCCCCCCAATACCAATATGACATATAATTTATAAAATTGAGATCAATTATTTCGAGATCACATCAAAAACCACTGTAGTGAGTAATAGAAAGACTTATAGCCTTCAATAGTATACAAAACTAAAAATGATAGACACGGGCTAACATCGTCAAGTCTCCCAACAGGGATAAATATATAAGTGGGTCACAAAATTGTGAAGCTCACCCATAAGCGAAGCGTAATAGGAGGACTCGCCTCGATATTCAAAACCAAATCAAATTAAGGAAGAATACCCTTTTTATAACAAATTAGAATCATACATGTAACGACACCATCTGGTGTAGTGGCCTCAGCTACACCATAGCAAATATACCAACGGGTAGGGCCTCCACCTCTTAGGCACCCTCTACCCGTCTGTCTTCCACCCCTAACTAGTTGTGCACGTGGCGTATTAACTGGAATAAAGCATGTAGCCTGAGTGTTTTGATGAAATTCACCTCTCCCAAATCTGGGACCGTCTCTCATGATGTGCCCGGTATCACCATACTCATAACAACCCATCTGAGGTCGCGACTGCTCGTACTGAGTCTGTGCTGGATAACTGAAATAACCACTGTAAGAACCTCGTGCCAATGGTGCACTAAAAGTATTAACTGGCGCAATACAAGTATTTTGAATTGCGGACTGGGCTGACTGATTTACCGAGCCTCCGCCATGATGAGTCATAGTTGCAGAGTAGAATCCACTAAATCCTCTAAAGTCCCGAGACCTTTTGGCCTCCTTAGCCTCCTTCTCCTCCATTCAAACACGTTCTAGCATCCTAGAAATCTCTACTACTTGCTGAAATGGAATGTCAGTCTGTAACTCTCGAGCCATACATATTTTAAAATCATAATCGAGCCCTTCAATGAGTCTGCGGACTCGCTCTCTAACTGTACAAACCAAGATAGGTGCATGGCGGGCTAACTCACTAAACCTGATAGTATATTCTGACACTGTCATGGTGCCCTGGCGCAACTGTTCAAACTCTATGTGCCATGCATCCAGGAGGGTCTGGGGAACAAATTATTTCAAAAATATTTCCGAAAATTGAGCCCAAGTTGGTGGTGGTGCATCGATTGGTCTGCCCTGTTCATAAGCCTGCCACCATCGATATGCTACTCATGACAACTGAAATGTAGTAAAGGCAACTCTGCTCACTTCCACAAAACCCATGGTGTGGAGAATACGGTGGCGCTTTACTAGAAATCTCTGGGCATTCTTGGTAGCTGTGCCACCAAAAGTAGGTAGACTATACCTCTTTAATTTCTCTCAAGTCTCTTTTGTTCTTCTTCTGATGTCGTTGGCCTGAACTCAGGCTGAACCGAAATAACAGGTTGTACCGGCACCACACCCAGAACCTGACCAATGTAGACATGCTGCTCTGGAGTACGAGCGGCAGGAGTCTGAGCTCCTTCCCTAATCTGGGAAATATTTGGTGCAACGGAGATCAATTGTTACTTCCGGTACCTGTCCCCCAACCGGAGCTACTGTCGGCTCCTCAATTGTTACTCTGACAGGTGCTCTAGCTGCGACACGTGCCCTTCCTTTGCTCAGCTGACCCGGTAGCACGTGTCCTTACAATTTGTGAGAGAATAGAGATACAAAGGCTCAAATTCCAAAATCAACAAATTCCGCACGACAGGAATGAAAGGAGTGAAAATTTCCTAACAGTTTTGTAGCCTCTCAAAGATAAGTACAGACGTCTCCGTACCGATCCGCAAGACTCTAATAGACTCGTTCATGACTCGTAGAACCTATGAACCTAGAGCTCTGATACCAACTTGTCACGACACAAAATTCCACCACATACGTCGTGATGACACTTAGTCTCTAATACTAAGTAAGCCGATTATAATCACAATTCAAGCCATTTTTTAAAATATATAATTTAATACAACCTCCCAAGACTTGTAATACTGAGTCACGAACTCTAACTGAATACATGGAATTATCTCGAGGATCAAATATACAGTACTGTTCGAATAAGAAATTAACAGTACAATAAAATGGAAAGACTCCAAGAGACTGCGATGACCAAGCAGTCCTACCTTGAATCCTTGCGATCATACTCTAATCTTTGTCTGAATCCGATATCTTCAATACCTGGCTCTGCACAAAATTATGCAGAAGTGTAGTATGAATATCTTTTATCTATGAGTGCAGAAAATGAAGTATAGTATAGACAAAAATCTTTTATCTATAAGTTATTAAATAAAAGTCTCTAGAATATAATCCTTTTCAATAAATATATTTCAAATATACTTCCTTCAAATAAATATCTTTCCATTATAATTCTTTCAAATAAATATCTTTCGAATATAATTCTTTCAAATAAATATCTTCCGAATATAATTCTTTCAAGTAAATATCTTTCAAATATACTTTTTTCAAGTAAATGTCTTTCAAATATACTTTTTTCAAGTAAAATCTTTCTAATATAATTTTTTCAAATAAATATCTTTCTAATATAATTCTTTCAAATAAAAGTCACTACGTGACACCTCATTTAACTTTCCTGGCGTGAGAAATATATTCAACATATCTGTAACGATCCGACCATTCGTTTTGTATTTTAAAACCTCGTTTCCCTAAATAAGACTTTCCATACTTGCTTTTACTGATTTATGACTTGCGGGGATGATTGGTTCAGGATTTGGAAGAGTTTGGGTGAAAATCAGAACACTTAGTTTCTTAAGGTCGGAGCGAAAGGCCAGGTTTGACTTTGGTCAATATTTTTAGTAAACGACCTCGGAATTGGAATTTGACGGTTCCAATAGGTTCGTATGATAATTTTGGATTTGGGCGTATGTTCGGATCGGGTTTTCGAGTGACCCAGGAGCGTTTTTGGCGCCTAATAGTAAAAGTTGGTTCTTGAAGGTTTTAGAAGTTCTTTAAATTTGGTTTTGGAGCGGGTTTTGGTGATACCAAGGTCCAAATGGAATTCCGAGACCGGAAACAGTTCTGTTGTGTCATTTAAGACCTGCACGCAAAACTTTGAGTTTTGAACATCGATTCAGAGTCGGATTTGAGTGAAACTAGTATGGTTGGACTCATAATTGAATGGGGTGTCGGATTTTGTAAGCTTTATCATGTTCTGAGGTACGGGTGCGGGTTTGAATTTTTGGTTGACTTTGGGCTTTTGATTAAAGATTTGACCTTTATCATTTGAAATTGTTTCCTTAGGCATTATTTGATATATTTTAGTTGCTTTTGGCTAGTTTCGAGCCGTTCGGAGGTTGATGCACGCAGGATGGCATTTTTGGAGTATTGTTTGGCTTGCTCGGTATTAGATTTGGCTTGTTCGAGGTAAGTAACACTTCTAAACTTGGTGCTGAGGGTATGAATCCTTGAATATACGTGATATGCGCTTGGTGTTGAGGTGACGCACATGCTAGTTGACGGGCGTGTGGGCGTGCACCGTGTGAATTATGACTCGATTGATTTTGTGGTACTGTGTAGTGACCTAATCTTGTTTTTATTCATGAAATTTCTACGTGCTAGAGTAATTAAGCTGTGATTCATGTTAGAAAACATGTCTAGGTTATATGCTTATCCTGTTAAGGCCCACTGAGGTCATTTCTACTGTTGAATTATTTACTTACATTGCAATTACATACTCAGTCATACTCATTCATTTGCATATCATATCTCAGTCTCT
This sequence comes from Nicotiana tabacum, assembly GCF_000715075.1. Lineage (NCBI taxonomy): Eukaryota > Viridiplantae > Streptophyta > Magnoliopsida > Solanales > Solanaceae > Nicotiana > Nicotiana tabacum. Next base: position 118,791,014 of record NC_134092.1, on the reverse strand, counting down.
GTTGCCATTTATTGTTTCATCATATCATTATTTTTGGGCTTATTTTCATGACATTGTGAGCCTGAGAGACTGGAGAGATTGATGACTAAGTTGAGGCCTGAGAGCCGGATTTATGAGTGATATTGATGGGATCCGGCTGCACGCCGCAGTAGGTATTATTGATTCATGATGGGATCGAGTTGCGCCCCGCAGCAGGATTTATTAGCATTTTGGCTGGATCTGCCCTGTATAGTGCTGAGTGACTGAGTGTGCTGAGTGATTGAGCGTGATGAGTGGGAGTGCGAAACTGTGATATTGAGTACTCTGAGAGTGTGAGTACACGAGTTCATCAATGTGACATATTGCATCTGACAAGCATGTATAGAGATGCATTTTCACATGTTATATGGTTTTGTGACATTTATGACTTCACGTGTACATTGACATGTAGGCATAGAGATGTACTTTCCTCGTGCTATTTGAAATTGAATCATCTTATATGTTGTTGAATGTTTTTGGGGAAAAAATCAAAGGTTAATGACTTACTCATATTTTGGTGATTTCAGTGAAGGATTTGGCTTTTACTTTTATACCTGAAAAGCATGATTATTTTTCGTAACTGCGAATGAGTTGAGCATCATATCTCTGAGTTATTTCTTTTATCACTTTTATTATATTGTTTTGAACTATTATTGGCTATTGGTATTGGACTATGACCTTTGTCTCAACTCGTTACTACTTTCAACCTAAGGTTAAATTTGTTACTTATTGAGTACATCAGGTTGGTTGCACTCATACTACACTTCTGTACCTTGCATGCAGATTTTTGATGCTGATATTACTGTGTATATTGGGAGCTGGCACTGAAGACGTACTTGTGTTCCGGTCATTACTGCTTTTTCTTCTTGGTAGCTTTAGAATTATTAATTTGTTCATGTATATTTCAAACAGATGATGTATTTATTTCATACCAGCTTTGTAAACTCTAAATCTTAGAAACTCATGATTTGTACTACCAGTCCTTTGGAATTCTTTGTATAGAAGTTCAGTTATATTATCGTTACATTTCTCAGTAAAACTCAATGAATTGGATTATTGTTACTAATTAGCTTACCTAGCGGGTTGGGTTAGGTGCCATCATGACTAGTTGGATTTTGGGTCGTGACAACACTCCTCGTTTGAAAGCCAAAATGTTCATAAAGAATCATTTAATATTTGGCTCGCAATAATTTGTACCGCCCCAGGAGCATAATCATAATCTTGAAGCAAAACTTAGAGTTCAATTCATAAGCTCGAAGTAGAGTGCCACGATGTTAAATCAAGTGCTTATTGGGAGGCAACCCAACTTTATTGCTTCCTTTTATTTATTTATTTATTCTTATTGTATTATTTGTGCCACCGATACTCAAAGGTAAGTTTTATAAAGCGGTGGTTAGACCGGCCATGATGTATGGGGCTGAGTGTTGGCCTGTTAAGAACTCACATATCCAGAAGATGAAAGTAGCAGAGATGAGGATGTTGCGGTGGATGTGCGGGCACACTAAGATAGATAAGATTAGGAATGATGATATTCGGGAGAAGGTGCATGTGGCTCCCATTGATGACAAGATGCGGGAAGCGAGGCTTAGATGGTTCGGACATGTTCAGAGGAGAAGCCTAAATGCTCCGGTACGGAGGTGTGAGCAGCTGGTTACGGAGGGCACAAGAAGAGGTAGATGGCGGCCTAAGAAGTATTGGGGAGAGGTGATCAGGCAGGATATGGCGAGGCTCCAGATTTCCGAGGACATGATACTTGATAGGAAGATGTGGAGGTCGAATATTAGGGTTGTAAGTTAGGAGGTAGTTGAGTCGTGCCTTACTTCGTAACATGGTGGGACTAGCCATGTAGGTTTTTTTTATTTTTTTATTTTTTTTAATTATTTTTTTTATTTTTTTTATTTTTAAGATAACTAGTGGGAATGTTGTGGCTTACTATTTCTCTTTTCAGTGCAGGTCCTATTTACTAGCTATCGCTTTTGCTTTACATCTTTCTTCTAGGTTTCATGAGGTTCCTATTTTACTTATGACTGTTGTGGTAATACTAATATTTACTAATATTGTCTCCCTTTACTTTGCATCTTTCTTCTGGATTTCATGGTGTTCCTATTTATCCTATAATTGTTGTTGTGATACTAATATTGTCTCCCTTTTTGTCTCTTTTGTCTTTTTTTTTTAGCCGAGGGTCTTTCGGAAACAGTCTCTCTACTCCTTCGGGGTAGGGGTAAGGTCTGCGTACACACTACCCTCCCCAGACCCCATTAGTAGGATTTTACTGGGTTGTTGTTGTTGTTATTCTTATTGTATTATTCTTGCAGTATTTGTTTCTCTAGGAGCATAAGCGTAACGATCCGACCGGTCATTTCGAGGCCTCGAGTAGATCCACTTTATGTATTACGAATTGTATGTGTGGTTAGAATTGGATTTTGGGAAGTTCGGAGTTGAATCGGAAGAAAAAAATTCTAATTTCGAAAGCTTTAAGTTGGGAGAATTTACTAAGGTTTGACTTTTGAGCAAACGACCTCAAAATCAGGATTTGAAGGTTCCAATAGGTTTGTATAATGATTTAGGACTTGGACGCATGTTCAAGTTGAGTATCAGGTGATCCGGGCATTTTGGCGTTTAATATGGAAAGTTGGCATTTTGAAGGTTTTAAAATTTCATAAGTTTGGTTTGAAGTGAATTTTGATGTTATCGACATCCATTTGAGGTTCCGAGCCTTGGAATAAGTTCGTATCGTGATTTGTGACTTGCAAGCAAAATTTGACGTTATTCCGGGATGTTTAAGTGTATTTCGGACGCGTTCGGCGAAATTTGAATGTTTGAAATTTTAAAGAAGGTTTCGATCGTTGATTCGTAGATTTGAAGTTATTGGGCGTGATTCAAGGCTCTGACTAAGTCCGTATTGTGTTTTGGGTTGCATTGGTACTTTTGGATAGGGTCCCGGGGACCTCAGGTTTGAAATGGATTGAAAACGGATTGAAACTTGGAGTTGAGGACCTGCTGATGCTGCTGATGTTTGGTGCCATCGCACCTACGGAAGGAGTGGCCGCAGGTGCGATTTTTCATGGAGGAAGTCTGGGAGTGCAGGTGCGACGAAATTTCCGCACCTGCGAAGCCGCATATGCGGAGAAGATGTCGCAGAAGCGGAGGTTGGCCAAGAAGGCCTGGGCCGCAGAAGCGGACATGGTCGCGCATGTGCGCAAGCGCATAAGCACTTGAGGCCCGCAGAAGCAGAAGCGTAGATGCGCTACTTGGGGCGCAGAAGCGAGGGCTGCTGGTTTGAGCTGGAGCCGCACCTGCGATGGATTTTCCGCAGGTGCGAAGCCACAATAGCGACTAATTGACCGCAGGTGCGAAGGTCGCTGGGCAGTGGGGTATTTTTAATCCGAGACTTAGCCCATTTCTCTCATATTTTCATTTGGTTGGGCGATTTTTAGAGCTCTTGGAGGGAATATTTTCATCATCTATGTCAAGGTAAGTAATTCCCACATATATTGAGTTAAATACATGGCTTATATGTGGATTTGAACATGAAAATTAGTAGAAATTTTGGATTTTGTTAGAAAACCTAGAATTTTTATTTTTTATTTTTATTTTGACCATGAAATTGGACATGGAATTTGGAATAAATTATATATGTGAGTTCGTGGTATTATGGGTAAAGTTTATCTTCGAAAATTTTTGGAATCTGGGCACGTGGTCCCGAGGGTTGTCTTTTAGAGGAGAGTTGGAAATTGTTATAAATTGATTAATTATAAGCATTGGAGTATATTTTAATTGAATTGCATATTGTTTGACTAGTTTCAGATCGTTTGGCTTTGGTTTGAAGAGTTAAAGAGGCGTTGGAGCCGGTTATGGAACTTCGGAGCGAGGTAAGTCTCATGTCTAACCTTGTGAGGGGGAAACTACCCCCTAGGTGATGTAATTGCTATGTGATACTAGTTGTGGGTGCTACGTATGCACGAGGTGACGAGAGTCTGTAAGTAGTTAAAGCATGTTTATGTCCGGGTAGACTTAGGACCTTATCATGTAATATTTGAATTATTTGAACTCATTCTGCTGGCTTAATTACTTGAACTTATAATTGAAATTGATTTTGAAATAAATATATGTATACTAGGCCCAGCCTTATCACTTTGTGCTCACGTACTGTATTGAAATTGGCTAGTTATTTGAGAAACGGTAAAGATTACATTCACTTTGTGCTCATGTATTGTATTGTATTGTAAGCACGTGTCTCGTAATTGGATAACTTTCTTCCTTTCTTGTGGAGCAGGCCGAATGCCTCGGCATTATAATATATGCATCTATGGTTCGTGTCGCTCAACCCTCGGTAGTGTACACATTATTCTGGACCGGGCCGAACGATCTCGGCATAATCGTGCGTTATATCGCTGGTAGTCCGAATATTCATGAGATTATCTTTCCACTGATGCCCGACATTTTATATGGTACTTCTTATCCGTTTGTTACTGTTACTTGATACATCTGAGCTGATAAGGTAGAATAAAAGATTGAGAAATTCATACTTTAAAAGAAATATTTGGAAGATTAAATAACTTATAAATTTACCCTATTATGGCTGCGTGTTTCACATCTGTTTATTGTTTTATTATATTGCTTGTTGGACCTCTAGTAAGTGTTGATGTCGACCCCTCGTCACTACTTCTCTGGAGTTAGGCTAGATACTTACTGGGTACGTGTTGATTTACATACTCATGTTGTACTTCTGCATTAAATGTGCAGGATCTGAAACGTTTATTTGGTGATCATCTTGGCGCGTAGGCACACCCGTTGAGGTGACTTTATGTGAGTTGCATTCCAGACTACACATCGCAGTCCACAAAGTCTCCATCGTACTATTTATTTTATCATGTCTTATTTACATCCTAGATAGATGTTTTATTATTATTGTACTCCCTAGTAAATGCTCATGCACTTGTGACACTGGGTTTTGGGATATACTAGTTGATGTTTACAGTTTTGTATATTATCATCGCCTTTTATTTTTCTTATAAACTACAAATTTTGTACGTTCCCGTGGATTTAAAAGTGTAAATTCCCTTCCTTACTAAAATTTATGATTTCGAAAGTAATAAAACGAGTAATTAAATTGATCAATCACGTTGGCTTGCCTGACGGCGGCGTTAGGCGTCATCACGACCTATAGTGGGTTTTTGGTCATGACAGCTTGGTATCAGAGTTCTAGGTTCACTTGG